>NC_091952.1:219616986-219953652 GCF_031021105.1 Erythrolamprus reginae
GAAAGTAGATGTACAGTACATGAGCGGAATTAAAGAAAAATAGATGAGGTATGTTACTTCAATGTAATGTAAACTGGACTAATGTTCCCGGGGATGGAAACCTCAAGAAGAAGGTAGGTAGCTGGATGTTCAGGTGTGAGGCAAAGAGAACCACCAAGGGTGTCCCAAACCTCTGGAATATGTCCTGAAATAAAGATGGGTGAAGATGTCACTTGGCATTGTCCCAGAGATGGGCTGCATAGTTTCACACCAATGGAGCACAAGTGCGTGATCAAGCACAATTTTGCTTCCTGCACTTGTGCATGTAGCAAAATCTCACATAGGGATGCATGTGAGGCGTGTTTTGGTGAGGTTTTTTGCAGCAGCCCATCTCTGTGTTGTCCAACATTGGCCCTCGTCATCAGACAGATCGAGTTCTCTCAATATTTCATCTCCTTGGAGGAAATCCTCCTTGTCCCTGGAATGGGAAGTTGAGCCCCAAGGAGGAGTCAAGCTTGCAGATGGAGAGACCCAAGACTGGTGGGGGGGGGGCACAATGATTCTGACACAATGGACATAGAATGGTGCAGTCTGAGACTCACTGCTATGCCCTAGCAGATAATCTATGAAATAAGAGACTGGACCCCCTCTGGCAAGTTGTGCAAATTGCTCACAGATTACCTTGCTATGGCCCCTGTTCTGTCGGGGCTCTCTGGTAGACTTCTCCCAAAAATTCACAAGTACAAATTTCAGACACACACACGTTTGAAAATTCAAAACAATGTTCTTTATAATGAAAAGTCACTTAAACCAAGCCCTCTTTTGGTATAGCAAAGAGCACTGGTCTCCAAACAAACTGGTAATTTGTACAAGTCCCTTATCAGTTCTGTGATACTTAGTTTGCAGCTGTGAGGCAATTCACAGTCCTTCTTCTTTCACAAAGTGAAACACACTTTGCTCTGGTTTAGTTTCAAAGCGGGGAAAAATCAGCACACAAAAGGTCAAAGTCAGTAAAGCAGTCACGAAACACAACAATCAGATAATCCTCCACAATGGCCAAACGCACAGGCTGCTATTTATAGCAGCCTCACTAATTACCACAGCCCCACCCAACCACAGATGGCCTCATTTTCTTTGATAATAATCTCTCAGTTGTTGTTGCCTATGCATCGCTCTCCGCATGCGTGGCTGTATTATTAACTCTTGTTCCGAATCCAAGGAGGAGCTAGATAATTGATTTCCTTCTGAGCTGTCTGCCACACTCTCCTCCTCCCTGTCACTCATGTCTTCTTGGTCAGAGGAGCCTTCATCAGCAGATTCCACCGGGGGCAAAACAGGCCTGCAGCATGTGGATGTCTCCCCCACATCCACAGTCCTTGGGGCAGGAGCTGTGCCAGAGCTGATCACAACAGGCCCCTAGAGTTTAAGAGTCCCTGGAGTGCTGAAGTTGTGGTGTCAGAAGTGCCAGGAAGCCAAAGGGGTACTCACCTCCAGGGTCTGCGCTCCTGGGCAGTCGAGCATGGAGATGGTTCCAGAAACCAAGCCTGTGGAGAGAGCAATGACTGCTCCTGTAAGGAGGAACAAGAAATGTAATGGTCACTACAGGGACCTGGAGTCTCTAGATGACTACTCTCCTAGGTCAGGTTGACAGCTTGACTTGTCCTTAGACTCATTGTGTGACTTGCTTCCTAGCTACTGATACTTCCACCTGCTCTCATGATCTGCCATCCTCTGCTATGATTTGATGGTTTGCTGGGGACTGAGACTGGAAGGTTGGTGGTTGTTGTTCTGGAAATGGAATAGCCAGTTCACACAATGGATTAATGCCTGCAGAACTAAGGCCCAGATGGGATGGTCTTGCTGGACAAACCAGGCTTGGCAATACACACAATGGATTGATGCCTTGTTTTCTAAAGCCCAGGAGGTGGTGATCTAGCTTTGCTAGCCAGCACACACAAAGGATTGAGGAATTGTGCCTTGAGAGCTTAGGACATGGTGGAACTAGCCAGCATACACATACACAGATGATGAACCTGTGATGAGAAGTCCAAGGGTGACCAGCTCAGGAAACCCTGGTGTATCCGGCACCTGCATGCCAAAAAATGAGTTTGCTTAATGTCCTGCTAGACTGGGACTGAGAGAGCGAGAACCAAAGAAGCCTGTTAAATGCCATGGATGTGGCAATGACTGGATGAGGCAAATTGCCTGTGCACCAGAGTGCATTCAAAATGGCCACTTGAGGCTCCAAAAATGGCCCCCACAGCTTTACAAAGCCACTAAGTGAGTCAGCGAACTAATCAGTAACCGTACACCAAAGAGGGACAGTCAGAGCCTCCCAAAATGGCTGTCTAGGCTGTTAACAGCTCAAGCAGCCAGCAGAAAGCAGCTGCAGCCACAGGAGCTTCAAATCTTAAAAGTCAACTAAGACCGAGAATTTGAAGTCCAATGGCCCCTATTACACTTGACATGGTGGGGCTTGGTGGCTAGAAAGCCAGCTGCTGTGGGCATGAGCTCTGAAAGGCTTCTCTTTGTTCTCTCTGTCTCTGTCTCTGTCTCTGTCTCTCTCTGTCTCTCTCTCTGGTAATGATTTGTTCTTGTAATTGCTAAATTAGGAGTGGCTGAATCAAAAGGAATAAACCTGAATCCAGATGTCCGGATGTCCAGGAATGGTTTTGCTAGAGTAAATCAGCAATGTGACTTCTTTCAGATATGACTGAGTTGTAAACTGGGGCATGCACAGGGAGGCATGGAGGAGTGGACGAAAAAACTAGACTCAGTAACTAGGCAGATCACACTGTAGCAACGCATTCCTGGATTGTTCCACAACCCACTGAAAAGAGGCGTTCAGATAAGACCAGCGTCCCTTTTCATTGTTGGAGGGTAAAAGAAGAAGAATCTTGAAAGCTTTTAATAGGTTTTGTTTGTCAATCTTAAATGAAGTAAATTCAACATGGTGTTATTTTGAATTTACTTCTCCTATTTTCCTCTTTCTCAGGACTGAACAATCATTTCTGAAAGTCTCTTCTTAATTGTTTGTTTCAAGGTCAGGCCTACATTCCTTTGCATAAAATGATTTTTGTAGCTCGCTGAAACAAACTAAAAGTAACACAATGAATAGACCTAATAGATTTGCTCTTTGCATAAATTTGCACTTTGAAATGTCTTCATTTAGGAAATTAAAAACCAAATGCACAGATCTAGAACATTGAATTGGTACAGTAGTGGGTTATAAAACCCATTGCGCACACGCAACGCTTCTGCACATGTGCAGAAGCATCCAGGCACATGGGCAAAATATCCTGGGTGGGTGGGCGGAGCCTCCCGCTGCTGTCACTACTGGTTCTCAAAACTGGGCTGAAATTGGAGCATCCCACCACTGAATTGGTAGTATTGATAGTAGTTAAATTATGTATACAATAGTTAGTTTCAAAAGAATGTGAACCAGCAGTAAAATATTATGCAAAGAAAACAAATAAACCTTTAGAATGTATCAATAAAAGTATAATTTTCAAATGCCCCGAAACTAATATTCTATTCAGCTTTGGTTGGAATTTGTTTCAAATACTGTGTCCAGTTCTCGTCTGGATTCAGAAAAAACTCAGATGTTTGGGAGAGGGGGAAAAGATAGTCAAGAGACTAGAAATTAAAATAATTGAAGAGAGACTGAAAAAGATACAGCATTATGCTTAGCCTTAAGAAGAGATGACTGTGAGAGAAACTGATAGCACTCTTCAAATATCAGAAAAAAACGTCTTAGGGAAGGAATCCTGTTCTCTCTTGTTTCACAATGCAGGACACAGAATAATGGATTTAAATTACAAGAACACAAATTCCACTTTAATATTGATGAGAAAAAACCTTCCTAACAGAGTGAGACTATCATCCATCTCTTTTAATGTCGATTCTTGCACTGAACAGGGAATTGGACTCAATGGCCTAATGGCCACTTCTCCCAACTTTTATTATTTTATGATTATATGCTCCTCTGCAGTAAAACTGGTAAAAGCTTAAGAGACAAAAGTGAAGATGAAGATCCTTGGATGAGAAATATTTTACTTGCAATGCTCATGTCTGTTTACGTTCCTGGTTGACAACATTCTGGCTTACATATTCAGCAACTGCCCTTGAAGAATAAATCAAAGAATAGGAGTAGTAAACAGTTACCTGATAAGAAAGGATGTTTGATTGGTTCCATAAAGGAGTTCCTAAGGTAGAAACTAACATTGAAAATAACTTATCATAAGGGAGATTGTCAAATAAAGAATGAAGGTTAATTGACAACTGAAATAGCAAGAATCAAGGAACATTGACAGTATTCTCCACCATTGGAACTAAGAAACAGTGTTCAGGTTTTTAAAGATGTAAACTTTGAATCCTCAAATTAAGGAAAAAGAAAGAAGCAGGCATGATTCAGGATGCTGAATTCCCCAGAAATACATATGGCTCTCATTCTCCAAATGTCTTAAAGTCCCTTAAGACCTGGTTGTGTTCCAGGCCTTGTGGAAACCCTGTCATGTTTTGTTTTTTAAATATTATTGTTTTTTTTCTCTCCAGGAATTTTGTAACGTTTTGTTATTTTAAATTGTGTTTTAAATATGGTTCTTCTTTTCTAAGCCACCGGGTCTTATGTGAATTGAATGGGCTTAACAAATTGAATAAACACAAATCAAATCAATAACTTAATAAATAATTTCCAAATCTCTGGAATTAATGATTACATTCTGTTCAGTTTTGATCAAATGAAGGAAAGAATTATGGCGGTTAGTGTCTCGTTACTTAAAAATAAAACCTGTATGCTATTTGGACTCATTGGTTTATGATATGAACTATCTGCTACATATAAATATCAAGGATATCTCAGGACTAACTTTTAAGATTTATTAATCCCACAGACAAATAACTCTTCCATCTAATTTATGTGGAAATAAATTATACTTCAAGGAATATGGATGCTGAAGGAGGCTCAAGATGATGGAAGGATGTGGTGGTATTGATCTTGGGTGGTTTTTCCTGCAATCTAAAACGATTGGCGTAGGAAAGACGAATATTGCAAATGAATGTCTAGTTAGGCAATTGATGATGATGGAAGAGATTAGATTCCTGGAACAATAGTCTTAATTATCAGAATAATGGACTGCTTGTATGAGACAGGGTGAAGCATTGCAAATTTGACCAGAAGGTTTTAAAATGTAATCTTTTTGGACTTGAAGATAAGAACTCTGAAGGAAGGACTTCACATAAATACTTGAGCACTGTGGAAGGAAAAGAGAGTGCTACTATTAACCACTCAAATAAAATATATGACCATCATACCTGCTAATAGAGTACCAGAGACAAATAAATTGAGCTTGAACTCTTTGTTGAGGGAAGAAATAAGATTCAGTAGGTATAATGGAGATCTGGTGAAATGCTTTCTGTGATTGGAACTGAGCAATTGAAGATGCAGTTGGTTCAAACGAAGTGCACACAATTGAAAATAATTGCTTGCTATACTAAAAGTATCTAGTATTTACCAGATTTTCTCATACGCAGTTCAGCACAGTCCTTAATATTGACCTGGAATACGGCCGCAATTGTGCCTTTGCAACCTCTCTGTGGTGGTAGACCTCAGAGAGGTCCTTGGTTTACTCCTTGGGTGTTGAAACGCCAGAAGAGACGCCTGGAGAAGCGGTGGAGGAAAAGTAAATCTGAATCTGATCGAACACTTGTAAGGGCTCATATTAAGACTTACAAAGCGGCGCTCAAGGTGGCAAGATGCGCGTATCATGCTGCCTTGATTGCATCAGCAAAATCCCACCTGTCCGCCCTGTTTAGGGTAAACCGCTCCCTTCTTAATCATGGAGTTGGGGAGCCCCCCAATTGGATAGCAGTGTCGACTGACAGCGAATCAGTTGAGGTGACTGGGGCCCATCCTTGTCCACCTGTCTGGGAGGAGTTTGACCTGGTGACACCTGATGAAGTGGAAAAGGCCATTGGAGCTGTGAGTTCTGCCATCTGTTTACTGGATCTGTGTCCCTCCTGGTTGTTTTTGGCCAGCAGGGAGGTGACATGGATCTTGTTCCAGGAGATTGTCAATGCTTCTTTGGGGAGGGGGTCCCTACAAGGAGGCACTTGTGTGTCCCCTCCTCAAGAAGCCTTCCCTGGACCCAGCCATACTTAACAACTATCGTCCAGTCTCCAACCTTCTCTTTATGGGCAAGGTTGTTGAGAAGGTGGTGTCAGTCCACCTCCAGCAGTCCTTGGAGGAAGCCGATTATCTAGGCCCTCAATAGTCAGGATTCAGGCCCGGCTACAGCCTGGAAACTGCTTTGGTCACACTGATGGATGATCTCTAGTGGGCCCAGGATAGGGGTTTATCTTCTGTCCTGGTGCTTCTTGACCTCTCAGTGGCTTTTGATACCATTGACCATGGTATCCTTCTGTGACGGCTAGAGGGGTTGGTAATGGGGGGCACTGTTTTGCAGTGGTTCTCCTCCTACCTCTCTGGCCGATCGTAGTCAGTATTAGTGGGGGGGTCAGAGGTTGACCTTGAGGTTTCTCCCTTGCAGGGTGCCTCAGAGGTCGGTCCTCTCCCCCTGCAATTTAATATCTACATATCTGGGTGAGATCATCCAAGAACATGAGGTGAGGTGCCATAGTACGCTGATGACACCAGTTGTACATCTCCACCCCATGGCCAGTTGGTGAAGCAGTGGAAGTGATGTGCCAGTGCCTGGACGCTGCTATGGTATGGATGAGTGTCAATAGGCTCAAACTCAACCCTGTCAAGACGGAGTGGCTGTGGCTTTTGCCTCCCAAGGATAATTCCATCTACCTGTCCATTACCCTGGGGGGGGGAATTATTGACACCCTTGGAGAGGGTCTGCAACTTGGGCGTCCTCCTTGATCCACAGCTAACATTAGAACATCATCTTTCGGCTGTGGCGAGGAGGGCATTAGCCCAGGCTCGCCTGGTGCACCATTGCAGCCCTATTTGGACAGAGAGCCTCTGCTCACAGTCACTCATGCCCTCATCACCTCGGGATTTCACTACTGCAACACTCTCTACATGGGGCTACCTTTGAAGAGTGTTCAGAAACTTCAGATAGTGCATAATGTGGCCGCGCGAGCTATCATAGGCCTCCCCAGGTATGCCCATGTCTCATTAACACTCCATGGCTTGCACTGGCTGACGATCAGTTTCTGGTCACAATTCAAAGTGCTGGTAGTGACCTATAAAGTCCTACATGACATCAGACCAGAATATCTGCGAGACCGCCTTCTCCGCATGAATCCCAACGGCTGGTTAGGACCCACAGAATTGGCCTTCTCTGGGTCCCGTTGACTAAACAATGTTGGTTGGCGGGACCCAGGGGAAGAGCCTTCTCTGTGGCATCCCCGACCCTCTGGAACCAGCTCCCCCAGAGATTAGGATTGCCCCCACCCTCCTTGCCTTTCGAAAACTTCTTAAAACCTACCTCTGCCATCAGGCATGGGGGAACTGAGACATCTCCACTTGCCTATGTAGTTTTATGTATGGTATGTTTGCGTGTATACTTTTTAAATAATGGGGGTTTTAGGCTTTTAATGTTAAATTGTTATTTTAGACTTTTAATATTAGATTTGTTATTGTATATTCTTTTATCACTGTTGTGAGCCACCCCAAGTCTGCGGAGAGGGGTGACATACAAATCTAATAAATAATGATAATGATAATGATAATGATGATGATGATGATGATGATGATGATGATAATAATAATAATAATAATAATAATAATAATAATAATAATTTGAGAGACAAATTCTGCCAAGCAAAGTCATACCAAAAAATTTCTGACATGCTAACTTTTTTTTCTTCAGAGAATAGAAGAAGTTTACATAAAATAGCTCTTCTAGGCTATTAATTGATAGTAATCAATTGGGACATGAAGTCAAGGAAGTTTAGATAGCAAGCACATGATAACATATTATTTGTATTTCCAGGAAACCAACTCTTTACAGTTTTAAAATAATAAAAATTTAATGGACTGGATTTTAATAAACTCAGAAAAAAACCCCAAACTAATGAAAAAGGGACCTTAAGGTGGATGAAAATGTCAGGATTCCAAGTAACACCCCTGGTGAAATAAGACTCCAGGGCTAGGCATTCTTCAAAGTTCAATTTTATTAGAGATGTCATATTGGCACATCTGGAAAAACCTTATTGTTATTATTGTGATTGTGATTGTGATTGTTATTGTTATTGGTATTGTTATTGTTTAGATTTTATGCTGCCCTTCTTCGAGGAGTCGGGGTGACTCACAAGACACAATATAAACAATGCAACAACAAATCGAATTAAGTAAAAAAAAAATTAAAATGTGAAAGCTTCTGGGTTTTCTCCACCCAAAAGAAAATCTAAGTCTCTGCCCCAGCACCCACATGTCCATCACATGTTCCAATCAATGCACCATCCCAACTGAAGATGCTTCCCAGTCATACAGTATCTCTCCAGCAGCGGTGGGTTGCTTACCTATTCCTACCGGTGCACTGCATGCATATCATGATGTTTCGCACATGTCCCCAACGCAATTTTGCTTCTGCATATGCACAGAGGGATAATTTTCCTTCTGTGCATGCTTGAAAAACCCAAAATTGTGAAAAATTATTTTCAAAGGATGGCAGCATGCATGGTCCGGCAAAAACAGACCGGAGCCTTCACACCAAAATTGTGCAATCAGCAGGCTGCTACCAGAGCAGTGCAGAGGACCGCACCGGTAGGAACTCACTACTGCCTTCCAGGTGCAGAGCAGAGTGACCTTGACTCTCAGAGACAGGGATGTTATTTTGACTATATATATATCTCCTCATGCAATTTCCCACTCCCAGTTTCCCACAGCACTAAATGTGGTAGGTCCAAAGATTCAATGCCCAAGATGGTTTCCAGGCCTGACAGGAAATTCATTAAAAAGCAAATTCACAATAACAAGCACAATTGAGTAACAAACACAATTCTAATGAGGGAAAATGATGGAGAACAGCAGATGAAATCAATGTGCAATTTTACAACCTTTATAAAAACTTGAAAATGAAAAAAGAACACATATGGAAAATAAATAAAAAGGAACAGGTCACTAAAATGATTACAGTCTTGAAGTCTGAAACTGTAGAGAAAAGCTGAACTTTAGAATGAACTGAGGTTAGACAAAGATTAAGATTGTTTAAAATATAAGGAACAGGAAAATAAGTATACCAGCTGCTCAATGAAATAGATCAAAAGCTAGTATATAATGAATAAAAAGCGAGCCACTTAATTCCTATTTTTGTCAAGCTACTTTAATGAAGGACTGTGCGCTCCACCAGATAGCTGAAAAAAACACAATAAATTACAGGACTGAAACTTGAGATTAATAGAAACATGACAATTAAATATATATTTACTTTGAATGAATTTAATGAATGAATTTAATGCCCAGGTAATTCCCAACATTCCAGTGTGGATATGCTTTCAGCCTGATCATGGTATATAGCACAGTAGTTATGAAATATGAGTCAGCTATGCGATACAGCAAAAATTAGGTTATATCAAAAGTGGAAATACTATTTTATACTACTTAAGTCATACGGTCCAATTATTGGGCACTACACTTTGAAGAAGATTCAGATAAACTGAAACAGGTTTAGAGAAAAGCAACAACAATGATCAAGGAATCAGAAATTAAAGCCTGCAAAGAAAGAGTGAAAGAATAGGGAATTAACCATTGTTTTCTCCTTACCTGAAGTGGAGTGATTGACAGACTTGAAGCTTTTATAATACAGGCTCAGTCCTGATTGGTTGGCAGATGGTGTCAACCCACTGACTGCTGTCTCCGCCCTCTCTGGAGAATGTTTAATCTTGAGAAGAAATACATTAAAGACAATATTTGATATAAATCTTCAAATACTGTATCAGAAAGGATACCGACAAGGGTGACAAGTTCTACCTTTTTCCAAAATTCAAGACAGACATACAGACAAACATATGTAAAGTAGATTTAACTCACAGAACCAACCATATTTTTTGGTGTATGCAATGCTCTGAACTATAAGACTATAAGTGTTGGTTATGACATTGGATCAGAATATCTCCAGGACTACCTTCTGCCGCACGAATCCCAGTGACCAGTTAGGTCCCACAGAGTTGGCCTTCTCCGGGTCCCATCAACTAAACAATTTCATCTGGCGGGACCCAGGGGAAGAGCCTTCTCTGTGGCGGCCCCAACCCTCTGGAACCAGCTCCCTCCGGAGATTGGGATTGCCCCCACCCTCCTTGCCTTTTGTAAACTCCTTAAGACCCACCTTTGTCATCAGGCATGGGGGAACTGAGACATCTTCCCCAGGCCTATATAGTTTATGTATGGTATGTTGTGTGTATGCTTTTTAAATTATGGATTTTTAGTTTTTTAAATATTAGATTTGTATTTTACCTTGTCTTCTACTATTGCTGTGGACTTCCCCGAGTCTGCGGAAAGGGGCGGCATACAAATTTAATAAATAAAATAAATAAATAAATAAGATGCACCCACCTTTTTGGGGGAGGAAACCAAAATAAAATCTGCCTTTGCCTCTGCCTCTCAGCAATTTACCGCCTTGCAGCAAACAGCAAACATTCTGATTAGCACAAGAAAAAAATATGCCGCCATTCCCAGAAATTTGCTTCTTGCAGCAAACTACCTGTTTCAGTTTCTGCTTCAGCACAGCCTGATTAGCACAAGTACCCAATTGTCAGTTGGAATGGCTTCATGAAGATCAGCTGTTTCAGGCTGCAGGGATTGCTAATTGTCACCTCCGCATGCACAATTTTCGGCCTCTACATCCTGTTTTTAGCCTCCACGTGTCCCATTATCTGCCCATTCCAGGTAGTGGGGATTGTAATGGGAAAATGGGCTGCACAGAGGCAAAAAATGAAATGCGGAGGTCAAAAATGGTGTGTGCGGAGGTGGCAATAGGCAATGAGCCTGAAACAGCTAATGGTAGCCTGAAACAGCTAATGGTCAGGGGGACAAACCAGATTGGGGGGGGGGCAGGGTCTCATGGCCACAGCACCAGGATATTTCCCTCTCTCCTGGGAAATGTCCCCAAGTCCCATTGTCCGGGGGTTCTGGTACTTCTGGACTAGACTGGATCTCTCCTGCAGGGAGAGTGACACATGGGATGCTACCAGGGGCCTGGCAGGAGCCGGCATGCCCTGCTGGGTGAACTGGCCTGTCTCACACCAGCTGTGGTGAAGCTGGATAGGCAGCCATGCCTGTTCCGACACAGCTACGGAGACTATGCAAGCCGGGATGGTAGCCGAATGATTCCATCTGGAAAGAGAATTGGAGGAGTTACCTGCACAGGGAATGAAAGGATTTCCTGTCTAGGGTGGTAAGAGGAGAGTACCTGAATGGGATTTTAGACTTTTGTTTCTCGCTTGGTTGCTGGACGGAGTTAAAATGGCCTGAGATTCAAGAAAGCAGCTATCTGTGTAGTGTGGCATTTCAGTGGAAGCTTTAAAAGTAGCAAATTGCCCTTCATTTGATTTTTTCTAACTACCTAATTGGTTTTCTTCAAAATTCGACAAACCAATCAGCTGCTTGTGCTAATCAGGCTATGGTGAAACTGAAACTGAAACAAGCTGTTTATTGTTTGCAGCAAGAAGGCAAATTGCTGGGAGGCAGAAGCCAAAGTGTGGGGACCAGTGGGTGGGCTAAGTTTGGAGAATAAGACACCCCCAAATTTTAAGCCTCTTTTAGGGGTGGGGAAGTATGTCTTATATTCCGAAAAATATGATAATTCACAGGTTTGAGCTGAATATTAAAGACAGTTTGATAGGAGAACAATTATTCTGGGAAATAGTGAATCTGTTCAAGTGGAGTCTACTCTTGATCTTTTCAAGTGGAGTCTAGTCCTATACTAAGCAAGGGTTTGACTGAAAATATTTCTTTCTATTATTTTCTAATTTCATGGTGATATGTACAGATTGTGTGGAATTGAATAGAAGGACTCAACTGATGCAACTTGATAATAATATGTTTAAAAATATAAAGATAACTATAAACCATGCTACTGGGATGATGGAATACTTCAGGATCAAATTCTGCAAATTATTTTGCATTATTAACCTGTTGTTACAAGATAAAAATAGAGAGGCATGAAACGGTATTTATTTTCATATTTTCCTTCCCTGTTTCAGTTCCCATCAACTGAAATAAAAAATAAAAACTCATATTGCTCTGCTCAAGCCCTATATTGTTATCAGCTATGGAGTCACAACAGAAAAACAATGAGTTCACCCTTTCCATATACCTAGGTTTACCCATTCTGATGCTAGAACTGGTAACAATAAGGATCATTCTGGATGCATACTGCAAGGATCAGAAACTGTTCTTCTGCATGGATTCCCCCCCCCTATTGAAATTGGAAATTTATTACTATACTAGGAATGAGAGCCTTATCTTTTTTTTTTTGGAGGATATCTTAGAGTGGCATATTTAAAAATAAATTAATTAATTAACGATCTGTAAAAAAATATTTGCTAAGATCCAAGAGAACAGATGATGAACTTACTTTTTTAAACATGCTGCTAGTCAAGAAATACTATTTTCATCTTCACTTAATTTTTAAAAAACAGGGTACACCAGTTTGTTTGTTTGTTGCGGCATATAAACCCCTTTTCTGATGCCTTTAAATAATCTCATAATTCTTCAGGGAGTCCCTGCAGATTTTACTCTGCTAGTCGTTGCTGACTGTAGGGGGTGTTGCCCTGTCAAGGTCATTGAACCAGTGCTATCTGAAGAAGTTTCCATGGAAATGTGGCCAGGACAACATCTCTTAGTGTTGTTCCCTTCCCAAAGAAGGCAGGAATTGAGGCAATGACGGGAACTCACCCCATCACACGGTGCTCAGGTCTCAAACCCTGGCTGTCCAGCCGAAAACCCCAGTGTCTTAACCACTGAGCCAACCCACTGCCTTTAAGGCAATGATCCCAATTGCTATACTAGCATAGCATTTTTTTTTCTCTTTAAATGCAAACTTTTATGCTCAGAAAATGGCAACTCTTACAATCTAAGAAAATACAATTATTAAATATTACATTTCCGTTCACATATTAGTTTGGGAAGTACAAATTGAACAAATTTCTCCCATCTTTGTTCCAGGTATATAAATTCCAGTTGGTTGCTCCAAGATAGGAGTAATTAGAGAAGCCCATCTCTATCTGTGTGTCTTATCTAACAGCATGAATAACTCCACTTCTAGTTCAGGCAGCCTCATGATTCACCACTAAAGGCTTCGAAAGAAGGTTCTTGCTAAGAAAACCTCACAATAACATCATTAATCCATGAGGAATTTCCTCATCTGGGACATCTGTTCAAGGAATGTCACAAACAAATCTACAGTCCATTCATAACCTGTTCTCAATTCACAACTTTATAGAAAGCAGAAGGCACATTATTAAAACTTTATGATCTGAAAAAAATATAACCAAATGCATTGTGCTTCCCTTGTTAATGCAGCTCTACATAAATAACTCTCTCTTTGTAAACTTATTAATGTTTGAATATTGTTTGGGCTGTGGATCTGAATATACTTTGACGTACGATCAGCCTTTTCCAGTACACATTATATTTTTCTTATGAAAAATACATAAACATAATGATATTTTTCTCATACAATCTTTTGCTATCATCCTGCCTTCACATAAGTTATGCAAAAGAGCAAGCAGATACAGACAGAGCTTATATATTGCAACATATTTCTCTGCTGCTGAATTCTCATCTCCCAAAACTCAGTTTTCATTATTTGGAACATGGAATGTTGGGGAGCCAATCGTTAGCATTTCAATTTCTCCCAACTATAATAAATGGCAACATATTTAGAAGAATAGAAGGGGCTTTGATTCCCACCTGATATACTCTTTCTTGTAGGGTGGAGCCAACATTCAAGTATGCAATGGCACCGTCCAGCCAGCCAATGAGGACTGAATCTGTTATGATTTTTATCTCTGACTGCATCTCTGTATCACCTCTGTGATGAGTACTGAGAAACAGACCCGATGAGTGTGTCCTTCCATTCCAGTCCAGAAGTAACCAGAACAGTTCAACAGCAAAACTATAAAACCAAGAGAAAAACACTGGAACCGAAACTAATTGCAGCGACCAGGATGATCTTGGGTGGGACTGGACATGGGCTCCACCCTACGAGAAATGCTGTATCAGGTGGGAACCAATGGTCCTTCTCCATAATGGGTGGAGCCAATATGCAAGTATGGGACATGCCAAAGTAATTTATCCTAGGGAGGGCTAATCCTGGTTGCCTAGAATCCCTTGGACTGCCCTCTGCAGTACCCAACACCCAAACATGGCCTTGTCCGAAATGTACCTGTTGATCCTGTAATGCCTGATGAATGGCATCAGCAACGATCAAGTGGCAGCTCTGCAGACTTCATCAAGGGAGGCTTGCATGGACCAAGCCGTCAACATGGCTGTGGTCCTGGTGGAGTGAGGTGTAATCTGATGAGGCCTGTAGGTCATAGAACTGAGCAATGATGCTTCATAGCCACGGGCTGATGGTCAAGGAGGATACCATGCGGCCCATGTTATGTGGCTTAAAGAAGACAAAAAAAGCCTCCGTACAACACATCAAAGTGGTGCAGTCAACATAGGTTTTCAAAGCCTGCCACACATCCAGGGAGTGCCACCTGTGAGTTGAGAAATGAGATGGCCTGCGATAAAAAGTTGGAAGCACCAATTCCTGTGCCCTGTGGAAGGTGAAATTAACCTTGGGCATGAAGTCAGGATCTAATTGAAGGACAATGCAATCTGCATGGAAAATGCAAAAATCCTGGTGAACCGAAAGGGCGGCAAGTTGCAAAATCCATCTGGCAAATGTGATTGCCCCCAGGAATACCACCTTTAAGGGGAGGTGGCATAAGGATGAGGTTCACAAAGGCTCATAGGGAGCTCCCATCAGGAGTTCAGTACTATGGACAGATCCCAAGTGGGATAGTGATGTATTACTGAAGGGGTTAGATTGGCTGCCTCCCTGAGGAACATATGCACCATGGGGTGGTGAGACAGAGGATTCAGCTGCTAGCATGGATGACAGCATGGCTACCTGGTGTTGAAGGATGTTGGGAGACAGCCCTTTGATCAGGCCTGCCTACAGAAAATCCAGGACTTGTGCCAAAGAAAGTTTGACTGGGGAACAACCCCTCTGGGAACACCAGGCACAGAAGGCCTCCCAAATGGCGGCATGGATTCTAATTGTAGATGGATGCCTGGATTCTAGAAGGGTAGAAATGATGTCTTCTGACATAGCCTGGTGTCCCAGTGCGCTCCGCTCAATCACCAGGGAGTCAACTGAAGACATTCCAGATTGGGATGGGTCACTGACCCCTGGCTTAAGGAATATCTGGTAATTGGGATTGGCCGGGGGGGGACGTACAGAGAGTGTCAGGAGGTCCGTGAACCACAGCCAGGAGCATGACCTCTGCCTGTTGCTGTAGAATTTTGTGTACCACCTGGGAAGAATAGCCAAGGGGGGGGGGAAAGGCCTAGAGAAGCCCTCATGGCCAGTGACACCTGAGAGCATCTGTGCCCCCCCTCCCTTTGACCTGTAATTTAAGCGAGGGAAAGCCTCTGATCCATTCACAACTTCTGGGCATGCGCAGAAAGCCTCTACAATGACATTAATAGCTATGGTAGTCTGCCTCTTTCAAGTGTATGAGCTCCTATAGAATGCTGATATCCTAGCCCTTGGGAGAGGAAGCTCTCCTGCTTGTTGCCAAAAACGGAACTGTCAGCAACGCAGCGATGGCTAGGAGAGCAGGACAAATGGCAAAAGGGTGCCCTGCACTGAATGGGCAGTCAAGCCAGTCCCAAGAGAGTCTTGTGTGTGTGTATGTGTGAACAAAAGGGAAGTATCTCCAAATACCCGCAACTAGTTGGGAAGCAAGGCTGTCCACCATGAGATAATTTGTCAGCACTGGGGCTATCACAAATTGCCTGAACACTCACACTTCAACTGGAGAAAGCTGAATCAATGTCCAAGATATGAATAGGGTTCACACACATCCTGTGCTGACCGAGGACTGAGTCAAAGAAGGGGTACAGAGGCACAGGCAGAGATAAAAATATAACAGACTCAGTCCTCATTGACTGGCTGGCTGGTGTTATCCTATACTTAGATGTTGGCTCCATCCACTATGGAAAAGCTATGTGAATATCTGCCCCCAGAAGTCTTGCTGTTAGTATTGTCACTTTCTACCATACTTTATAGAATTTTGAGGGAAACGTGTGTGTGTGTGTCTGTGTGTGTGTGTGTGTGAGTCTACTATATATCTCTACCTTATTTTGTATCTGTATCTTTATATATCTGTATTTTATTGCAGGGGCTGATGACTTTTGCATTTAGATGTAAATTAATGACACCCCCCCCCCCGAGATTGAACTTTATGAAGAAACATGATCAAATATTGCACAAAAAGGCGCAGAACAATCAAATGAAAAGTTCAAATAATGCTCTAAAATTCTGGTGTCAGCAGAAAAAAAATATTCTGTCTTTAGAGAAAACATAGCCCAAGCTTATTTCAAAGAAAAAAATACTGTAATTTTGAAAAGGGAAGGGATGAGAGTAATGATTACAATGAACTTCACCCATTTAAGATTACTAAATAGTTCTCCTAAATAAAATATTGGATATTAATAACATTGGGATTTTGCTGGAGATAAGAAATCTGAGGAAATGAGTCAAAATTCTGTGTTATGAGATAGGCCTGTGAGGCATGCAAGAATACAGTATTCTTTAGGAATACAGAACAAGCAGAACAAACGAAGGCTTCTGTGTTCAAAAATTGTGTCAAGAGACTGTAAGAAGTAATGAGACATGGCTGGTTAAATGGAACAGATTTACCATAGTCATTATATCGAGTTCTAAGATCCTGCAGGATAGAGTACAAGGAAAGTGTTTTATCAGTAGCATGTTGTGTCGGATCCTCCCAATACTGTTTTGCTGTCACTACCCTCTATGCTACCTAACATGGCCAATTATGAGGAAAGATAACATCTTCAATCAATTAGGATCTGGATGCTTCCTCCAGGCCAATTCCTGTGGCAGTTAAATAAGTAGTTTGGGGGAGAAGTATTCCAGGGATAGCATTATAGCATTTAGACTTATGTACAACTTCACAGAGCTTTACAGCCCTCTCTACGCAGTTTACAGAGAGTAAGCATATTGCCCCCAACAATCTGGATCTTCATTTTACTGACCTTAGAAGGATGGAAGGCTGAGTCAACCTTGAGCCTATTGAGATTTGATCTGCCAAACTGCTGGCAGTTGATGATCATCAGAAGTAGATTGCAGTACTGCGCTCTAACCACTGCCCCACCAAGGCTCTATGTTAAATGTGGGAAGTTGGAATCTGTTGTGAAAATGCTGGTAGAATGTTCTGATGCTAATTATTGTGCAAGGTGAATCAAAATATAGGATATGACATATCATCATCATCATTAGGTCCCGTGTAGAGGACCCTATGAGATTAGACTTTCAATCCTGGGCCTAGAAAGTTTAGAACTAAGTATTGCCCACAAGATCATATGCTGCAACGTCCTGCCTGTCAGCGACTACTTCAGCTTCAACCACAACAACACAAGAGCACACAACAGATTTAAACTTAATATTAATCACTCCAAACTTGACTGTAAAAAATATGACTTCAGTAACCGAGTTGTTGAAATGTGGAATTCATTACCGGACTCCATAGTGTCATCCCCAAACCCCCAACACTTTACTCTTAGATTATCTACGGTTGACCTATCCAGATTCCTAAGAGGTCAGTAAGGGGGGAGTACAAGTGCACTACAGTGCCTTCCGTTCCCTGTCCTATTGCTCTCCTATATCTCCTATACTTTTCTTCTATTCCTATATCTCTTCTTCTATTCTTTCATTGATACGTTCTATTACTATATCTTATTTTCTATTATTTCTTAGATATATTTTACTATGAGTATCTCCTCTGTAACCTTCATCATATATTTTACTATGTGTATATAGATATATACCCACTAAAACTCTCATTGTGTATTGGACAAAATAAATAAATAAATAAATAAATTAGACAACAAGTGTTGTCCAGCAGTTTTGATCACTGACAGCAACTTCAAAATTGATATTTATTGTTAGGACATTGGTATTTTATCAGGTACTGTCCATATAGACTTGCCTGTTTTTTTTTCTATAAAAGAAATTTCTTTCAAATCTAGGTTCCAATTCATGAAGAAAGAGAAGGGGAAAAGCAAAGAACAAAAACATGTAATGTGATGCAAAAACTAAGGAAAACAGCAGCCATGCCCACACAGTATACATGAAAGGCCTTCAGAACATCATATATTATGGCAGGGAGATTTTTCGGTGCCACTTTTCTACACTTACATGTGATTGTGCAGTACTGATTGTTTTTAATATTTATGGGTTTTAAATTTAGCTTTTTATCTTAATATTGGATTTTTATTCTGTATACTGTATTATTGTTGTTGTGAGCCGCCCCGAGTCTTCGGAGAGGGGCAGCATACAAATCTAATTAACAATAACAATAACAATAACAATAACAATAACAATAACAATAACAATAACAATAACAATAACAATAACAATAACAATAACAATAACAATAACAATAACAATAACAATAACAATAACAATAACAATAACAATAACAATAACAATAACAATAACAATAACAATAACAATAACAATAACAATAACAACAACAACAACAACAACAACAATAATAACAACAACAACAACAACAACAACAACAACACATAATGGAACATATAATAGAATTCTATAATATTCAGGGTATTTTTCCCTGAACACCCAACACATTCTTAGCTAAAAATCATCTTTCTGATACATTTGAAGATATCCCTATTAGTAAAATTAAATTGTTTTGGAGTGCAACAGTCAACTAAAAAGCAGTGCTTTGGAGCTCAGCACACAGTTTGTAAATGTAGATATTGGCGAAACAAAAACTGTGATGTGTGTGCAAAGAGCATATATATTTTCCTCCCCCCCAAGGATAATGGGAGGACCCACCAAAATGTCCTAACAAAGAACATGTTGACTGCAAGAATCTCCTACAATTTATTGCATAGCTGAGAGAAGAAAAAGGAAAATGTCTACATGTCCAGTCAACGAAGCAGTGGAAGTGATGTGCCGGTGCCTGGAGGCTGTTGGGGCCTGGATGGGTGTCAACAAACTCAAACTCAACCCAGACAAGACGGAGTGGCTGTGGGTCTTGCCTCCCAAGGACAATTCTATCTGTCCATCCATTACCCTGGGGGGGGAATTATTGACCCCCTCAGAGAGGGTCCGCAACTTGGGCGTCCTCCTCGATCCACAGCTCACATTAGAAAAACACCTTTCAGCTGTGGCGAGGGGGGCGTTTGCCCAGGTTCGCCTGGTGCGCCAGTTGCGGCCCTATTTGGACCGGGAGTCATTGCTCACAGTCACTCATGCCCTCATCACCTCGAGGCTCGACTACTGTAACGCTCTGTACATGGGGCTACCTTTGAAAAGTGTTCGGAAACTTCAGATCGTGCAGAATGCAGCTGCGAGAGCAATTATGGGCTTCTCCAAGTATGCCCATATCACTCCAACACTCCGCAGTCTGCATTGGCTGCCGATCAGTTTCCGGTCACAATTCAAAGTGTTGGTTATGACCTATAAAGCCCTTCATGGCACCGGACCAGAATATCTTCGGGACCGCCTCCTGCCGCACGATTCCCAGCGACCGGTTAGGTCCCACAGAGTTGGCCTTCTCCGGGTCCCGTCGACTAAACAATGTCGTCTGGCGGGACCCAGGGGAAGAACCTTCTCTGTGGGGGCCCCGACCCTCTGGAACCAGCTCCCCCCTGAGATTAGGATTGCCCCCACCCTCCCTGCCTTTCGTAAACTCCTTAAGACCCACCTTTGCCGTCAGGCATGGGGGAACTAAAACACCTCCCCCTTGCCCATGTTGTTTTGTTGATTGATTGACTGTGTGCCTGTTTTTTATATATACTGCTTTTTATGAGATTATTAATTTCAATTGGAACTGGATGGGTGGGCATTGGATTTGGTATTGTGTACTGTACTGTTTTTTATTATTGTTGTGAGCCGCCCCGAGTTTGCGGAGAGGGGCGGCATATAAATCCAATAAACCTAAACCTAAACCTAATTTAATTTTTTATATCAAGGCCTAAAAAAATGCCTGTATCAATATCTGGCCAGTTGTTTTATTCCCCCCCCCCTGTCATCTTAGAGTCAATAGGGAGTGTTCTGCTCCAGAATGATTGACACGTGCAGTCAAGAAACAGCAGAGCACACACGGAAGTCATAAACAACCAGAGATCAAAGACAGGAGGTCACATGCAAGGACCTATGGAAAACTTGGAGCCAAGACATAAATCAAGATCATAAACAGATCATCAGGAACAAGAATTTATGACTGTCAAGTTTCAGCAATGTGACATAGTCCCTGAGACATATTTATAACCAGCAATTCTCTAGCCCATCCAGTGTATTGCAATGCATGTAATTCTGGAAAGCCCCCTCCCCCCCTAAAATTGGATCCTAAGGTTTCCTCTTGCCATCAGTATAGACAATATTCACTCTAGAAAAAGGAACTTTCTAAGATTCTATTTTGGGATGATTCAAAGACAGTCTAGTATTTTTCTTAGTTACTCTTAGACAACATACTGTCTTAAGTGTCCTCTTCTTAGGCACTTATCCTACAAATAGACTTGGAAGACCTTTGAAAGAAAATTGTTTCTAAAATGGCCCTTTCCTTCTCCAAGATGAGAGTGTAAAGTTGTGCAAGCTTGCAATGTTTGCTTATTTTTACTAGCATTTGTGTATAGCACTGCAATCTATGTGGACTCTGAATACAAGTTCAACCGGCATGAAAATATATACATAATGCAACAATCAATAAAAAGTTTAGTTGCTGCATACAATCCTTGTAAGAACCAAAGCCCATTGAAACGTGACCTTCCAAAGTAAGAGTTTCCTTATTAAATAACATGGCAAACAGCGTCTCACAAACATTTTTTTACTTGCAATGACAGCTAATTATCGCCATTGGCAGTCGGCATAAGTCCAAACAGAATCAAACAAGTCGAAGGAAAACTCTTTCAGGGAAAGGCAGATAACCACATGAACCTTGCTGTTCCTTGTCAAACGGCCAAGAAACAGTTGCAGGAAACTTTTACCAACTTGAATCAAGTTCAAACAGGAACAAAACAGACATAATTGTTTCCTGCAACTCACCTATCTAATTTCTTCACTTATATACCCTATAGGAGGGGTCTATTATCTCCAAGCCTTATTCCCAATTAGTCCTTCTCTTCTGGAACCATTCTTCTCTTTTGGCAGCTCGGCACATGCATGCAGTGAGAACAGGCTCCTCCTGTTCTTCTTCCTCATTCATGTTAGCCTCTGGAGATTGTGGAGGGCCTAGCTAAATCCCTGCCTCTGGTACCAAACCTTCTCCAGATTCCAGACCTGGCCTAGGTTCTTCTCCAGCCTCTTTGCTGTCCGATCCTGCTGCCAGCTGCACAGACCACTGGTGGACCACAACAGAGAGATGTCACAGGCATATGCACCTCCAGAAGAAAAGAATTCTGGAGGTTAAGGACTAAAACCAAGAAGGTTTAAGATCAACTGTGAAATCTACTTATCTTCCCTACTGGTTTGGAAGTGTCCACTTTGCACACATGTGCCACTGTCACATTCACTTTTTCACCCACTGTGCATGTGCAGAGAGTTTTTAAAAAGAAAATGGTGACATCTGGGTGGGTAGGTGGAGTTTTTCATACCATCAGTGACCGCCGTTACCGGTACGCCTGAACTGGGTTGAACTGGTAGCATTTCGTCCCTGCTTAAGATCCCCTATATCTCATATTGGTACTGGACACTCAATAAACTCTGTCTAGATCAAGCATGTCCAACCTTGGCAACTATATGACTTGTAGGCAAACTCACAGGATTCTGGGAAACACTACCAGGGGAATGTGGGGAGATGAAGTCCACCAGTCTTAAAGTTGCTAACACTGGATATAGCTGGTATAGATTTTCAGATTCGATGGACAGAATAATCTTATGATCGTGTTGAAAATGTAGCATAATATACTTTCCCAACTTTCTGTCAACTCTTTTATGCATTGCAACTTTTCTCTCAGGATTTTTTTACCATCACCATAAGAGTTGCTCTACTTAAATGTCCTGCCGTTATATTTGAGTCATAGAAATAGCATTATCTATGGGGCTAACATTATGCCTGGGTTTCCTCTGGTGTAATTGAGATCCCACCATTTCATCTAGATTCATTTTGGCATGTTACGGAGTTGGATTTTTCCATAAAACGTTTCAGAAAAATGTATAATATACTGTTCAGAAGAACCATATAAAAACAAACAAAAATCATTGCCTTCCTGGGATTTTCTTAACAAAGGCTTTGATAGTACTGGTTAAAACAGCAATTGTGAAAAACCCTTCTAAATGCACATGCATATTTTTCCATTGAACTGTGTAGGAAAAAATATCCATATAATAATAATAATAATAATGACTGTTTTAAATTATATACCCTTCAGTGTAACTGTATCCAGGTTTAATGGATTCTCTCTCTCTCTTTCATTCTTTCTCTCTATCCTTTTTAATTTGGTAAATCCAGAACAAGACTTATATAGTTCTCTGACATTTTAAAAATACAGATGACTGCTTTGACAATTGTTGACAATTTGAAACAGAATTGCTTCAAAGGTCTACACTGTGTCAGAAAAGACAGGCAGGAGATTCTAGCCAGGTTCAATCACAGAAGCTGTTAGATTGAGCCGTATTTTGTCCTATAGCAGAGGAAGCTTGCATAGATGGATAAGAGGTGAATGTGCTCAAAGAGTGAAGAGCTTTATGACACACAGGGACAGGAAGTCGGCAGCAGAAATTCACAGGCCAGTTCCACCAATGGGCAATGAGTGCTTTCTGATCCAGACATAAAATTTACCGGCATGAAATAGAAAAACTTAGAATGAAACTCATATCATCCTCATTTTTTTATTGTGGCTTACCCAATCAGTTCACCTTAATATATGTTGAGGCTACATTTCCCAGAATTTCCAGCTAGCTTAGCCAAGGTTAGAGCATGGAGAACTAGAGTCCCCAAATGGGTAGAGAGTGTCAGTTTGGGAAAGTATATCCATCATAGTTATTTTACTATTGGATTGGATTGTTACAAGCTGTTTTTATCATTGTTGTTAGCCGCCCCGAGTCGATGGAGAGGGGTGGCATACAAATCCAATAACTAACTAACTAACTAACTAACTAACTAACTAACTAACTAACTAACTAACTAACTAACTAACTAAACAAACAAACAAACAAACAAACAAACAAACATTTGGCATTCAAAACATGCTCTTTCGTATCACACACTCATCATCTACTTCTGCCAGTTCTTTGTTTAAAGCTATTAAGTCTCAAATTGTGTGCGCACACATGCCTTCAAGTTGGTGTTGCAGTTTTATTGGCAAAGTTAGAAGTGGCTTCCCATTGCCTTCTTCCCAGGGCTAAGACAGAGCAACTGGCCCAAGGTCATACAACTGGCTTTGTACCCAAGGCAGTACTAGAACGTATAGTCTCCCAGTTTCTAGCAGGATGTTTTAACACTACACCAAACAAACTCTCCTTAAGTCATAATGGAAACTTCTTTTTCAATATCCTTCCTGTTTTTCCCCATTATCACACTTTTAAATCATTGAATAAGGGAAAAAGGATGAAAGAGGACAACTACATAAAAAGCTATGGAATGCGTACATCATCCCAAGAGAAACCTCTGTGAGATCACAATTATCTAAGGACGCTACTGCCTAGAAAACATTTTGCTGCAGTATTACTGATAGGGAAAATGCATCCACAATTGGGTCTTGTTTCTCTTGTCTTGGAAAAGAGTGCATGTGTTTGTTTGTTTGTTTGTTTGTTTGTTTGTTTGTTTGTGTGTGTGAGAGAGAGGGAGGAGGGAGGAGGGAGGGGGAGAGAGAGAGAGAGAACATGTATGTGAGTCATCAGGTCCATTTGAAGTGGATACGTTCTACTTGAGATAGCAAGGGATGGCAACAACTAGGTATACTGTGATTGAAATAGGAGTATCTATGAACAAGGCTTCCCATCCAGGAATGATGTGCATCTAATGCACAATACATAATTGTGCAAGTGTCCTCTTGGCCACAGCTGCCACCTGTTCTTTGAACAGTAGCTAGAAGTCCAGAATTAACCCCAGATTGCACATTCTTTGTGCACATTTCTTTGGAACAGTGCTAACTACTAACCCTAACCCAGAACAAGAGATTGAATCAATAAAGCCTGACACCCACTTTTTTGGAGTAAGTTGCCTGGAGGAAGGAGCTACCTCAGGAAAGGTTGAAAATTATCTAGTTGGTATCACAATTGCATTAGCTTTTTGTGTGTCGTTTGTGTACAGCCTTGTCTTCTTTTGACTCTTTTAATTTAGAATTTTGGTTTAAATTCTAAAGTTGCCTTCTATTACTCACCTCAACTTGGCTGAACTATATAGTTTATCAAATTTTTAGTTTACATTTTCGTATTTAGGGTGGGGCAAGAATTTCTCTTCAATTATCTCCTGGTTAGTCACAATTCTGCTTTAGAAGGAAGAAATTGCTTATAGTGAGGAGTAGAAAGTAGGAGTAAGGATACTTAATTCGTTAAACACTGTATACCATAGCACAGTTGAAGTGTCACGCTGAATATTGACAGCCCCAGAGACACTTAGTAATTAAATAGTTAACTGTGTGTGTTTCTTTAAGATCCACCTATTATGATGTCATATCCTGCCACATCATCATACCTCATACCTTCTTTATGCTCTGTTGTTCTTTTATTCTCCATTCCTGTTCTAGCCTCCATCATGTGAAGATGTATTTTTACTTTGTCCCTTGTGACATATTTGTTTTGTACTTTTATAATAAAAAGAAATCTTGCTTTGAAAACAAATGACTGGGCTCTCAGTCCATCACCTTCACGGTGGATTAGTGTTGAAATGGACATTAATCACAACCATCGTGACATGAAGAACCTCAGAAGAAGGGCTGGTTCAATGCTGAGGGCATATTTTACGTTAATTATTATACATTATATAATTATATATGGTAATTGTTATAAGGTATAACAAATTATACATTACATATTATATAACATTTTATTAATCCGAGGTTAGTTAGGGGAAAGATTAGAAGCAATGTGAGAAAATATTATTTTACCGAAAGAGTAGCAGATGCTTGGAACAAACTTCCAGCAGACGTGGTTGGTAAATCCACAGTAATTGAATTTAAACATGCCTGGGATAAACATATATAGTATTAAGGGCAGACTAGATGGACCATGCAGTCTTTTTCTGCCGTCAATCTTCTACGTTTCTATTAATATATTAATTATATGTTACATGTAATTACATGTAATATAATAAGAAGCAGTTCATAAGTCTGTGGAGTCTGCGGAGAGGGGCGGCATACAAATCTAAATAATAAACAAACAAACAAATAAATAAACAAACAAACAAACAAATAAATAGATAAATAAATAAATAAATAAATAAATAAATAAATAATTATGATAATGATTGGGACCACCTTCTGCTGCACGAATCCCAGCGACCAGTTAGGTTCCACAGAGTGGATCTTCTCCGGGTCCCGTCAACTAAAGAATGTTGCTTGGCGGGACCCAGGGGAGAGCCTTCACTGTGGTGGCCCCGGCCCTCTGGAACCAACTCCCCCCAAAGATTAGAATTGCCCCCACCCTCCTTGCCTTTCGTAAGCTGCTTAAAACCCACCTCTGCCGTCAGGCATGGAGATCCTCTTCCCCCTAGGCCTTTACAATTCTATGCATGGTATGTATGTATGTATGTTTGGTTTTTTATATTAATGGGTTTTTAATTGTTTCTAACATCAGACTACTATTGTACACTGCTTTATTGTTGCTGTTAGCTGCCCCGAGTCTCCGGAGAGGGGCGGCATACAAATCCAATAAATAAATAAATAAAAAATAAATAAATATCAGCAAAGTATCCAGCTACATAATCCACAGCATCCTTTAGTTTGCTGCAATATTTTCTGCCATGTTAACATTTCCTATTTCCTTTTTTTTAAATTAACAAAAGAAATATTTCAGAAGTAGATAGTGACAATGCACTTCCATGTTGGTCCCAAGAATTTATTGATAATTTTCATTAGCAAGTCATTTGTCCTCATATTTCCAACAACACCTTTATTATATTGAAAAATCATTATAAAATAAAAATCATCACCCCCCTCCCCATGCAGAGTCATCTATGATGCTAGTTGGTTGGATGGCCATGCCTCCCGGAACATATTATGCCTGAGGTATCCTGCTTGAGACCAAAGGAAGAGATCACAGAGAAGAAGGGCAGCCTAAGGATTTCGTCAGTGAGGATAGCTACAAAGGACACGGAAGGATTTTATTGCTTGGTAGGCAGACTCCCTGGTCAGACTTCTTCTTAAAGTAATAAACCTCTAGCACTGACACTAGTGTCCAATTTTCCCAACATCTCATGTCCAGAGGGCTATCTGGCTTCATAAACTCTGAAATTCTGGATGTAGGCCTGATGGATTCAGAGAGAACAATTGGTGGTCTAAGGTTATACCTTGGGAGTCTGTTATATGTGAGTTCCCCCTCCTCCATTCCACTGTAGTGATCTAACACAATGGCTTCTTGACATGGGGGGGGGATTGTATCCACCCCGAAAGAGCTTTTCTAGAAGTGAGCATCAAGGTTGTTTATCTTGCATCAGTGGACCAGTTGCCATTTATTGGGATATATCATGGATTATCTTTTAAAACTATTCATAAGTTTAAAAAATATGCTGAAGAAAGAAAAAAAATGCATAGGCACTTCTTGCACTTCTATTTTTGAAATAAATCATCTGTGCGTTAAAACCGATAAGTCTGCTCTTTGATGCTCTGGATTCTACTTCGGATTTTACTATAATAAAATTACATATATTGTGATCTTACATCATAATATTTTTTTCTATTAGAAAATGGGAAATACTTTGTTTTCTAAGTTTACATGTATCTGTCACTCTATACCAGGGGTGTCAAACTTGTATCATCACAGCAGCATCACCTTTTCCCCCTTTGCTAAACCAGGCAAGGGCAAGGCCATCATGTGACACAACATGACACAACTGGCCCACAGCAATTTACTGGCAACTGGTAAATTGCATTTAATCTAATAGTTCTAAAGTTTGTTTCAAAATGCTAAAGGTTTCATTCTTTTATTGTCCCTGTTTTGAAGTTTGTCTCTCTTTCTGTAATTCTACTTTACCTTATTAAGAACTCTTTCAGGTATTATCTGTTTCAGTGCAGAATCTAGTAATATTTCATAAGCGTAGCAGATTTACAAGTGTTGTTTGTCAACTAGACACATGGTACTGAAAAACCGCAGCATTATCCTGCTTCAAAAATCTGGCTATAGAGAATGACACAAATATAGTTTTCAAAGCTGTAGAAAAGCCTATTGTACAAATTGTGAACAGTTACAGCTAAGGAAATTCACACGCTTATTGATTGATTGATATTGCATTACTTTGTAATCCATTATGTGATAGCGTAGAGATAAAATCCTTCAAATGAGACATTGTTTTCCCAATAATAAGGAACAAAGCTTAATTCAACATAACAAAATTATTGATGGATGTATTTTCACACTATGCTGTAAAACTGATCTTTTGCTGATATGATAACATTTTAATCCAAAATACTATCAATAAACTTTTTAAAAAGCAGATGGAAAGCCAATTTGAATATTGAATCAAAAATGTACTATTGGCAAAATGATTTGTAACATCGACCTTATGGAATAGAATTTGTTGTATCATCAAATGTATTTTACAAATAAAGAATTTTATTAATATTTAAATATTACAGATAATTTGTTGCAAAATGTGTTAACCTTGGTATATAAGTGATTATAAGGTGCTTTTTATGGTAGTAACTCTTTAGTAATTTTATAATTAGGCAGATAAAGTGTTCCATTCTTAGAGTGATTCCTTCCTAGCCTCTTTGAAATGTTGGGTCTGGGCACAGTGTCTTAGAGAGTTGTTCAACCCTATTTTTTCTGTACTGCTATTAATCTTGTAGAGACAGGAAATCTCCCACATATATTTTCATATGCAGTTTCTGTTAATCAATCAGAGTCTTGAACAGGGGCACAGAAAATCAGTAATAGGATTTGATTAGATTGCTCCCAGATAGTTAGCTTGTCAGCTACATATTGACTTATTTTCACCATCATTTATTATGGGATAACAACTCCTTAACTCACTTTAACCTTGAATTTGTTTACATACTCAGGGTTATGCCCCCTCTGAGTATGTAAACCAATGAAGTAAACTAAGACAGGAATGATACAAATTGCCCACTATCATTTTTTTGTTATCACCTTGGAATATTTAAAATAAACCTGTGTTCTATTATCAGACTACATCTGCTTGCTACCCTGACCAGATTCTTCATCAGATGGCTACTGAATGATGTATTGATGATACTATAACTAAAAAGCATGATCAAGGCAAGGTGCTCTGGAAGCTGTATTTGCAGAGGAATAGGCTTAGAATCAAATCTAGTGGGAATAAGAGGCTATGGGCTTATGTTCATTGGTTCTGGGGACTTTATCTCGCAGTCAAAGTCTTAGCACAGTTTGGGGGTTCTTCTGGAGCCTCATGTCCTACTTGAAAAGCAGGTGGTGGCCACGGCCAGCAAGGCAATATGCTTTATATGGGGGTATGTTGAATATCACTTATAAGCTACAACTGGCTCAGAATGCAGGAGCAGGTATTCCTTAATTTAACAATTAAATCACAAAGACAGAACCTTATACCAACTTGGAGATATTCCCAAGCATCTTTTCTTTTGGCCTGGGGAATCAACAAATGCCTTAAGCCATAATCTGGGGGAGAAGGATCATATGGCTTAAGGCATTTGTTGATTCCCCAGGCCAAAAGAAAAGCTGCTTGGGAATATCTCCAAGTTGGTTTTTTCTGACAATAGAATTGTCAGAAAAATTGTCTTTATTGTCTTTTTCTGACAATAGAATTTCCCATTGTAGGAAATTCTCCAAAAGGAATGGTTTTCCTTGGTGGATGGGAACAATTTAATTAATTAATTAATTAATTAATTAATTAGACTTCTATGTCACCCTTCTCAACTGACTCAGGGTGGTGTACAACATAATACCTTGGAATTCTAATATCAAATTACCTAAGTGCTAAAGCCCACTGCAACAATATCACCAAAAAGGCTTCTAGAGTTGTTAACCTGATCCTACACAGCTTCTGCTCTGGCAATTTCACACTGCTCAGAAGAGCCTACAAAACTTTTGCCAGACCCATCCTAGAATACAGTTCATCTGTCTGGAACCCATACCACATCTCGGACATCAACACCCTTGAAAACGTCCAAAAATATTTCACCAGAAGAGCTCTTCACTCCTCCACTCGAAACAGAATACCCTACGAAAATAGACTAACAATTCTGGGTCTAGAAAGCTTAGAACTATGATAACTAAAACACGATTTAAGTACTGCCCACAAGATCATATGCTGCAACGTCCTACCTGTCAATGACTACTTCAGCTTCAACCACAACAACACAAGAGCACGCAACAGATTCAAACTTAATATTAACCGCTACAAACTTGACTGTAAAAAATATGACTTTAACAATCAAGTTGTCGAAGCATGGAACTCATTACCAGACTCAATAGTGTCAACCCCTAACCCCCAGCATTTCTCCCTTAGACTATCCACAATTGACCTCTCCAGGTTCCTAAGAGGTCAGTAAGGGGCATACATAAGTGCACCAGTGTGCCTTTCGTCCCTTGTCCAATTGTCTTTCCTTTATCTCATATATCATATATATTTTCTTCCTTTCATACATCTTCTCTATTTTATATTTTTATTTATATATATATTACCACATCTCTATTATCTTCTATATGTATTGTATATTGGACAAAATAAACAAACAAATAAATAAAATAAATAATAAATACAGTACAAAGTGTATAGAAATCTAATAGAGAGGTATCTCTACTTACGAACTTAATTCATTCCGTGACCAGGTTCTTAAGTAGAAAAGTTTGTAAGAAGAAGCAATTTTTCCCATAGGAATCAATGTAAAAGCAAATAATGCGTGTGATTGGGGAAATCATAGGGAGGTGGGAGGCCCTGTTTCCTCCCAGGAGATTCCTATAGAGGCCCCACAGAGGTTTCTCCTCACCTTTTCCCGTTACAGTTTTGGAGGCTTAGGTTTGTAAGTGGAAAATGGTTCTTGAGAAAAGGCAAAAAAATCTTGAACACCCAATTCTTATCTAGAAAAGTTTGTAAGTAGAGCCGTTCTTAGGTAGAGATACCACTATATTAAAATATTAAAAACTAAAAATTTCTAAAACCCCATGTATTTTAAACACAGTCATCCACATTCATCCAACTGGCTCTAGCTACTCATAACATTGGCCGGAGGTAACTCTCAACACTCATGCCCCCCAGCAAAGATGAGTCTTCAAAGCTTTGTGCAAGGTCAGGAGGGAGTGGGCAGTATGTATCTCTGGAGGGAGTTCATTCCAAGGGACTGGGGCCACCACAGAGAATGCTCTTCCCCTAAGCCACACCAGATGACATTGCCTGGCCAACGGGACCTTGAGAAGGCCAACTCTAGGGGATCTAACCAGCCATTGGGATACATGAGGCAGAAGACGGTCCTGTAGAATGCTTGGCAAGTGGTCAGTGTGGGATCCAGCTTCAAGTTTCTTCTGGATGCGCATGCTAAGAATAGCTGCAGGCAACATTAGAATTCAATGTGAACCATTACACCCATAGCATTCCTATCAGTCTAAAGAGGAGACTCTGCAAGGGATGATGCATGGTATGTCTGTATGTATGTTTGGTTTTACAATAAGGGTTTTTAACTGTTTATATTGGATTGTCATATGTTGTTTACTACTGTTGTTAGCCGCCCCGAGTCTACGGAGAGGGGTGGCATACAAATCCAATCCAATCCAATCCAATCAAATGAGTGCTGAGCAGATACATCTCTGCAGAACAGGAGAGGAAAAGTCTCCTTGGTCAACTTTGACGGATCTGCTATTACAACATGGACATCACAGAGAAATTTTAGAAGTTTTTTTTTAAAAAAAACTCTTGCTAAAAGATCTCTTGGTTGTGCTTAAAGGATATATAGATAATCCTTGATTTATGACCACTCATTTAATAATAACTGTTGAGACAGCCTCAGAAAAAGTGCTTTATGATCTGAACTTGCACTTATGACCATGGCAATACTTTACAGTCACATAATATATTTTGAGTGCTTAGAAATTGGTTTGCATTTATGATCAAGTGCGGTGTCACATGATCATGATTATCCCAGCAAAATCAAACAAAAATACCATAATTGGAGAAACTGCATAAGAATCACATGATCTTCTTAACATGGTCCCCTGAACACCTGCGGTTACTTGATTTAAGAACATGGTTGTAAAATTTGATTTCATCATGCAATTATTTGACCTCCAACCACACTGACTTACAACCAAGTTTCTTGTCCTTATTATGATCATAAACTGAGGACTATTTGAATACAAAAAAGAGCCATAAGATATCATAAGTTCAGCATTATGATATCATTAATATCATATCAACAACAATATGGAGTCAATTGGGATTGCCCATTATAAGTATGCCCATTATAAGTATGGAAATTATTATAATAATTAGTATGGATAATAATTATAATAATAATAAGTATGGAAATAATTATAATTATGGAACAATAAAGAAACAATTACGTAAGTGGGGAAGCTCCTTCTCTTTTTAAGTAAACACATACAATACTCCTATGGAGCTCATATGGAGAGTCTCAACGAGCAGATATTCTCATAACCGAAAGTCAATGTATTGCACACTGTAGCGGCCCATAATTTTCCAACATTTATTTTTTCTGATCAACCATTTTGAAAAGAAAAATGAGATGCTTAGCATAGTCGAAGAATGAAACTGTTAAAATTATTTTTTAAATTTTTTTGGAGTAACAATTGTTGCTTAGAAAAGCAAGATGCATACTTGAGAACTTGAGTATCTCAAACTTCTCCCATAAAATTGCCCTAATTTAGGTTTCTTTACAGACTATACTCTACTTAATTTGCTTTGGCAGATTAAACTTGTTCTCATGTTATGCATAGCCTGCCGACAAGTTTAAATAAACCAGTTAGGCTGGCTACAAATCAACCTTATCCAAGCAAAGATTATTATACTAACTACACAAGAACCAAATAGTAAAATACACAGAAGAAATATTGAATTACAAATTGAAACTATCTCATGGTGAGCAGGAGATTCAAAGAAGGATTGATTTGCAAACTTTCAATTCAAAGGTCACAAACTAATGAGTTATTTGCATTTGCAGATGTACATATTTTGGAGCTTGCCCAATTCAATTTTTGATGTGAATAGTTGGTTATAGCAAAATGCCATAAAAACCTTTGATAATTTCTATAATTACCCCAAACTCAAAGAAAAAAAAAGTACCGGTAATACAATTGGATATTGGGACTGCATTCATTAGAATTAGAATTCATTAGAATTTGCAGGACTTTCTCATCAGCCAACTAATTCCTAAATGGTATTCCTGCTGTGATGTGTGTGAGAGGAATTAAATGATAATTGTACTAAAATCAGAAAGCAAGTTCCTATTATATTTCTGATCATGAATACATCCTTTCTTTTCACTCTCTTTTTTCATGGTTGCTGGGAAAAAATAGTCATTTTACCATTTTCTATTTAATGCATCTTCCACCTCATTCATGAAGGTCACTTATCAGTTCCTTAACAAAAGAAAATAGGATTTTAATATCAAATTCTTCAGCATGAAAGCATGTCAGTTTTTACTGTATGCGTCTATGACTTTGTGTGTACATGTGTGCTGGACGTTACTTAGTTTTCCAGTGTTCTGTCACAGGTAATGCTGTTGATCTATTCTATAAAGAAAACATTTGCAATCATGGTACAAAATAAGACACAAGCTTTTGTTAATATAATATAATAAAAATGATCAAAGCAATCTATTTCTCTTAACCAGACATTGCCATGAAAGGTAAGTCAGCATCTGCTCCCAAGAGAATTTCAGAGCCTAATTTAAAAAAGGGAAATTTGAAATGTGCTCTCTGTTTGAATTAGAATACGGCTGCATCCAGTGTAAACACAATAGGAATTTTCTCTTGTGTTTTCATAGGTTTGCAGGATGAGCTTTTTCAAGTGATACGTGGAGCTCTCTGCATGATGTTATAATTGAAACATTGTTGTATGTTACAAGATTCAGTTTTTGATCTCCTCTTCATAATAGTCTCTCTTTAATCTTTTTTTCTCTCTGTTGCCTCATTTTGCCTTCTGAGTGCATTACGCATGTTGAATGCCATTATTGCTTTTGGTTATTAACTAGGGATGAATTTGGAAAAAGTAATTTTGTGCTGCTTGATGTAGCAGAATAAGCTGTCAAACATCATACCAGGTGACAGTGTGATGTCCTTCTATGGAGCTCGAACTCAGTATGTGTTATAGCTAGAAGGCTATAGGTAATCAGACAGGATTACCCATGGCAGCTTTATTAAATATCTGTGTAGGTCCACTGTGGCTGCCACCAGATAATATGAGCTTCCTGTATGAAACAGGAAATTATTAATAAACTGGATTGACTGTTCGGAAAGCCTTTGCAAAAGTTTATCTAATTTTATTTTCTAGGGAGATGAATGTCAAGTATTAGATTTATTATTACTTAAGGTGTAGGCCTTTTATGCTATGAAGTGATTACCTTTTAATTTGTTATATTTCCCCGGATGCTTGATGATATTAGCATTGGTTTAAACCAGACTGTTTCTATCCTCATTTCCAAATAAGTAAATTTTGACACATCAGAATCTTCCTTCCTTCCTTCCTTCCTTCCTTCCTTCCCTGCCTCCCTCCCTGCCTCCCTGCCTCCCTGCCTCCCTGCCTGCCTCCCTCCCTCCCCCCCTCTTTCCTTACCTCTCCTTTGCCAAAAGATTTTGCCTACTCCTTTCATACTGAATATATTTGTGTGTGTATAGGATGTACAACTAGAAACAAGTTATTGGTGGGTGTTTAGTAGTTTTAGGGAGTAAAAATATAGATGGGAGAATGTCTAGGCTTGCTTTTTCAAGTACATAAAGGTAGTTATATTGTATTTTTATTGACTACTCATCCATTTTGGGACACAGATATGGATTTTTGCTCCTAATGGCCAAAAATGAATCAAATCACAGTGTTTGAAGGAACATGTTGTTTCGTGCGAGGTTGCAAGCTGACTAAGTTCTTTATTAGAGGTCTTGCTTCTGTTTCACACTGCTATGTGAAGAAACATTTCTTTCTATCTTCTTTAAAACAAATATTGTGTCAAAAGTCTGCAAACATTTTTAAAAACTTTTACAAAAAGTTTTTATTTCGCCAGATGCCTTAAAAATTCCTTCAAATTTCTTTGTTGTTGTTTTCTAAGTTCTGTATTGGGTGGAAAAATAATTTCCTTATAGTAACTTTCACTGAGATTTAATTGAAATGTAAGAAGTCAGGGAAGATGCAGATGGAGAGATAATTGTAAGTGGGAAAACTGAACTGATAGGACACATTTTAGCTCAAATTAATGTTAATTCCACCTGTGAAACTTTTATCCAATTGTTAAATACAAATTAATTTATTTATATATGAATGAAAATTTCAGCCCACATTTAAAGAAGGTAAGGATGATGATGGGTTTACCAAGCTATTGTTCTGATCATAAATAAAAATGAATCAGCATGTATTGTCTCTTTCTGATTTTTTTTTTAGAATAGAATAATATTGGCTAAGTGTTATTGGACACACAGGGAATTTGTCTTGGTCCATATGCTCTCAGTGCACATAAAAGAAAAGTTCATCAAGAATCATAAGGTACAATATTTAATGATAGTCTGTATACAAATAAGCAATCCAATCATATTAGGAACTGGTCAATATAAATTGTAAGGATACAAGCAACAAAGTTACAGTCATACAGTCATTTGTGGGAGGAGATGGGTGAAGGGAACGATGATAAAATTAATAGTAGTGCAGACTTAGTAAATAGTTTGACAGTGTTGAGGGAATTATTTGTTTAGCAGAGTGATGGCATTTGGGAAAAAACTGTTCTTGCGTCTCATTCATTCATTCATTCATTCATTCATTCATTCATTGGATTTTTATGCCGCCTTTCTCCTTAGACTCAGGGCGGCTTACAACATGTTAGCAATAGCACTTTTTAACAGAGCTAGCATATTGCCCCCACAACCTGGGTCCTCATTTTACCCACCTCGGAAGGATGGAAGGCTGAGTCAACCTTGAGCCAGTAATGAGATTTGAACCGCTGACCTACAGATCTACAGTCAGCTTCAGTGGCCTGCAGTATAGCACTCTACCTGCTGAGCCACCCGGGCTCATTGTTTTGTTGTGCACTGCTCTATAGTGTTGTTTTGAGGGTAGGAGTTGAAACAGTTTGTATCCGGGATGTGATGTATCTGTAAATATTTTCCCTGCCCTCTTTTTGACTCATGCACTATACAGGTCCTCAATGGAAGGCAAGTTGGTAGCAATTGTTTTTTCTGCAGTTCTGAGTATCTTCTGAAGTCTGTGTCTGTCTTGGGATGAAGAACCTAACCAGACAGTTATAGAGGTGCAAAGACAGACTCATTAAGTCTGTCTTTGCACTTCTGTCAATAATTCCTCCGTAGAACTGTATCACAGGGTGGGTTCCAGTTGAATTTTGCTACTGGTGAGTATTCACGCACATGTCCCACCACCCAATTTCACTTCACCACATGCCCAAGACCACATTACAAGCCAAAAGACAGCTTCGTATGAGTAATAAAGATCGGCATTAAGAAGAGGGTTGATAGGAGGGCTTCTTCTGACATGGAGACACTGGGAAAAAAATTACCAAAAATTGCATCATCAGTGGGTTCTTTCTGCTGCGGTGCTCTGGACCGCACTGGTAAGAACCCACCACTGCTCTATCAGCAGCTCCTTCGGCAGTTTGAGCTTTTTGAGTTGATGGAGAAACAACATTTTTGTGTGTGCTTTTTTGATGAAGTTTTTGATGTTTGGGGTCCATTTTAGATCTTGTGATATGGTTGAACCTAGAAATTTGAAGGTTTCTATTGTTGATACTGTGTTGTCTAGTATTGCAGGAGATTAGATTAGATTAGATTTACTGGATTTATATGCCGCCCCTCTCCGCAGACTCGGGGTGGCTCACAACAAAAACAGTACATAGTAACAAATCTAATATTTAGCAATCTAAATTACAGCTTTAGGTTAAAAAGTCCAAAAAAGAAACCTCAATATATAAAAAACAAGCACACAATCAAATCATACACACAAACTACATGGGCAAGGGGGAGATGTTTCAATTCCCCCATGCCTGACGGTGGAAGCATGGGAAGGTTTTTCTTAAAGCCTACCACCATTTATATGGTTTTTAGTGTATTTAGTTCCATATTGTTCCAGCCACACCACAGGTTTAGTTGTTCAACCTGTTGTCTGTATGCAGATTCATAATTGTCTCGAATCAGTCCAATCAGTAGTTTAACAGATGGATCATTAGAGATGCAGTCATTGGTATATAGAGAGAAGAGAAGTGGAGAGAGCACACAATTTTAGGGTGTGGGCTGTACAGCCACTCCGAGTCTTCGGAGAGGGGTGGTATACAAATCTAATAAATAATAATAATAAATAATTGTACATTTATCAATGTTATTCTGCTTAGCTTCACCTGCTGCTTCTTTTTTGTTAGGATGCTTATAATCCACTTACAAGTGTGTTCTGGTACTGCTACCTGGGTTTTCTTAGTAAGAAAAGTGTGTGGAATGATACTATTTTCTATTCCTTCTAGGCAGAAGATTGCAGTGAAGGGACTCGTGGATATCTTCACAAGTTTGAAATTCTGAAGTAATGTTTTGAAAACAGTCCAAGGATAGTTGATTGCTCTAGAACTGGGGTGTCAAATTGATGGCCTGCGGGTCAGTTGTATCATACATAGGCCATTCCTACCCCAGCTTCACAAAGGGGAAAAACATTGTGAAACATCATATGACAGCAATGTGATACATAGAAACATAGAAGGCTGACGGCAGAAAAAGACCTCATGGTCCATCTAGTCTGCCCTTATACTATTTTCTGTATTTTATCTTAGGATGGCTATATGTTTATCCCAGGCATGTTTAAATCCAGTTACTGTGGATTTATCTACCATGTCTGCTGGAAGTTTGTTCCAAGGATCTACTACTCTTTCAGTAAAATAATATTTTCTCCTGTTGCTTTTGATCTTTCCCCCAACTAACTTCAGATTGTGTCCCCTTGTTCTTGTGTTCACTTTCCTATTAAAAACACTTCCCTCCTGGACCTTGTTCTGTCTGGGTCTCCCCCAGAAGCCAACACCAACCAAAAAGAGTAGCCAGACACACTGGTAAAAAGCAAAGGCAGTTTATATAATTCCAAGCAAACACAGGTAACAAAAACTGTTCTTACAGACAGGAACACTCTGAAGCTTCACAGAGGTTTCACGAAGGCCAGGCAATAAAACAGGATTCTTGCTGGCAAAAACAACGCTGGAGATAATAAAACCCACGCCTCCCCCAAGTCTTCCAGACTTCCAGGCCACAAGCCAAGATCAGAGACGCCAAAAATCGAAGCAAGGTCACAGGACTCCCAGTTGATAACTCTCCACAAGACTGTAAGGGCGGGCCTGCCTTTTCAACCCTGCTGAGGAGAACCACACCCAAACCCAGCTGTTGCCAATTCAGAGATGTAAATACCTTTCTAATTGGTCCCTTCTTTGAGCTGCACGTCGCTGCCTCATGTCTATTATAGCCTGTGCGTCTTCATCCAATGAATCCAGGCTACTAGCTGGGGAGAGCCCCTCCCCGGGGGTCTCAGGCTGCTCTCCCTCCTCCTCTTCCTGACGTTCCTCTCCCCCGTCTGCCTGGTCCTCCCCCTCCTGGTCACTGTCCTCCTCCTCTTGGCATGGATCCGGCAGAGATCCAGCCGGTCCCTGAGGAGCCTCAGGCTGAATCACAACAGACCTTATTTAACCCTTTAACATATTTAAATGTTTCAATCATGTCCCCCCTTTTCCTTCTGTCCTCCAGACTATACAGATTGAGTTCATTAAGTCTTTCCTGATATGTTTTATGCTTAAGACCTTCCACCATTCTTGTAGCCCGTCTTTGGACCCGTTCAATTTTGTCAATATCTTTTTGTAGGTGAGGTCTCCAGAACTGAACACAGTATTCCAAATGTGGTCTCACCAGCACTCTATATAGCGGGATCATAATCTCCTTCTTCCTGCTTGTTATACCTCTAGCTATGCAGCCAAGCATCCTACTTGCTTTCCCTACCGCCTGACTGCACTGTTCAATACTGTGAATTTGACACTCATGCTCTAGAACCATACTATGCCCATCCCTATATTATATTGTTTTAAAGTTATGATTGAGAAGCAGTTTGGGGAAATATATATATGTTCCCATAGTATATTTAATAATTAAATTAATAATTAGTGTCAATATTGGGCCAAGCCATCTGATCATTTCTTCAAATGTTCATTTAGTTTGGAAACTGCTAGATGATTTATAGATTCCAGTTTTCCAGGAGACGCTCCAAATTGCACATCAATTGTAGCAGACAAAGAAATCATATAGTCATTTCAGGCACACCTTTATCTCTTCAGAAAGATTAAAAATGTAGCACCTAAGGTTTAGATCTGTAAAGTTTGACAAGCACTGAAACAAAAAAGGAAGTGTAAATTTTACTAATCAAAACATCTGTACTATGCAGTCATTTACATTTTCCTATCAAGACATGAGAGAAATGTTAATTTTAGATGACTTCTTTATGACCTATAATTACTGTCATTAAGAAAGCTCTGGAGACTAACAGGGAGCTTTGACTGAAATACAGTTTGACATGTTCTATAATTAATGCCAAATTAACATGCTATAGTATGTGCCTCAGAAGAAAAGGGTTCCCCCCCCCATCTCTTCCCCTCCCTACCAAACAGAAAGTCGAAGAAATTGTATTCTGGTAATGATTGCTAGAACAAGTTGACTACATTATGCCACCTTTTTTTTTTCATAAAACCCCATTTTAAGACTTCATTTACTTAGTTATAAAAGTATACCGCATGTTTGTTTGAGGCAGAATGCATAAGGCCATTAACATATGGCATTTGCAATTCCTATACTGCCTTCCTGAATCTAATCAATATAGGTTTAGTTTAGGTTAATTGAACATAATGTGTATTTCCAGCCTTGTTTTTTATACATTTATATATTTTATCTATATATATAAAAGCCAAATGCCACTCATCATGAAATCTCTACAACCGTAAAGCCTACAAACTTGAAACTTGGCAGATATATTCCTCTTGGCTTCACTAAGAAGTGATTTTTAAAAATGATCATCAGATCATTAGCTATTTCTTATATTATTATTATTAACACACTCTGATGCTAAGAAGTTAGATGTTCTACTCCCTCTCCCCTCCTGAAAAGAACTCTATTCCAACTGCCAGTGGGTGTGGCCACAGTGTGAATCACCCAGCCTGTGGGCTGGGAGTTTAGAGATTTTACTTCATACTAAGGAGTTCAGTTTTGTAGTGATGCACAGGTATCTAGCTACTAGTATACAATAAAATAAATATTTTTTGCCTAAAACCCCAAGGTTTTAAAACCCCAAGGTTTAAAATTTAGTATATTTGAATTGGTTTTGAAATGATAATGGGAATGTGGTTTCACATTATTTTGCACAGAAAACCTTTAGCTTTTCTGAGAATGACTATTCCACAATTACTATTCCACAATTAAATATTTCTTAATATACTTTTAAAGAACTAATACAATAAAAAAGTGATAGCCAATATGTAAAGTTATAAATAAATTAAGCCACTTGTTAGGTAAGTTTTGATTTCTCAGTTTAATAAGCTTTTTATTATAGCAGGAAACTGCATCCTACCTAAGTAGGTAATTATGATTTCATATGTAATTATTTTTTGATAATAGTTTATTATTCTGGGGCCATTCAATTGCCAGAGTCATAGGTGTATTGTTCTTGATTCCAGAAATGGGTGGAACCAAATATAACATTTTAAAAATGAGTAGTGAAATGGACAGATATGCCAGCAGTTAAGAACTAAGAACTATGAAAGCAGTTATGAGCTATTTAACATCTTTTTCATTTATGTATTTAACTATCCTTGAATTATTTCATCCCTTCTGACTTCAAATAACACTGTGTTTTGCATAACTGAGCCATGGTGGCACAGTGGTTAGAGTGCAAAACTGTAAGCTGCTTCTGCTGACTGTAGTTCACCAGTTCAAATCTCAACAGGCTCAAGATTGACTCAGACTTCCATCCTTCCGAGGTGGGTAAAATGTGGACCCATATTGTTGGAGGTGATATGATGTCTCTGTAAATTGCTTAGAGAGGGTTGTAAAGCACTGTGAAGTGGTACATAAGTCTAAGTGCTATTGCTAACTTCTGAAATGGGCATTCTCTTGTCCTTAAGAAGGGTCAGGATTATAGCTTCAGCTTTCTCAATGGGGATTCCATGCTATCCTCTCCGTAGTCCAGATTTTCATTCAGATGAGTCTGTTTATTGTACAACTGCTTTTTCGATCTGCCTCATGCCCAAAATATGATTATTATGGTTTTTGAACAGTCAGCCAGATGTTCAGACTAGGTTTGGCCTTTTATTGATTGATTGATTGATTCAATTTTTATGCCGCCCTTCTCCTTAGACTTAGGGTGGCTTACAACATGTTAGCAATAGCACTTTTTAACAGTGCCAGCCTATTGCCCCCACAATCCGGGTCCTCATTTTACCCACCTCGGAAGGATGGAAGGCTGAGTCAACCTTGAGCCGGTGATGAGATTTGAACCGCCGACCTTCAGATCTACAGTCAGCTTCAGTGGCCTGCAGTACTGCACTCTACCTGCTGCGCCACCCCGGCTCTTATATCCATCTTCTTCCCAAGGACCTGGAATAGGCAAATGTTGGTGGTTGGTTATGTTAGAAGTATGATCACAGGATGTAAGCTCTTCCAAATAAAGCTACCTTTGCATCATTTATTTATTTATTTTGTCCAAAACACAATAGTACACAATGAAGGTTATAAAGGATACACTCGAAGTAAAATATATAAAAGAAAGAAGAGAAGAGAAAATATAGGAATAAAATATATCAATGAGAGAATAGAAGAAAAGATATAGGGATAGAAGAGAGCTCTGGTAAGTAGTGGTGATGCCAATTGTGCTCAAATGGTATTCCAGTTGTTTTGGGATTGTTCTTGGGTAGAATTATTATTTAGGCTGGAGCTGGATAGACAGGAATAGGATCTACAGTTTTTTTTCTTTCATTTCCCCAGAAAGAGACCATAAGAAAGCCTTGAGATGGCTACTTTATTGCATAAACAGATGGAATGGACGTTATCTCCTTCTGTCTCTTTCAAACTGCCCATTTCTCTTCTGTTCCAGGATCCATCCCTATGATCTTCTATCATTCATATATGGAAGCTTAACTGCTTGTTTTCACCACTGTCTCAGCTGCAATTGCAGATGCTTCTCGGTGTTAGTTGCTTCTGGGAACTATGATAGTTCAGCTCTTTTATCAGTTCAAAGACTGTCCACTGTCTTGGACTATGGTAGAGAAGGAAGTAGCAAGCTTCTGCTTCTGTCTACACATTGTAATAAAACTCTCGCTGCCATAGATTTATTAAGTTTGTTTTGATATTGTCCAGCAGTTAAACTTATCTGGGCAGTGAAAAAACAGATATAAAATCATAACCATAATATATAACTAGAAACATGTAAATCTAAGCCTAATATACTGTATATCTAAAACAAATTAGAAGATGTACAGAATAAAACCAATGCAAAATCAACATCAATTATCTAAAATATGCAACTTTTTCTTCAGCTTCACTAAAACCTAAAATTGCTGGCATACTTTTTAAGATGAGGTATTAATAAGTATGACAAGATTAAAAAATATGCCAGAGATGTCAGTAGGAGAGGATCAATAAATCTATCAATGTTGGGGGGTTTGCTCTTCCAAACCTAAATTAATTTCAGGCTGTAAATATTCATACTATTCTTAATAGAGACATTTTATTAGCATCTTTCTTACAATTGAGTTTCCTCAAGATGTTGCTTTATGTATGTGCTGAGATTGGATGTGTGTGTGTTGGAATACGTATATATTTATTCTCAGTGTTGGCTTTACAAATGGCATCAGAAAATGCTAACATGCATAATGATGTCAGGTTCACATGTAATTTAAGAGGAACAAGACTGAAGTAATCTCTATTTAGTTACTCCGTAACTATGTGCTAGCTGAATCTCTTTCAAGAGAACTTTCCACAATTGGAAAAAAAAATCCTATCTAAATCTACCAAATTGGGAAGACTTGCAAGATTATTTTAGTTATATCTGCAGCTGTCATCAATAAAAGATAATCTTCAGGTAATTTAGCTTTGAGACTATTCTTCCACTTGGAATCAGATCCTGATTTTCAAAATCAAACTGGCAACCTATATAGAAGATTCCATCTTAACTTGCATTCCTAGTGCCATGTTTTAGGTAAATTAAGGTTTGCAATCGTTTTTCAAAAGTAGTGTTGTGTGTGTCTATTGTGAAATGGAAAGGTTGTCAGAGAATATATCCAAATAGGGTTGTTGCTAATACAGTGGTACCTCGGTTTTTGAACGCTTCTCAGTTCGAACAAATCGGTATTCGACCAGGAAATTCAAGAAACTTTTGCCCTGAAATCCGAACAAATATTTGAAACTCGAATACTCGAGAGAGCTGAAGACAGAAGTCGGCAAGCTACACAGAGAGAGAGAGAGAGACAGGCACAGAAGCGGGTGAGCGAGAGAGCTGAAGATAGAAGCCGGCAAGCTACAGAGAGAGAGAGAGAGAGAGAGAGAGAGAGACAGGGACAGAATCGGGCAAGAGAGAGAGAGAACTGAAGCCGGAAGCCGGTAAGCTACAGAGAGAGAGAGAGAGAGAGAGAGACACGGGGACAGAAGCAGGCAAGCTAGAGGGAGAGACAACTGAGAAGGAGAATTTATCTTAAATTGTTTTGGTTCTCAACCAAATCGGTTCTCGACCACACTTCCAGAACGAATGGTGGTCAAGAACCGAGGTACCACTGTATATTAAAAATCGATAGTAACCTGATTTTAAAAAAACACCTTCAGATTCACCTTTGTCTTTACTAACAGTACTAGGTTTTCCTACGAAAGCAATAAGCCACACTGCAGATCTGTTAGGTCTTTCTAATTCAGGGTGAAATTTCATCCAGGCAGATGAGCAGCCCATTAACAGCAGTTCTGCTTTTAACAGGTTTGATTGAGCACTGGCCATCATCCAGTCCATTATGAGACTCTGGCCATGCTAACTTTTAATAACTTATTTATTAATTCTGTACGATTATATGAATACTATCCATTGCAAAAAGAATATGTTTTCTGAACGCTCCTAAATTCCATTCTTAACACAGCTTAGCCTCTTAACATCTTTTCTTAATTTTTTAAAAACCCTTTCAGCTGCAGATGTTTTCACTGCATTCTCCATAGAGATATCCAGTTATTTTCACTCAGGCTTGTAGTTCTATAGAATCCAACAATGTAAATGATTTGTTAAAACTAATCCGTCCAGTATGCTTTGTCTGGAATTTGTCCACATCAGCTTTTATTAACCAACCTTCTGTCCGGCTGTCCTGTTTCCTCCGGTTTTTCTTTACAGTGTTTTCCAGTCTTGGGTTTCATAAATAATTTTGTGTCATTTGACACTTTATTGTTCAGTCTTTCTAAAGATCATTAATAAATATATTAAATAATGCATGCAGTGGTAGGGCTCTTTGGGGCACCCTGCTATTAACCTCCTTCCATGTTGAAAATTGACCGTTCATTCCTAATCTTTGTTACCTCTTAACTGATTTCTAATCCTTGACAAAACTTCACCTCTCACCCCATGACTACTCAGTTTCCTTAATAGCCTCTTGTGAGAGACTTTATCAAAGGCTTTTTGAAAGTCCAAATAAATTATATCCACCAGCTCCCTTTCATCTACTCTTTTCTTCACTCTCCCAAAGAATACTAATAGGCTGAACAAAAACCATTCTTTTTTCCAGACTCTGAACTGTCCTGTCCTTATCATGCCACATATGGTCTTAAAGGTCTAACATTAATTTTATTTTTCTAATGATTTGTCTATGAGGGATGCAGGTAGGTAGCCTCACTATTATGCAATTTTTAGAATTATCCAGAGCTTCCCATTATGACTGCTTTCAGGTCTGCTATTCTACTAAATCAGGGGTGTCAAACTCACGTCGTCTTGGCGGTGTCATGTGACCTATAAGGGCTCCCCCCTTCGCTAAACTGGCCCATGGGTATGGGCGTGGCCAGCACATAATACATCCCAGCCCACGAGCCATGAGTTTGACAGTACTAGAAGATTGCTATAAACATTGTTGGTTAATATGGATAGAAATGTAGGCTTAAGATATAAGGAAATAATCAAATAGGTAAGGCTGGAGTGCTTACCTGAATACCAGCCATTGAAATATCTCTAAAAGCAATGGGATTGAAACAGACTAACCAAAGAATGACTGCAGCTTTGCCTCCTTAGTAAAGAAAAGTTCATTGGGTTTGTAAGCTTTTGTGTTAACTTCTGCATATGAACTTCAAAGGAAACAAGGATCAAGTGAGGATGTTCAGTTGTAACCAGATAGCATTCACTTGATGAACATTCCCAATATTATAATTAGTTTGATTTTAATCACATCTATAGGTGAAATGCTACATCATTGTAAAACAGGTATTGGGAATAAAAGGAGTGTGTATGTGTGCATTTTTCATATTGATGTTATCTTAGTAGCTATTATGGCTAGTTAATGATATAAAGTAGAGAGAACATTGAAAGCAGAAAGTATTGCAATCCACCCTTTCCAAAAGTAACTGATACATAAAGTATCTGAGAGATACGTTTTGTAAAATCAATATATTATCTCCTTGTTTATCCTTAGCCTCTTTCTAAACTGAATTGTTCAGTGTTTAGAATGCAGTATTGCAGGATAACTCTGCTCAGAGCCTGGAGTTTGAACCTAACTGGTCTCAAGGATGACTTGGCTTTCTACTCTTCCAAGGTCATTAAAACCTTTGTGTTCTGTAAAAGAACACATCCTAATGTTCTGTTCCCGAGTCTATTTGACCCGGACCGCAAATTGTTCATTTTAGCTACTTATATTTGGTCTTTTTGAAAGCTTTTTTCACTTGGAAACAAGTTTGAATATTTCTGCATACAATAAAATGAAAATTTAAATGAAAAAAAATTAATGCTTATTGGTTTATTTTGCTCATAAAATGTGCAGCCCCCATTTTTGTGATTTTTTTTTCAATTTATAGATAGTTTTGCCTGCAAAATGCATTCTATTTTACTAAAGTTGGTGTGGAATTGGTAGCTTGAACATTTCTGAACATAATGATATGAAAATTGAACTGAAAAAAATGATGCTTATTTGTTTATTTTGATCATAAATGCCTCCCTGGCTGTGTTCAATTATTTCAATTTATATAAAAATTATGCTGTCAATTTCAAAATTACATACTTGTTTTTAGTAAAATTGATTTCTTTCATAAAATTAGTTGTCTGGCTATCATGTGCTTGCTTTTCAAAAGGATATTCCAAATATTTCTAGCCAAATCTATATAAAAAGTGAAAATAATGCCACACAGCAAGGCTGAGGGGGTGGCCCATTTGTGAGAAAAATAAACAAATAAGCATCATTTTTTTCAGGTCATTTATATTTTTCCTATGATCAGGAATGTTCAATTTAGTATATCAAAACTTTTGGGGGGAAATTCCTTGGAGATTTGAAGCCTAAAAAACCCATAAACTGACACAAAATGCTTAAAAATTAGACAGGGTTTTTAAAAATCAAAATACACCAATAAGCATCGATTTTTTTCAGTTCCATTTTCATATCATTATGTTCAGAAATGTTGAAACTATAAATTCAATGCAAAAAGTTTTCAAAAAAGTTGCAACTGGCAGGCTAAAAAAATGTAAATTGAAAATGAATGCACAAGGCCAGGGTGAGGGATTGAAAACAAAAATAAACCAATAAGCATCATTTTTTTTCAAAAATGTAAATTGAAAATGATTGCACACGGCCTGGTGGGGGGGGGAGGCCTTATTTCTGATTTTAAAAAACCAATTAGCATAATTCTTTTCAGTTCATTTACATTTTTCTTATGTTCAGATATGTTCAAACTACCAATTCCACACCAACTTTAGTAAAATTGAATGCATTGTGCAGGCTAAACTATCTATAAATTGAAAAAAAGTTCACAAAAAGGAGAGGGCTGCCTTTTATGAGCAAAATAAACCAATAAGCATTAATTCTTTCAGTTCAATTTTCATATCATTGTGTGCAGAAATGTTCAGACTATTTTCCAAGTGACAAAAGTTTTCAAATTGACCAACATAAGCACTTCAAATGAAGAATTTTCGGTCCGGGTCAGGGTGACCCGGGAACAGAACTTTAGGGACTTTTTTTTCACCAAGAAAGAAGCCCCCCACTCCCCAAAGAAAATTCTCATAGAGAGAACCCATGAAATGATGCAAAGTCATGAAATTTCAAGCTTCAGATATGCAGGGAAAATATTTTACAGGGTCTCAAACTTTGATTTCAGGTCTCACAGACCCGAACAGAACAGCAAGGTTTTAAAATGAGCGCCCAGATTGTTAGGGGCAATTTGTTGACTCTATAAATCACCCAGAGAGTTTTGTAAAGAACTATGGGGAGGTATATAAATCTAAGTGCTATTGCTATTTGCTTAATAAGATCCGCCTCTAAGCAATGTTTTGTGTTCCTTGTGTTCAAATTTATTTAGTAATTAATTTCAGAGTAGTGTAAGCACTAGGAACTCAGCGCACTCAAAATACGATTATAAAATAATGTCCATTGATCTCTGTGAGACTGAAGATCTTAAAATTTTAGGTAAAACTAGTTTTACTACAAAAAAGCTCCATATAAAATATACAGGGAAAAAAGAGACAAAGGGAAAGATAATAGCTACTCAATATACACAATTTTCTGTAGCTTTTCCGAAAAAAAGTCTTTACTTTTATTACAGATCCAACCATCCAATAGAGAAATGGCAATACTAAAACTGAAACATTGCACAACTGGGAATGCTTTGGTAAAGTAATTAAAAACACTGTTCTTTGTTATCATCTCATATTTCTTCACAAAATTTTGTTTTATAAAGAGCAAAACTATTGCTGTGTAAAGCTTACTGTCACTAATCACAGATGAACAAAGATGTGTCCATCTATGTTAGTAGCAGAAGGAGGAATATCCCAAAGCTCAGATAATGAATTTTAGCCCTGTCAGGAGAGAAAGTTTTTTTGCCTACATTTTGGCAACTTTCCAAAGTTGGATGGAAGAGAAGTATATCCATATGTGTACTGAAAAACAAGCCAGCAAGAATTTAAATCAACCAAAGAAGGAAGACTGTTCTCCTTCCTTTCTGATGGAATAATGAGGGGTCTGCATAATTGGAGTTCTCTAAAACTTTATATTGTAAAATAAAAGAACCTTAAACTATTTCTTCATTCATAACTATACTATTATGTACTTTCCTTGTTTTCAGGGTGTGTAGTGGAGAAAGTAAAATTCACTAAAAGATGAAATCATGTGATATCATCACAAAAGAATTTGGGCATTATTGATAAAATCTGAATGAGAATAGGAAGTGCTTAAGGAAAGTTTCTTTAGCACCAAATTACATTTCTTGTATTAGGCCATTTTTTTCCAAAGTGCTCATTCATTCATGTTGACCATGTAAGCCAGGGGTATCAAACTCACATCCTGCGGACTGGATGCATCACTTGCTGGCCATGTTCATGCCTAGTTTAATGAAGGGGGGAAAAAGTCACAAACTTGTAATGACATGAGTTGGATATCCCTAATAAAAGCCAATTTCATCTAGGAAATTTGCTATGTTGGCTTCACCAGATTTCAAATTTTGCCACTAAAAACTAAGTTTTGCAAAGCTGAACCTGCCAAACACTCTCATTAAAATTAACAGCTAGCTCTTAATTGTAGATCTCTGTATTGTAGATTACAAGTAGTCCTTGACTTACAACCATTTGTTTAGTGTCCATTCAATTTTACAACAGTGCTGAAAACAGTGACTTATGACTGGTGTTCACATTTATGACTGTTGCAGCATTCCCATGTTCACATGATCAAAACTTAGACATTTGGCAACTGGCATGTATTAATAACAGTTGCACTGGCTGACTTCACTAAGCAAAGTTAATGAGGAAAGCCAGATTTGCTTAACAACTGCATGATTCATTTCAATGCAGTGAATTGCTTAACAAATGGGTGGCAAAAAAGTTGCAAAATTGGGCACAACTTATCTAACAACTACCTTGCTTAGCAAGGGAAATTGTAGGCTCAATTGTGGTCATGTATCGAGGGTTACCCACAGCAGTGCACTATGAACCAGAATGCTAAATTGCACTCCCTGCCGCGGCTTATAAGTTCTTCTGGGGCCAACGCAATTTTGCTGCTGCATCTATGAAGGTAGTAAAATCACGCATGTAGCCACAGGTAAAACCTTGCCGAAACATGGGTGCACCTGCAGCTCCATGCACAATTTTGCTATCTCCATAGGTGCAGCAGCAAAATCGTGCTGGCCCCACGAGAACTTACAAGCCGCGGTGGCGAGCGCAATTTAGCCTTCCGGCTCATAGCCCACCACTGGTTACCTATATTTAGTGACAGGGTGATGACTTGATTGTATTTGCAACTGAATAAACTTTACCACATCTAGAAATTCATTGTTTTCTGATAGCTTTCTCCAACCTGATGTCATCCAGATGTGATAATTTGCATTTCCTAGTTTTTCCTTTGCTAGCAAATCCGTTGGGGATTCTGCTTCATTGCAGGAGGCAGAATACCACTTTTATTTTATTGAGTTTGATATATATATATATATATATATATATATATATATATATATATATATATATATAAAGAGAGAGTATGGAATTTACTTCATAGTCTATAACAGATGTGGATGACACTTATGATACGCTTCATATAATCAATCTGTTCAACTATGGCTCTAAGGAGTAGATCATTTATATTCAGTGTCATTATATTATTGAATATCAGTTCCTTGAAAAACTCTTTGTTGTGCTTTCTGATATCCTTAAAACAAACTGTCTTGTGAAAACAAGATGCTGTTCTAGATGGCCCTATAATCTTAGTATGTCTGACGTCCAGAGATCAGGCTGAAACCAATATTTCTAGAAACAAATGAAAAGCACATTCTAAAGTATTTGTATTTGCTTATGAATATGGTTTCTCTTTAAACACAGGTGTTTCCAATACTCAGTGCCCCTTCCCTTCGAATGATTTGATATGTAATCTGCTCTGCTCATAAATAGTTGTAGCTTTGCCAAATTCATATTGCAGTAACAAGAAAAAGACACATTATTTTTCTTTTGTAAATGGCTTGTCCAGATCTTAGAAACTTTGCCAGAAGCTTAGAGAGAAAAACTCGAGAGGAAACCAGTAGCTTTCCCTCCAACTTATTAACTTATAAAGTGCCTTCGTTGAGTGTCTGTTTGTAGAAAGGTTAACCAAAGCTGCTTTTAAAGACAGATGAAATGTCAATGTGAGGAATGCTGTCCTTTTTCCTTCCAATTTTTGGTAGACATCTGGTGTTGCAATGGTCTTAAACATGTGTCCCTTACATACAACAATTTGTTTTTTTGACCTCCAATATCCTCATCAAAACACACCTTGCCCTTTCATTTGAACTATGCTTAGGAGCAACCATGGTATGTGCCTGTGTGTCTCTGCATTAAAAAAGGGAATATGGCAACTACAAAGCCCTACTCCTTTTTTATTTTCCACATACTATATGTTTTAGGAATGTCAAAACTGGCAGGGCTTTGGTCACATGGTTATGACTGCCATCTTGACATTTTTCATCTCACACGGATACTTGTGTGTTTCCATAAAATATGTGCATATTGCATGTAAGTGAGCAGGATAATGCCTATTGGTTTGTTCTTAAAAACTGACTCATGATAAGATAATTTATTTACAGTCAGATTTAATATTTGACTGAGAATTATAGCAGCATAGAACTATGGAGCTGGAAGGATGATCAAGTCCAGCTACCTTGACATGCTATAGGTCTTGGTAAACAACACACTAAGTATAGAAAATAAACAAATTCTATTCTTAAAATCCCAAATTAAATACTTGGATCAAATGTGTCCATGGCCCACAAGATCACAAACCTTTATTATGCTGTTTATATTTATATAACTATATTATATCTTTTATATAACCTATAAAGCCCTTCATGGCACCGGACCAGAATATTTCCGGGACCGCCTTCTGCCGCACGAATCCCAGCGACCGGTTAGGTCCCACAGAGTTGGCCTTCTCCGGGTCCTGTCAACTAAACAATGTTGTCTGGCGGGACCCAGGGGAAGAGCTTTCTCTGTGGTGGCTCCGACTCTCTGGAACCAGCTCCAGAGATTAGGATTGCCCCCACCCTCCTCGCCTTTCATAAACTCCTTAAAACCCACCTCTGCCGTCAGGCATGGGGGAATTGAAACATTTCCCCCTTGCCCATGTTGTTTTGGTGTATGATTGATTGTGTGCTTGTTTTTTATATATATTGGGGTTGCTTTTATGGACTTTTTAACCTAAAACTGTAATTTAGATTGCTAAATATTAGATTTGTTACTATGTACTTTTTTTGCCATTGTTGTGAGCCGCCCCGAGTCTGCGGAGAGGGGCGGCATATAAATCCAATAAATCTAATCTAATCTATATGCAACCTAAGACAATTCTACTTCATTCAGTATAGCCTAGGCAAGTGAAAAGTTTGGACACCCATGATAGATATTTATGAGAGAGAGGGAGGGAGGGAGAGAAATATTTCCACTGAGATCTCTTGAGAGGTACCAGGGTCTAAACTTAGAAAATCAAGGTTTTGATGATCATATAAAACAATTCTTCAAAGTTTGGGAAACCTTTGATTCTGCAGGCATCTTTTCTATAGCATACATGGAGCAATGAAAGGAAGAACATTACTGACTGACTGACAGACAAGGGAATGCTTCCCTGTACTACTGAAAATTGAAATGGATCTCCCAATGAAGGCAGCTAAGGAAGGTGTTTCATCAGAGATCACTTGTGCATTTCATATCATCCCAGTCCTGGTGAAGCTGTTGATTATGAGTTTTATTTAAATAGATAAAATGGTATACTTTTTGCCCTTCAATATTTTATGAAACTTGGCATTTATATTTTAGAATCCTATTTATGTGTCTTCTACAATATTAGATTTTGAAGAACTTTTATTTGTTTTTCAGATGCAAGCAAATTACACCTTTAAATCCCTGTAGCGAAAGAAGAAAATTAAGGAAGGAATACGTCCTTCATCTGATACTACTTCCTCACATCAGAATCAGGGAAACTGCTGGTAAGCACTGAGTGCTCAAGACTGAGAACTAATGAGAAAAAAGAAATAAAGAAATAAAGGGAAAGAAGGAAGGGAGGAAGGAGGGAAGGAAGGAAAGAAAGAAAGAAAGAAAGAAAGAAAGAAAGAAAGAAAGAAAAGCTTTTTCTTTAAATTCCTATTTTATGCAAGCAGCCTAAGAAATACTGTGGATATTTACTGATTGTTTAGTTAATTGACTGCATAGAAAAATGTTCAGGTTAATAAATCATAGTCTTTGCTGGTGTTTATGTTTATATGTTTGTATCTGTTTGTTTGCAAATGGGCACTGTCAAACCAGACCCATTCTTGAATACAGCTCATCTGTCTGGAACCCATACCACATCTTGGACATCAACACCCTTGAAAACGTCCAAAGATATTTCCACTCCTCCATTTGAAATAGAATACCCTACGAAAATAGACTAACAATCATAGCTCTAGAAAGCTTAGAACTACAGCGCCTAAAACATGATTTAAGTATTGCCAACAAGATCATATGCTGCAACGTCCTACCGGTCAATGACTACTTCAGCTTCAACCGCAACAACACAAGAGCATGCAACAGATTCAAACTTAATATTAACCGCTCCAAACTTGACTGTAAAAAATATGACTTTAAGCATCGAGTTGTCGAAGCGTGAAACTCATTACCGGACTCAATAGTGTCAACCCCTAACCCCCAACATTTCTCCCTTAGACTATCCACGATTGACCTCTCCAGTTTCCTAAGAGGTCAGTAAGGGGCGTACATAAGTGCACTAGTGTGCCTTTCGACCCCTGTCCAATTGTCTTTCCTTTCTCTCATATATCATATATATTTTCTTCCTTTCATATATCTTCTCCTCTATTTTTACATATTATCTTTATATATATTACTTCATGTCTATTCTCTTCCATATGTATTGTGTATTGGACAAATGAATAAATAAATAAATAAATAAAAATAAATTTAGCCATCCTTCAAGGGTGCTTCCTCTTTCTCTCTCCCCCTCCCTCCCTCTCTCTTTCTCTTGTGGGAAATCCAGGCACATTGGTCAGTACGGTAGAGATAAAGCAAGTGATTCATGGGAAAACAGAGAGGGAACCACCTATTTTCTCCCCCCCCCCATCATCTTCTCTTCTCTTCTTCCTTTCTTTCATATCCTTCCAGCCTCCAAAGCAATAGGATTCCAACACGTCTACCTTTTGGCAAATGATCCCTTTTAGTATTATCAGGCAATAGTACTAAATGGTTTTTATAGGTTTTCTGAATTATAAAATTTCAAAAGTTCAAATTTGGACATAGAAATTCTAGTAATACATTGCAGATATGGTGAAATGTGAATTAGAAGTCATGTTGTTATTCTAGATTTGATGGATAGCTTGATTTGTATCAAGAGCATGCAGGCAATTGGGAGTTTATTTTCATCTTTATTTCATTGCACCAGAGCATAGAAAACATATTGGCTAAACATATATTCACAATCTGGATTTGTATAGGCAAAGTAAAACAATTGTTGGTTTCCGTGTGAATATCCATTCTCTGATGACTGATTTTTGTTTCTGCTGGATTTTGAAAATAATCATTGTTTTTATTATTCTAACTATTGCTAACATGAGAACCAAAATGATCTTATATTAAAACGTATCTAAATAGTATTGGGAGAGTAGAAGTTTAAATTATTAAATATTACTAAAAGTACTCTCTATTTTATGCCTGCATTAGGACAATATATTTGCCCTGTTTTTTCTCTATATAATTTCTTTTTCGTTTTAATGTGATCATTTATATTTTCCACCTCTGAAAATAAAGAAATGTTTTCTGTAACTGTTAATATATGTTTCCCGATGATTTTCATAATGCAAGTCATCCTGTTTTCATCCTTTGATATATACATTTCCCGGTTAGTGCTTTTAAAATAAAGCTTCCCTAAAACTCAGGCCTTTGCAGCAGAGGCGGAGTAACGATACGGACACAAAGCTGGATTTAAACTGGGTCATTTTTATTAATTAAATTAGCATAATTTATTAATTAAATTAGCATAAATTTAATTTAACCTAACAAGGATCCGCAGGGTCAAACAATTACTTCCGGGGCAGAAAATGATGTCAGAAAAACTTCCAGGGCAACTTATGGGCGTAGCTCCATGCTGATCCAGGTGAAGGGCCACGCCCTCACCTGGATCCCAGCCATGCACCTGCATGTGGGAGGTCTCTCCGTCTAAGCCCTGCAAGGGGATAGAAATGGGCGAGACCCAAAGGCAGGTTCCCCCCAATTGCTCAGATCGAACTAAAGGCACCATGAGCCCTTGGAGAGAACCTGCCAATCATCCCCAAAGATGCCCAATGGAGAACACGCAGTTGCAAAACACCATCCAATTTCCGCCCCTAACCTGCCAACCCAAATGACCAAAGGTAAACCAATTAAACTAATAGGGGAGCGAAGCACCCCCTAACCATCCATCCATCACCACAGTGTGGAATAGGTGAAAAAACGGTCGCAGAAAGTACCGAGACCGCCAAAAATTCCTATTCGGCCCCCTAAGGGCGACCCACAGTGGCACACTGAAAGATAGGGAGGGCGGGCGGGTGTTTGCCTGCTCGTCATCAGGGCGAAAACGAGGCCCCAAGCCTGCGCAGCCTCTTTTATAGGGCTGGCAGGCTCCGCCCCCCTACGACATCATCGGCCTGGGCCAATGTCCCAAAATGGTCGGGATCTCGCGAAATCTTGTGAGATCCCGGCCTTCCAACATGGTAGTTATGCGCATTTTTAAAAAAAATATATTACTATATCAGTATGCACCTAAATTTTATTATTATATGTCCTGTTTTCCCTCCTTCTGAAAGACAGAAGTAATTGGTATCTGAAAATACATTACATTTTGATTATTGCATTCTTTATAACAACTCCCCAACACACACAGAGAGAGAGAGAGAGATAATCATCTTAGAGTAAACACCCAATTTTGTTTTCAAATGGCTTTATGAACAGATTCTTTTACACAGATATTTGAGACAATTGTAATGAATGAAATGTGACACACACCGTTGATCTTTAAACTTTATTCTTCTAATGTATGAACAAGGAAAGATGCGCAGGTGTTTAGGTTTTGTGTTTTCTATGAAAAACAAATATTTTTCATCTTTCATAACATAATAAATGAATTCTGAAGTAAAATAATTAACAACGTTGCCATTTTCTATCATTTGTGACAAGTAGAAGTGGAAGAAAGAGTTGAGGGCAAGCGCCTAATTGTGGTTTCTAGAAAAGGAATGAGCAAATATAACAACTTCCATTAATTTAAATGAGGATTGCCCATGGCTTAATTCATAGGATGGTTGAATGGCTGGCTTGATAAGAACTTTTCTTAGAATGCCAACTATTCCAACATTATATCGTTCTCCAAACCAATCAAGTCAAGCTATTTGTTTTTACAAATGTTGCTTCTGTAAGTAATGAATTACTAATTCCACAATTATTTTACATGGCACTGATGATACATTGCTTGTGATTTAAAGTAAGTAATTACTAGAGTGAAAAGTTTCATTATTAAATTGTGTAATTCTTTGTAAGTCATATTTTAAACTTCCATGATTTTCAGGAGTGCCTCATAATAAAATATTTCTACAAATGGTTGTACATTTATTACTTGGGAAAAGAGAATGTTTTTTTATTTGATTTGGACTTGGAAAGGTGAAAAGAAAACAATCTAAATATATATATTTATTTATTTATTGGCTTTTGTTTATTGCTGTGCCACCAAGATTTTCCCTTGGGGGAAGAGATGGTGGCTATATAAATGTAATTAATAAACTGTTCCATTACATATAAAATAATGAAGGATTGTTAATATTCTGTACAGAACAGTTGAGTTTGTAAAAGCCTTCTCTGTGGTGGCCCCGACCCTCTGGAACTAGCTCCCCCCGGAGATCAGAATTGCCCCCACCCTCCTTGCCTTTCGTAAGCTCCTTAAAACCCACCTCTGTTGTCAGGCTTGGGGGAACTGAACTACCCTCCCCCCCCCCAGGCCTATACAATTTATGCATGGTATGTTTGTGTGTATGTTTGGTTTTAATAAGGGTTTTAAAAATTATTTTAAATATTAGATTTGTTACAGGCTGTTTATTACTGTAGTAACCCACCCTGAGTCTACGGAGAGGGGCAGCATACAAATCTAATAAATAAATAATTAAATATATATATATAAACAAGGTAACAAAGAATGTTTGTTTGTACTGACCTACTATAGCTTTAAGAGGTAGTTTTGCAAATTGGCGTAAGAGGGAGCCAGAAAATTTGATTCTCTCCCTCTGCTCTCTCTGTTCTTTCTGCTGATTCACTGAGACTGATGTAGTAAGCTCTGTGATAGTTTGGTGTATTTGTAAGCTGTAATGTATGTCTGATATGTAGAACAAAGACAGACTTGTAATATTATTATTGTATTGACTGTGCTATTTCTAAACTAAACTCTATTTTATACACATTAATGTATCAGTTTTGTATGACTAAATAATTGCTGATATCTCTTGGATATCTGCTGGAATCCCAAGTTTTCTCTGTGCATATCCTTGATAACTCAAGGATTCTGCGCACTCCTTAACAAGGATAAAGCAAAGAATGGCGAGAACCTCAGACACTGAATCCATTCATTGTTTCCCATTGTATTAACGTGATTTGAAGAGATTTCTATTCTCGCCATTTGTTTATAACCAAATAACAGAGGCAAAAGCAAAGGGAAATCAAAACAAAGATATCAATATGAAATTCATCTTACATTTTTGCATAGGCTTTGACTGTATAGCCATGATTTTCATCTTGATGCTACCGCACGAATCCCAGCGACCGATAAAGTCTCACAGAGTTGGCCTTCTCCGGGTCCCGTCGACCAAACAATGTTGTTTGGCGGGCCCCAGGGAAAGAGCCTTCTCTGTGGCAGCCCCGGCCCTCTGGAATCAACTCCCCCCGGAGATTAGAACTTCCCCCACACTCCTTGTCTTTCGTAAATTACTCAAGACCCATCTATACCGCCAGGCATGGGGGAGTTGAGACACCTTTCCCCCAGGCTTTTTTTAAATATATTTATGTTTGGGTATGTATATGTTGTTTGCTTTTTTAAATATGATAGGGTTTTATGTGCTTTTTAATATTAGATTTGTTTTCACTGGAATATTGTTTTTATTATTGTTGTGAGCCGCCCCGAGTCTTCGGAGAGGGGTGGCATACAAATCTAATAAATTGAATTGAATTGAATTGAATTGGTTTGATTAAGATTTTTTAAAATTATAAACATCTTAATATGATTTGATTGAACTTTAGTCAACCTAATAATGTAATTAGCTTAAGGGATTCTAATTATTTTCCTCTTATTGGAACTATTGTGTTAAAATAATTTTAATACCTAGCATGTAATGTCTCATCAACTATGATTGTGAGTGTGTGTGTGTGTGTGTGTGTGTCACGGTGCGGTCCGGTAAGGGTGCTGCCAATGATGTGGCTTGCCAATGATGCAATTTTGGCACAACAGTTCTGGTGCTGTCTGTGCCAGTCTGTGCATGCCATATTATTTTTAAAAATTTTGGTGATTTTTTGGCTCTCTGAGCATGCACAGAAGTAAAATCATCTCTCTGAGCATGTGCAAAAGTGAAATCGCACAAGGGGACATGCACAAAACATGATGCGTGCCTGTAGTAAAAGGTAAAAGGAACCAACCCCTTGTATGTGTGTATGTATTGTGTTCTAGCTACAAATTTGAATAAAAGAATCAACCTTTCTTCCATTATAATTTTACATAAAATTCTTCATTTTATGTACAGCTCTATGAGGTGAACTGAAAAGCATGTATTTGTTATCTATTTTAATTGATTTGCATGTTGCTTATTTGCCATAGTAGGTACAAGTAGTAAAAGGCAAAGGAATCTCTGCTAGTTGTTGTCAACTAATGGGCGGTGGTGTTCATCTCCGTTTCAAGCCTTGGAACCAATGCTGTTTGTTGTGTTTGGGCCTGGGCCAGCTGTTGCTCCCACAGATGGGAGAGATGCGGCACAAAGTGAGTGCGAAAGCCTGGCTGACAGCCAGGAACATGTGGCAGACAGTCAGGAGGATGAGGCCACTGGTTCGCAGGACTCAGCAGACAGCCCAGGGGATTTGGCATGCAGTCCCTCAGACAGTCTTTCGTCCTTGGATTCCTCTGCAGCACAATTCATAGACATGCGGAGCAGGAGAGCGATGCAAAGGAGGGATCAATTGAAGGATTATTACAAGTCATCAGAGTAGCACCTGGGTTGGGTGTGGTTCTTATACTGAGGGCTGGGTGTGGTTCCCTTAATGAGGGCTAAAAGTATAAAAGGGAACAGAGGCACAAGGCAAACTGTGGCTGTTTATCTGTGTTATTTTGTGGTTCCTGCTCTGAAGTTTCTGTTCTGTGCCTTTGGAGTTTTCAACCCAGCTTTTTCAGACACATGGGAGGTGAAACCTCTGGGACTTGCTGTTTGCTCCAAAGATTCAAAAGGACTCCTGAAATGTCTTTGCTCATTCCAGGTTGTCTTTGTTTGCTTTTTCCTGTGTTTTTGTATGCGGCTGAAGTAAGCCTTGCACTATCACTGTTTCCTGACACTAAGGACTGTTTTGAGTAACCCTTTTTTGTTTGTTTAATACAAGTTTGCTGATTAGAAGAGCACGTGTGTGTTTGATTTCTTTTCCTTGGATTGTTACGCATTGCCTGAGCCCAGTCAGGCAGAACACTGTTTGACGACATTACTGTGGTCATAAGGCCAGCATGACATCACAGAGCACTGTTATCTTCCCACTGAAGGGGTACCTTTTTATCTACTTTCATTTGTCTGCTTTTGACCTACTAGGCTGGCAGGAGCTGCGGCTAGGACAACCTCACTATATTGAATGGAAATTGGGTCTCAAACCTCAATTTCTGGCTTCCCAGTTGACAAGCCCAGCATCTTATCTGCTGAGCTACTGCATTGCCAACTTGCTCCAGCAGAGATAACTTAAAATATTAAACAGTAAAACTTAAATTTTGAAATGTGAAATTAATATTAATGCCCAACCTCTGTCTCAAAGAGAACTGTTATCCTTTTAGAACCTCTCAGAGGTAAATGGTTAACGTATTAGCCCGGATCTTTAAAAATATCTACCTCATTTATGTGACATTTTCTTTATCTAACAATCACTGATTTATGTCGTCGGCAAGGTGGTAGGTTATTATCTTCTTTTCCACTGTACCATATGGTCTTAGCTTGTCAGACAATAAGCCCTCTTTTAAATTTTGTGTTAATTATGAAAATAAGAAATAAATTGCATCTGGTTTAATAACATATAGAATTGATTTGCGGATACTTGAGAAAAAGTAATTTACTTTCACAGTGTAGCATAATTTACTCTATAACATTAATATGCATAACAGATGACTCTTAAAGATTAAAGATATTATTTTGATTTAATTTTAATTACATATATATTATCTCTTTATTATATACTGAATTACCTGTACTGGTACTGGAAGACAGGTCTTTGCATAATATTAAGAAATCTATTGCAATTGCAACTTTTAGATGTGAATACTGAATACTGATACCTATTCTAAACAATGTTAACAACAATATTAATTTTATGGAACTATTATTTTAAATTTTTCTGTCATTTAGAAAATAATTTAACGTGCTGGAAGAAAAGATGGCATAAATGGCCAGGAGAGCCTTTGAACAAAATCAATTGTGTGTACCAACTAATACAATAGTTATTCATGACTTGGTCACCTTCCATTAGACTGCTGCAATGCACTCTTCATCAGATTCTCCTTGAAAATCATCCAGAAGCAGAAATCTGTCCAAAAAACGGTGATGTGAGTAGTTATGGATGCAGCTTGGTGGGTTAATATTATCTCTTTATATACTACTGGGAAGAAGTAAACGTTCTAGTTTTTCCCTATAAAACTTATAAAGACACTGAGCTGGTTTATTTACTTAGAGGAGTAAATTAGTAAAGGAGAAATGTTTTGACAGTTAGAACATTTAATCAGTGGAACAATTTGTTTTCAGAAGTTGTGAATTTCCAACACTGGAAATTTTAAATATATTGGCTAACCATTTATCTGAAGTGTCATAGGGTTTCATGCCTAAGCAAGGGACTGAACTAGAAGACCTCCAACGTCCCTTCAAATTGTGTTATTCTATTCTATTTGTGAGATTGTCTTTCTCCAATCATATCTGCTTAGCCCTGAAAAGACATGAAATTGGGAATTGTTTCAGGCACCTTCTGTGAAACAAGGTCACCTGAATATCTAAGTTATGAGCTACCTTAGTTGCAGCAACTGCCTGAGATTCCCCTATGATTCAAATGACCCCAACTACCTTAACTTTTGCAATAGTGGTTAATAGTGGTGTAGGATGAGGATGAAGGTTAAACTTTGTTGTTTGGTTTACAAGCCAACCAACCCAGAAACTTGGAGAATGAACCTTCACCCTCATCTTAGCATTTCGTAAGCCCTCAGAAATCTTGTTCTTCCCTAGCTATTAGGCCAAATTGTGGCATAAGACATTCTGGAAATAAAATATTTTGAAATGAATAGGAAATGGTTGATTTTGGTTATTCCATTTTTCCGTTCTTGGTATTTCTTTTCTTTGGTTTTATGCTTATAGCACATTGTAAGCCACCCAGACTTGCTTTTGCAAGTTGGGAGACCATATAAATCAAATAAACAAGTACATTTTCCCATAGAATACTGCAAAATGGTGTTAACCCCCCCAAAAAATATGGTGATGACATTTATGAATTTAGGATACAAGTGCTTTAAATATATTTCCAACTCCGCAACCTCATGAGCCTACATCTCTATGTATCAAGGCTAGCTTCTTATCTTTATAGATTTTGGAATAGACCTGATGATAAGGCTTCTGGAAAGATGTCAGTGGTGCTACAGGCACCAGGACTTGCAAGTAGAAGAAATTCCTCAATATTGCACACATCTTTAAACAAAAGAAGTGCAAAGTTTCTAGCCTCTTCACAGCTGTTTTTCCCCCCTCCTCGGAGAAACAGATGATACTAGTCAGACTTCATGTGTAGTTAATGTTCATCTTGTCTGCATTCCTCTATCAGTCAAACCTCCAAACCCACTATCTATTCAGAAGGAGTAAAAGTATCGCAAGCAAAGTATACAGATTTGACAAGAAGAAATTAGCACCATGTACCTTTAAAATGTCCTGCTAAACATCTTAAAACAATAGGACAAGGTAAGGATTATTTTAGCAGCCTATAAAGCTGGATTTGTTGTAGGAACCTTTTCAGATTTCAGTAGAAGTTCTCAACTGGCTTGCAAGATAATAAAAGTAGCTGAGCAGATGCTTTAACAAGAACTGCAGAAGATTGTTGGATGATGGCACCACATTCCTCTATCGTCAGCTCCCAGCTGCCATTTCTGTGCATTTCTTCTTGTACTACAAAGCTTTTGTGTGTTAAATGCACTGGATCCTGAACATAAAACTGACCTTCAAATACTATAATCCCTCCATATATTTGAAATCAAAAAGAATACGGGACTGAAACAGAAATAAATTGTGATCAGCCCACTTTTTTTCTTAAAAAAAATAAAGCTGATTTCAATTAAAACAACCTCTGGAGGTAGAGTTATAATATAATAAACGAGTAAATGTAAGGCGTGGGAAAAGTTCAGACATTCCTTCCAGCATATTGAATCAATTAATAGCATGTACAAGGAAACCCTGATTATTTGAAAGCGAAGAGAAAAATGACTTGATTCTTTACAAGTAGTTCAGACTATTATTAGTATTCCAGATAGACTGTGTTCTAGTGAGTCCATCTTAAGCTTTGATCTGCTTGCATCCACAGCTGGAAACTTTGCACCAGGCTCTGGAAGCAGCACGAAGTGACAATAGTCGCCTCAGTCAAAAAAAGTGAGGTAGTGCTTGCAAATGTTAATCAGCGGATCAAAGAATCAAAGTGAGCGAGATTCCGTCAGAGTTGAGAGAACTCTGTCTTACTTTATTTCTTCCCCCATACCCAACAATTAAAACATTCATAAGAACACTTTTCCCAGCTTACTTCTGTAACTTCTATGTCAAGCTGTGTAGTAGATATTTTATATATAGGCTCCTGCCTTTTCATCCTGGCTCCTGTATATGATATAATTCATACATTATTTAAAAAAAAACCCAGCATGTTGACAGCCTACATCATAAAATCATGGTTAGTGTAAAGCAACCCACAGTAACATGAGAACTGAATTACCCAATGAAAAAAATTAGTACCATCCTGAGTATGTATGGGCTTCCCAGATGCATGAACTCTAGGATCTATATTTATTATTTTTTTAAAAAAAATTTCCAGCAGTTGTATCTTGTGAGTTATTTCTAATACTATTTAATCTATATTTTAAAGCTTTTGCAAAGCCCACAAGTACTGTAATATCACACAAAGGAGAGGGAGATGGAAGAAAAACAAACAAATGCAGATACCAATTACTAATAGAATTGTTCTACAGTGAGGAAATGGGATTTATTTATTTATCCTGCACAAAACAGTCATCCTTCTACATTTTCCCCACAACAAGCCTGAAAGAATGAACAACCAAAATCAGTAGTAAAGGAATTGATCGATGAACCCATGGCTCTTGATTGTTAATTGCATCTATGGAATTATCCTACTATTCTGGAATTTCTGGCGGATTCATACCTTGGTTGAAACCAGCATTTCAGAATGTTCAGGATTAATTTGAGTATATAATTCAGCCCAGATTATATGTTACACTATCGTGGGAAATGTTGCTTTATAGAATGAAGAAGAGTATAGATTCTGTATAATAAAAAGTATATGGTAATATTTAGAGAGGCTTGGGAAGGTTATCTTGATGGAGATATCCAGAATGTCTTTTTGCATAATAATAATAATAATAATAATAATAATAATAATAATAATAATAATAATAATAATAATAATAATAATAATAATTATTATTATTATTATTATTATTATTATTATTATTATTATTATTATTATTATTATTTATTAGATTTGTATGCCACCCCTCTCCGAAGCAAAAGTGAATAAAATATATTTTTTAAATTCAGAATGTTTAGATAACATTTGGAAGAGACTTAGAGACTTCCCTAATTCACTGAAAAATAAGAAGAAGATAGGGTACAGCATTGTTAGGATCACAAATTCTATGATTTTAGGCAACCTCAGTGTTCTGCCAGTGTGTCTCAACCACCCGTAATTACAGGGTAATTAGTCCAGGAAGGCACACACCACACAATAAAAGGAAAACCCAAAAGTTTTTATAAACAGAAAAACAGAAACAGCTCCCTTTTTAAATGTCAAAGGGATTTTCTGGTACACACAAGGCACAAGTTAAATGCAGTCCAATTGCTCACCCAATAACTGGGAAATTGAGTCCAATTCTGAAGTACAGAGAGTCCACACACACAATCTTGAACAGCACAAAACCCATGATCTTGACGAAACAATGAATCAGATAAACTGCCATGAGGCTAAAACACCAGGCTGCACTAATTACAGCAGCCCCACCCAACCACAGGTGGCCTCATTTTCTCTTGTAATAATTCTTCAGTTGTTGTCTCCTATGCATCACTCTACGCATGCATGGATGTGTCATTAATTCTTGTTCAGAATCCAGGGATGATACAGATGACTGATCTCCTCCTGGGTTGTCTGCCAAACTCCCTTCTTCCCTGTCACTCACGCTTCCTTGGTCAGAGAAGACTTCATCGGCAGATTCTACTGAGAGCAAAACAGGCCTGCAGCATGTGGATGTCTCCCCCACCTCCACATTCCTTGGGGCAGGAGCTGGGCCAGAGCTAACCACAACACCTTAGTAAAAGTAGTTTTACCCTTGCTGTGGATTTGATTTTGAAATCTGGCCTAGCCACTGTATCTGACAGTATAAATCTTTATCCAAGCAGGAGACCCTTCTACTGTTCTTTAAATGAGGAAATATGAAACAAATACCATTAGTTACTACCATTGTGAATGACCAATAGGATTTTGGCAAAAATATAAATAAAAAGTGTTCCAGCTTCAAGCTGACACAAGTGCCACAGTAGATGACTGTATTATACTTTACAAATACTGGTGCCACAATTCAGTCTAGTTCAGGGGTGTGAAACTCATGGCTGGCAGGCTGGATGTGTCACATGGTGGCCATGTCCACCCCCAGTTTAGCAAAGAGAAAAAAAGTCATGATACATCTCATGACTACAACATGATATTGCGAGTTTGACAGCACTGATCTAGTTGTTGGAATAATAGGCCTAATGCCAAAGAAAAGCCATAGCAAACTTTATACAGCATCCAAGATTAAAAGCTGCTTACTGATGACATACTTTAGAATCCATAAACAAATTAGGAACTCCCAAAGTACAATGGGAGAATTGTAGCCAAAGGTGTACTTGAAGAGAGGTTATTACAAGGATGTATGAGAGTCTTGTACTATATGCAATATAATTTCAAAACAGATATTTAAATTTAAATATGCAATTACCAAATTACTCTGTCAGAAAAGATTTGATCCTACCACCACTAAATTTCAAATATGTACTAAACTTTTATCCTAATCGGGTCAATTGCATCATATCTCTGTGACCCAGAAGAATAGCAGTTTTCAACATTTCATCATTTCCAACTGTTTCCCAGGTTTTCCTCAATAGTTTGTTAGGATGCCATTGACCTTGAAAAGATATACAGTGGTACCTTTACCTAAGAACGCCTCTACTTAAGAACTTTTCTAGATAAGAAGTGGGTGTTCAAGATTTTTTGCCTCTTCTCAAGAACCATTTTCCACTTACAAACCCGAGCCTCCAAAACTGTAACCGGAAAAGGCAGGGAGAAGCCTCCGTGGGGCCTCTCTGGGAATCTCCTGGGAGGAAACAGGGCTGGAAAGCAGGGGGAGAAACCTCCATGGGGCCTCTCTAGGAACCTCCTAGGAGGAAACAGGGCTGGAAAAGGTGGGGAGAAGCCTCCGTGGGGCCTCTCTGGGAATCTCCTGGGAGGAAACAGGGCTGGAAAGCAGGGGGAGAAACCTCCATGGGGCCTCTCTAGGAACCTCCTAGGAGGAAACAGGGCTGGAAAAGGTGGGGAGAAGCCTCTGTGGGGCCTCTCTAGGAACCTCCTAGGAGGAAACAGGGCTGGAAAAGGCGGGGAGAAGCCTCCATGGGGCCTCTCTAGGAATCTCCTAGGAGTAAACAGGGCCTCCACCTTCCCTGTGATTTCCCCAATTGCACACATTATTTGCTTTTACATTGATTCCTATGGGGAAAAATCTTCTTCTTACAAACTTTTCTTTTTAAGAACCTGATCATTGAACAAATTAAGTTCATAAGTAGAGGTGCCAATGTATTCTCTTTCTCCAATTGATGGGCATGGCCTTTTGTCATTCTTTTTTAAAAAGGAAATGAAGAGCTTGCCCACCCCCTGTTTATATTTTCAAATTAAATTGTCAACCTATTAATCAAAAGCTAATCACTCAACATTACAAAAAACCAAAAAACAAATCCTGGACTCCCTCTTAATGAGATAAATAGCCATCACAAAGCTTTTAATGCCACAAATCACACAAAAAGCAACAAAAGAGAGGTAAGACAGGGCCATCAGTATAGTAACAGTAAAAACAATGTACTGAAACCCAGTATCAATTGCATGCAAAACAACATCTAATGATATGCTTGTCCCAATGATCTTCCCCCATTGTGCATTGGCAATACTGTATCACTTAATACAGTAATGAAATAATCTGCAACAAAACCATTATTGGGGTTATTTTCACTAGTTTGATGGCAACTCTGCAGATGTTTAACCACATAAAGCTCTTCTTAGAGGCTTTGTAGAAGGCATCTATTAAATTAAATATAGATGTGAAAATAGTTATTATGCTGAAAACCTGGGTAGCAATATGCAGCTATCATTGGTTTCTTATTTGACCATTAAACCCTCTATTTTTAATATTGAAAATTCTAGATATTAGCAGTCAGACTGACTTTGCTAAATTGCCAGATATTCTTGACAATGTACTACTATTGCTACAATATCAAGAAAGAAATATAATTTTAAACTCAGAATAGACATTAGATGTCATAACAGTAGTTTAGCAAGAATGCTAGATAAGTATCACAGGAAACAAAAGAAGGCTGGGTCAAAACTGAGATCAACGTGTATTGAGAATGATAGGTTTATGTCAATGTTGGATCAAAGGTGGGCAGATAGACATGGACTCTGAGATAATTATATATTTGACAAAGGGCAAACAGATAAAACAAAATGATCATGTGGCTATACTATTACTATGAACTTTATAGTTTATTGGATGGCTGGTGACCATGCCTTGTAATATACTTCATGCCAGCAGACCTGATGGCAAATTCAATGGCTTTCTGGATATATTTATTGTCAAGGTCTTCGTTTTTAATTAAACATCCACAGGAAAAAAAATCTGATGGGAAATTCATGCAGTATAATCAATCTTTAATTAAATTAAATTAATTAAATTATGCATAAGGAGGTCAATGACTTCAATAGAATTTCCATGCTAAGAAAAATAAACCCAATGCACAGGTACAGAATATCTCACCTGGGAATAGTCCGTATATAAAAAAACCTTGGAACTGAAATTTGCATTTAAACTGCAAATAGAGTGATATAACTGCTAGAAATGCTAAATCACTACTATATTCTATATTTGTGTACCAAGTTCAGATCTGAGCAGACACTTTACGGATGATTAAGAGAAACTAAAAGAGGTGATGAAGAACTGCAATAGAAATATCAAAGTAATAGGAACTGGGTCTAACAAAGAGTGACTAAGGAATTAGAAATATTTAACCTTGAAAGTTCATCAGCAGAAAATAGCACAGCTTAAATATCTGGAAGGTATTCCACGTAAGAAGGCTAAAACCTGTTTTTGTCATGTGAAAATGCAGAGAACGGAACAATGGATCTGTCAGCCTTTGCATTTTTTCTTCATGTCTTGCTTGCATTGGCTTCCATGGAAACGAGGGGAGGGGGGAGGATACTGGAATTTCAGGAGTGGGGAAGATGTGCTGGTGGACCTTGGTGAGAAGTTTTGAAAGTAATAGGGAGGGATAGTATGACCATTCTCTTCTTGGCCCAGCTATGCTACCGGGAGTTATTATCACCAGCTCAAAGTCAACAGCCACCCACCTGACACATAAAGAGCATGGGGATTGGGTGAATGGGCCAGGTGGGCTACTGGGAGGGATTTGAGGTCTTTGTAATATGCATTCTGTATGCCTTTTCCCTCAAACTTTGCTTGCTTTTGATGCGTTCACTTCTTACCTAGTAAAAGTGCTCTTTGAAGTTCAAATGGACTCTGAGTTTTATTTTTTTTTCAGTTCCTTTATATTTTTCTTATATTCAGAAATGTTCAAGCTACCAATCCCACACCAACTTCAGTAAAATAGAATGCATTTTGCAAGCAAAACTATCCATAACTTGAAAAACATTTCACAAAAACGGGGGGGGGGCACATTTATGTGCAAAATAAACCAATAAGGATTAATTTTTTCAGTTCAATTTTCATTCCATTGTGTGCAGAAATGTTCAGACTACTTTCCAAGTGAAAAAAGCTTTCAAAAAGACCAAACATAAGCACTGCAAATGAAGAGTTTTCGGTCCGGGTCAGGGTGACCCGGGAACAGAAGATTTGTAACTTTTTTTGCCCAGCAAAAACTAAGCCCCCCACCCCCCCAAAAAATTTCTCATAGAGAGAACCCCTGAAATGATGAACAGTCATGAAATTTCAAGTTTCAGATATGCAGGGAAAAGTTTTTACAGGGACTCAAACTTGGCTTCGGGTCACATATGACCCGAACAGAACAGCAGGGTTAAGGAAAACAATGTCTTAATGGAAAGGACAGCTGAATGATGGGACCAATTATTGAGGGATCTTGAGAGTCCCTCTTTATTGGATGTCTTCTGGAAGAAGTTGAACAGCCTTTTGCCCACTTGCTTTCATCTGGATTCTTTCACTGAGGATTACATTTAGTGATCTAACTGACCACTAAGAACTTTGCAATTTTATGAACAGCACTCTCTCTCAGTTGTCCTCACTGCTTCCTTTGCTGACTGAGGAATTCTTGGAATTAAACTCCACTAACAACAACAACAATAACAGAGTTGGAAGGGACTTTGGAGGTCTTCTAGTCAAACCCTCTGCATAGGCAAGAAACTGTACACCACTAACAAATGGTTATCTAACACCTTCTTAAAAACTTCCAGTGTTGGAGCATTCACAACTTCTAGAGGTAAGCTGTTCCACTGAGCAACCATTCTGACCATCTGAAAATTTATCCTTAGTTCTAAGTTGTTTATTTCTTTGGTTAGTTTCCACCCATTGCTTCTTTTTCTACCCTCAGGTGCTTTGGAGAATAGTTTGACTCCCTCTTCTTTGTGGTAACCCCTGTGATATTGGAAAGATATTGGAAAGTTGTCTAGATTGGAGACCTCTGCTCTAAAGGCTATAGAAAAAGACCTTTAAAGTGCCATTTCTTTTTTTTTTAGCATAATCATTTTTTGCATAAACATAAAACTTATATTTAGCTAAACATCCCTAGTCCATAAAAGGCATATTCTCCATTTGTTACTCTTAGAGTTATAAATGGCAGATAAACAATATCTGTTTTTGCATTTTATTTTAAAATAAGAGAATTTTTTAAAGTTTGAACCAAAACACAATCCCTCTCAAATAATTTTTACTATAAAATTGAAAACTGACCTTGCAAGATTGAGAAAAAAAACATTGACTATGCAAAGATAAATCTTTATTGATTTGCTAATAGCTTTTATCACAAAATCAATGTTGTCTATGTAAAGGAATAATAATTCTTCTATATTAAACATTGTGGAACATCTTCATGTAAATGCATCCTACTGATAGACATTTTCTTTCTTGAAATGTAATTGTTGATTTTATTACCTTTCTTTATATGCTGCACTTTGCTAAATATGATGAGGATATGGAAGGCCAACCTGCTTTCCATTGAGGACCAGTATACTGCATGAGTCAAAAAGAGGGCCATGAAAATATTTACTGATCCCTCACATCCTGGACATAAATTGTTTCAATTCCCATCCTCAAAATGGCACAATAGAGCACTGCACACCAAGACAACTAAACACAAGAACAGTTTTTCCCTGAATGACATCACTCTGCTAAATAAATAATTCCCTCACCACTGTCATACTCTTCACTAAGGCTGCATTACTATTAGTTATTATTGTATAACTATAAATTGTTGCTTGTACCCTTGCAATTTATATTAATATTTCCTGATTGCTTATTTATACCTATATCCTATGTCCAGTAATAGGCAGCCAAACCTTTTACTGCCACACTGTGGGTGTGGCTTATTTTATGGGTGTATCTTAATGGTCACGTGACTGGGTAGGAGTGGCTTGCTGACCATGTGATCAGGTGGGAGTGATTTGAATGATCATCATCATTCAAGTGAACTGTTAAGTCTTCAACCTACAACCTTACAGTATCACTTGCTGGGGTGACAATTTGCTTCACGTTTCCCACACTCTCCTTCCTGATTGACCCCCCCACCTCAGGCTGGGTAGCTAGGTAGACAGGTGCCACCAGAAGCATAAATGCCGCCAGCGCCGCTTTTACCCATGCCTTCTGCTTACACCTCAGGTGGGAGGTGGCCATGTGAGGCGGGAGCAGAGCCGGAAAGGAAAGAGGGAAGCTCGTCTGAGGCCAGGAAGGAGGAAGGAGGAAAAAAGCAAGTAGCACAGATGCAGCAGCAGCAGCTGGGGAAAAAAGGAGAGCCGAGCTGAGACCAGTAATCCAGGAAATGATGGCCGCCGATCAGGTGGAGCTGCGAACTTATCTTCATTTTTGCCGGTGGAACTGCTTTCCACCCCGTCCTGCCTACTGCCCACCCCTGCCTATGTCAATCATTAAGTGTTGTGTATCTCATGATTCTTGACAAATGTATCTTTTCTTTTATGGACATTGAGAGCATATGCAACAAAGACAAATTCCTTGTGTGTTCAACCATTATTGGCCAATGAAAAATTCTATTCTATTCTATTATTCTATTCTATTCTATTCCATTCCATTCCATTCTTAGGACATATATACAATCTAAAATCCTTTGACTTCAATCTTGAAAAATTCAGTCGCAGGATCAGATAATTTAGGGAATGATTTAAAGTCTTTGAATGTTACAAGCATTATTATTAATTAAGGCCTGTGATGCTTAATCTAAAATATTAAAATGATGAAATGTGTATTCTATTTTCTAGATAACTGCAATTTTTCACTCAGAGCAATAATAGAAACCCAAATTGCCAGTTAAAGGTTAATGGGAATTAAAAATGGAATGTAAAAATGGAATGAGAATGGGCATGTAAAAATGAAAATTAATATAAAAGCCCATAGGTAAGAAAAGTGTTATGTTTATGACCTTCTTAGCATAGAGATTTAAATTGTATGGAAAGTCTAAAGCATATCCTCAATTGGTCTTCCACCTCATAAAATGCAATATTCATATACAAATCAAGACTTAATAAGCAACAGTCAGTTTTATCTGCCATTCATAGCTGGCCACTATTATTCTTGATATTAATAGCCATTCTGCTCAGTGGCTCCATAATAGTTGTAGAGATAATTTCTATCTCACATCTGAGCTATAGTTCTTACAGTAAAAAATAAGATATCATATATCTCCTCATAAAGTCAAAATACTACATCCTTCATCCTGATTAAGAAATGCCAGGTCAGATGACTGAAGCTGTTCCTCTTCTGGCTTGATGCTTTGCAACTGGCAGCTTAGCCCAGGAACTGCCCCATACCTGGCTCAAAAGGAGTCCCAGCCAGATCCCAAATGGGGTTCATCAGGGATGATTAGTTAATTTGGGGAAGTTGAGAGCTTCTAAATAATGGCATTCATGGATCTAGGAAAAATGCGATGAGAAGAACTGCAAACAGCTGGAGTTTCTTCCTCGGGAATATATTGTGTGTGAGGAGCTTTCCTGCAAAGACCACATTACCTATAACCAACACAAATGTCTTCTTTGGAACACTCCATCCTTATAAAAAAGGGAAAGATGGCAGATATAGATGTGGGAATGGGAGTGGGAGTCCATATGAATAGGGATTCTAAACAGAATTCTATCCACAGAAGCAGAAAATCTTCACCATAAACACTTCCAACCAATTTCAAAAAGAAAGAGAAGATGCATCTGTTTGTTTGTTTGTTTTTACTAGTGTCAGCAGAACTTTTCTAGTCTTCATTGGGCTTCTTTAGACTACCAGGATCATGCTCAGGCTGTCTCAGAGGTCAGGCATGTATGATGAGGTCCTGAAAATCCAAGATTTCTTGCAATTCCCAATTCCCATAAAACAGGTGAAAGATTATAGCATCAAGGAGATTTTCAGGAAAATCCATGTTATGATAATTACAATAAAAATCGTGTAATTCACAATATGAAACCCTTTCCAAAGTTAGGCATTAGGGGAGTAGATTACTTAACATTTATGTTAAGATAACTTTTTTTTTGCATTTACTGTATTTTTCAAAGTACAGTGGAACCCCGACATAAGAGCTGCTCTACTTAAGAGCAACTCGAGATAAGAGCTGGGAGGGGAGAGATATTTTTGTTCTACTTACAAGCCCAAATTCGAGATACAAGCGCCAAGGAGCTGTCTCCTGAAGCCAAATGCTAACTTCCGCGTTCGGCTTCAGGAGACAGCTGCGAAGCGGCGCGCGTGTTTTAAAAGGTTGCAGCCGGCCTGGGGGGCTCGGTGGGGTGCTTGCAGCTTTCTTTCTTGCTCTTTTTCTTTCTCTCTTTTACCTTCCCTTCCTCTATTTCTTCTTTTCTTTCTCCTTCCCACCTTCTTCCCTCCCTCCCTCCCTTCACTCATTCCTCTCTTACTCTCCCCTTTCATAAGTTTCCTTGCTTCCTTCCTCTGTTCCTGTCCCTTCCCCCTTTCTTTCTTTCTTTCTTTCTTTCTTTCTTTCTTTCTTTCTTTCTTTCTTTCTTGCTCTTTTTCTTTCTCTCTTTTACCTTCCCTTCCTCTATTTCTTCTTTTCTTTCTCCTTCCCACCTTCTTCCCTCCCTCCCTCCCTTCACTCATTCCTCTCTTACTCTTCCCTTTCATAAGTTTCCTTGCTTCCTTCCTCTGTTCCTGTCCCTTCCCTCTTTCCTTCCTTCCTTCCCACCCTCCGTCCATTCATTCACCCATTCCTCTCTTGATCGCTTAAAGCCGGTCCCTGGTGCAAAAAGGGTTGGGGACCTCTGTCCTACAGGATTGGGTGGCAGAGAAGTTGAACATATGTAAATTTAAAAGTTTAAGAAAGTTTACAAGTTAAGTGAAAGAAACTTCATTATTCATTTATATGTACATGTACATTTCTTCATTAAAAACATGTCTTTCTGCATAATTTAGACTAACTTTGTGAGTTTTTTGAGGGCTGGAACCAATTAAAATTATTTACATTAATTCCTATGGGGAAAAGTCGTTCGAGATAAGAGCTGCTCGACTTAAGAGCCCAGGTCCGGAACGAATTAAACTCGTATCTCGAGGTACCACTGTATAAGATGCACTGGAGCATAAGATTCACCGTCATTTTGGGGAGGAAAACAAGGGGGAAAAATTCTGCCTCCCAGCAAACAGTATACATGATACACACTGTTTGCTGTGTATTTATGTGCATGTGTGCCTGACCCACACAAATAACAAAGAATTGGAGAAATATACATTATGGCAGTATATTAATGCCAGAAAGCTCTTTAAATGTAGTCTCACTAACTCATCCCAATTATTTAAATAGATCTACTCCAACCATGACTAAGTCAGGGTTTAACTCAGCTGCTTTATTTTAATACTAAACCAGGACGCTGTTACATTTCAGACTAGACTTATATAGATGCTATTAAAATTAAATAATAATATACTTCCTTTCTGGAAGTATAATTATTCTCTGATATTTAAAAGAAGATACAAAAGCACTGGGCCCCTTCAGATCAAGCATTTATTTTAAAACTTCTTCATTTCTTTAAATTGTCTAGAACAGTGATGGCAAACCTATGGCACCGGTGCCACAGGGGGCACATGGAACCATATCTTGTACATGCGAGTTGTTGCCATAGCTCAGCTCCAACATGCATGTGTGTACTGGCCAGCTGATTTTTTGGCTCACACAGGGGCTCTGGGTGGGCATTTTTAGCCTCACCTAGTTCCAGGGGAGCCTTTGGATCCTGGGGAGGGTGAAACACAAACCTATTGGGCCCACCAGAAGTTGGGAAACAGGCTGTTTCTGGCCTCCAGAGGGCCTCCTGGGGACGAGGGAAGCTGTTTTTGCCCTCTCCAGGCATTGAATTATAGGTGTGGGCACTTGTGCATGTGCGATAGCGTGGGCCTACTATCTTTTGGCACCTGAGGAAAAAAAGGTTTGCCATCACTGGTCTACAACAATAATAAACCAGTCTTTTAAAAATAGGTCTAATAATTTGAACGTTCTACAGACATTTAAGGTTACATTTATAGTTTATACCTATTGACTTACCACCTTGCGCCCAGTTTCAGCAGTCTAATTAGCACAAGAGAATTAAATTCTGCCTTTGCCTCTCTCTCCCAGAAATTTGCCTCCTTGCAGCATTAGTATCTCTTTCAGTTCTACCACATGGCTGCAGGTTCAATCAGCTGAGGGTCGGGAAGCTGATAATCTGGTCTCGGTTCTGTTTGTTGCAAGGAGGTAAATTGGTGGGAGGCAGAGGCCAAAGGTTGGGGTGGCTGGGTGGGGTTACATTTGATGTATAAGACACATCCACGTTTTCACCCTTTTTTTGGGAGGGGGGAGGAAGGTGCATCTTATACTCCAAAATATATGGTAGGCACCCTACTTAAAGTGAGCACTCTGAGAGTTTTGGAAGTGGAACTGCATTATTGTATAAATAAAATAATAATAATAAAGATGCACATGCTGGCATCTTCTTTTATATGTTACCACCATGCAGCTTTTGAAAGGTTAGGATTCCCTATCCTTACTTATATAGTGTGTTAATGAGGCTTATTAGCAAATTGAAAATAGTCACTAGAATTGCCCATGGTACTATAATATACCACACACACACACATACACACACACACACACAAAATGTACATAATATCTACTATAACTGAACAGTGCGTCTAAATTGCTTCGTTTTGTTGCTTCTTGTTGTTCCATTTTAGCACTGTATGAAGTCAAGGATATTGAATTGTTTATGCTTTTATTTTGTATGGATTCTCCCTTATGTAATAGATATGTTCAAGAGAAGAATTGCTCTGTGTGTCTGATCTTATCTCATATATATGGATATTTCAATCATTTCACTCTGCCATCAATATCTGAACCAGAAGGTAAGATATAGGGAGGAAACAGTGTTTGTTAATTGTGTTATTAACTGTGCTTGATGCTATTGTTCTGTTCAAGTCAATAGAGTAATATCCACTGTTGTAATTGGATGAGAAAGTTCAATTATGTTTTGGAATTGTTTTGGAGGACTCATTGGCTTTCTTAGATGCTCTTGTTGCTTTGAATTATATACCAGACCTGTAGAAACTAACAGGAAAACAATAGAAATGGATATTATACAGAAAATAAATTGAACAGGAGAACATTTTCTATTAATCATACAATGATCTGAAGAACTCATCTTTCTTCATATATTCAAAGATTAATTTTACTTCAGAAGTTTTGACTAGAGGACTGTTTAGAAATTTGTAAATATGTTTACTGTGGTGGTGCAGTGGTTAGAATTCAGGACTGAAGGTTACTTCTGCTGCCTCCCAGCTGCCTGCAATTTGGCAGTTTGATTCTCATCAGGCTCAAAGTTGACTCAGCTTTCCATCCTTCCAACGTTGGTAAAATAAGGACCTAGATTATTGTTGGGAGCAATACGCTGACTCTGTAAACTGCTTAGAGAGGACTGCAAAGCACTGTGAAGCATTATATCAGTCTAAGTGCTATTGCTATTACCTGTTTGCTTCTTATAGTTAATTAAACTGATTTCACATCCATCCATTGGTAGTGTTGTACAGAGTATATCAGCATCTATCACAAAAGTCTCAGTACATTCTGACATAAGTAGGGTGATAAAATGCAATGGAAGCCAATAAGTTGGGTCCCATAAGGTTTCTTTGTTTGACTAATTCTTTTCAACTTCTTTTTAAAAAATGGGCAGCCACAAGAAGGTAATATTATCATCTGCTTAAATTAAGAAAAAGGATGTCCCCATTTCACTTTGAAAATAATGCAAAATTTCCATGAGGTTTAATAAAACTGGATTAGATTAGATTCCAGCTGTAATACAAGGTATATGAAAGGCAAATTCTGTATTAAGTAAATGAAAATGTGAATTACAGTCTTTGACTTGAATAAAAACACTATTTTCTTTGTTTTCCATCCTGCACATTGCTACACGTATGGCAGTCCATGGTTTACAACCATTTGTTCAGCAACTATTTGAAGCTACAATGGCACTGAATTGTGATTCAACCATTTCTTTCCCACCCAGCATGGAGAGAGTGTCTAGTATTAATATTTTATTTGCTGTTTGTAAGAACAAATTAGGAGAACCTTATGGTTGCCCTATTTTTGGCAAATTATTTGTTATGAATATTTGTGACCCTTAAAGTCATCCTAAAGAAAATAATTGGGTTTAGGAATAACAAGGCATCTTTCTCAGAGTCATATTGCTGATTTGATTCTTAAATAGATATGGTTATTATCCGCCATTACAATAAAGGGGAAGAAATCTAAATTGATAGAAATATCTCATGAATCTATATTAAATTAAAATACCCAAAGAAATATTATAGAAGAAAACAATATATTTTTAGCTACTGTAGAATTCTGCTCACTGGAATTGACTTTAATTTTAGAATGCATGAAAATGCATACAATGACCGGTAGGTTTCCTTGAACTAGAAAACATGCTTTTAGGAGAAAAACTGAAATGTTGCTTAGACCTTCTCTTAGTCCCTGTCACTTTCTGACAAAGTTCTTCTTTCTGCTGCGCGAATCCCAGTGACCGATTAGGTCCCACAGAGTTGGCCTTCTCCGGGTCCCATCAACTAAACAATGAGCCTTCTCTGTGGTGGCCCCAACTCTCTGGAACCAGCTCCCCCCAGAGATTAGAACTGCCCCTACCCTCCTTGCCTTTCGTAAACTTCTCAAAACCCATCTTTGTTGTCAGGCATTGGGGAATTGAAACATCTCCCCCGGGCCTATATAAGTTATGTTTGTAGGTATGTCTGCTTAAAAATGGGTTTTTTAAACTATTTTAAATTTTAAATTGTATATTATTAGATTTGTTATGAATTGTTTTATTGTGTTGTGAGCTGTCCCGAGTCCACAGAAAGGGGTGGCATACAAATCTAATAAATAATAATAATAATAATAATAATAATAATAATAATAATAATAATAATAGTAGTAGTAGTTACATATAACCAAGTGAAACATATAATTTGGTTTTTCATGCTCATTTGAAGAAATTAAAGTTAAGAATTGCCAGTCTCTTAGTCTTTATCATTGCCTACCTCAAGAGTAATTCAGAGTGGCTCAGAAACTTTGATTCAATGAGACAGTTGTGTATGTCCTTGTGTGTTGGTGTTTGTGTGTGATAATCCTTAAAGCCTGTCTTTATGGCTGACCCTTTCAGTAATCCTTACGACAGTCCTATATGATACCACGATTATCACAACATGTGGAAGTGAGCAGGGACTGAAGCTATTGCCAAGTTTAGAACTGATCAGAGATTTGGGGAATTCTCACGCCCAGCACACTTTTAGCCATTGTGCTATAAAAGGATGACTGAAACATCCACCTTTCAACTCGCATGGTCTGTGTGATAGCCATGGTGAACTACTTTAAAGATAAATAAGAACATGCTCTTTCCTATTCTGAACATTAGGTGCCGTACTGGCAATTGAGAGTGGAAGCATAATGAACCCTGAGGCCAAAAAATAAACAGTAACCATCTAAAGTAAATCATCAGAGAGCCAACAGCTCTTCTATTTGCCCAATTGATGCTTTTGTGGACTGAAGAAAAATACACTGTGACTGAATGACTCAGGGAACTGATAATAGGAAACAGACCCATTCACCTCTAGGTCAGTGGTTCAATTAAGTTTCAGGTTGCCGGTGACTGAAATCTGCTAGAGCCGATGACTGTTTCATAGTCTTTTGTGAGCTGAACCATGAACACTCAAGAGAAGTAAAGCTTGTAGTGCAAATGTTTTTTGTGAGAGCACTTCAGAAGTTCCTGAAAGGAAGGGAAACAGGATAGATCATTATGCAGATTGAGCCTTTTTAGCCAAAATCCTTGGCACTCTGAAGCAGGTCTGAGAAACCAGTGTAATCTCTTGCCATTATCCAGACTGAGTCTTTTAAATGCAACCCTCATTATATTAGAAATTACAAAAATTACTTTTGGTCTTCTCTAGTGATGCTTCTCAGCCACCTTGATGCCACCTTAGAAACATTGTGCTACCATACACATTTTGAGCTACTCTTCACTGAAGTAGATTGGTGATCTCTTTTTAATAATCACACACAAAGGCCAAACCCCTGGAATCTTTAAACTGCTATGAGTGCTGGTATGTCTACTGTTACGACTCAAACTGATTAAATTCCTAGGAATTACCAACTCTATACAACTATGTTTAGGGTTTAGCTTCTGCTGAAGCAATGAAAAGTTGAAGTAGCTTTGTTATTAACAAAGATTAAGGGGAAAAAATAAAGCTTGATTCTGAGCTTGGCGGTATTGATTTAATGCAATCAAGATAAATGCAATATGAAACCTTGTTAAAATTCTGCACCTTGAATGAATAAATAATTTAATACGGCAGCAGTTCTAGTAATTTTGACAAGGCAGTTACAGTTCCCATATGTTCTTGAGATCTCTTGAATATTTTAAATAAACATTTAATTACCACTCGGTTACTCTGAGATTTGTTATTAGAAGGCATGACAAAAGTAGAGATAAATCACAGGGACACTGAAAAGCCATTACCGTAGAATCAAGAGTAGCAATAGCCACTGTTCTTTTTCAACCCTAAGCTTCTCTAGGAGAGGACATAAAATGAAAGAAAAACTTAGTTTTATTGTCCACAGTGAGCAGGAAAAGTGTCATAGGAGATCACGTACCAGCTTGTTGGATGGTCTGCTCAGAATTTTTTTAAAAAAAGCAAAACCACAGACTATAAACTCTTTATACATTAAAGATGAGAATGGCTCATCAGGGTTTGATTCTGCCATTAAACATGGTTTTGAAACATTCCCTAAAATGCTGAAGCTCTGTGGACAAATGGCAAGTTATAAATGTAAATTACATCTATAAGTGCAATCTTACTTTGATCTGTGTATTGCTCTTCCGTCCGGAGGACAAAGCAGTATCTTTCATAGGAAGTAGCTATAAGCTTAAGCTATATATTAAGACTGTCTATTGTAAACCTCATCCTATTCCTAAGAGATCTTTAAGAGGCATGCATAAGCACACCAGCATACCTACTGTCCCTGCCCTAAGGTTCCCTTTTATTTGTATCCATTTCATGTATGGATACATACAATCATGTTATACTTGTATCTGTTTTCTAATACAAGCTTGACAAAAATAAATCAAATAAATTTAAATAAAAATAAGATCAGTCCCCTTTTATATATCAAATGTTACAACCTAGATAAGATCATGTACCAGCCAGGGATAGTTCACATCCTGGTGATGTGAACTGGATAAGATCATGTAGGTATGTGAGGCCTACTTGAGTTAGGTAGTTTGCTGCACAGAACCTCTACATGACCTCTATGTCTACAAATAACTGAGGGCTAGGATATTATAAATTCTAATCTTATACATGAATGCTACTTTGGGGTCAGTTTCTCTAGTCTCGTCTATCTTATTGCGTTGTTTACTGTGGGAAAAATTGGATTAGGAGCATAACATATATACTCTGCCTTAAGCCAACCAAAAAGAAAACTTGGGTAATAATCTAATTAAAATCTGCAATTTTCGTATTTAAGGCATCACCCTGCATCTGGGAAGACTCTTTTTCCACTTATCTTATCTAGTTCCAGAATGTGGAGGACCAAATTAGCTTTACATCCTTGAATGAGAAAACAGCAATAGGCAGTGGGAAAGAAAATGACCTGTATCCATGTAGAGCACACTTCCAATAGTAGTAAATAAACTGGAAGTGAGTAGCGTAAGATTCAACGACAGCACTTGAAACTGCAAAGTGAATTAACCCTTCCTCTGAGTGAGTCATAGACCTTGTATTTCTGCTGATAAAATGTGTCTGTTCTGTGATATGCACTCTGCCTTCTGTCCTTATCCTTCAGAAGTCTGTCCCTGCAAAAACAGAGTAATTGCATTGGTTATAGCCCCTAGTTAAAAATATTGTTTAGATGCAGGCTTGCATCTTTAAAGGCTTTATAATTAGTTGTATAATTACTATTTAATTGCTTCCATGTATTCAGCTTAGAGACCTGTTATTAAGAGAATCTGTCTGTTTTGGAAAAAGTATGGCCTAGTAGCAGAAAACAGATCCACGTACATTGAAAGCTACTTACAGTGAACTTAGATATAGTGAAAAATCAATTACTCTTCATTTCTCTTCAACAGGAGTGACATTTATTCAATTTATATGAGCAGAGTAAAGAAACAGAGCTCTATTCCTCCTTTCGAAGACTAGAAGAGCTCCCTGATCTTACATATGGGTTTTGTGATCTATATGTTAACATGATGTAGTCAGTGATTGTGTGTTGTTGTTGTTTTTTTCTTTAGCATCTTATAAAAACACAGTTCTAGGCATTTGTAGAATTACAATGAGCTTTCATTAGCTACTGTAGACACAAAGAAGTAAATGTCACAAAACTATTTCTTTGCTGAGTCTGAGCCTTGAATGTTTTCAAAATGCCACAGAGGTATTAGAGCAATTCGTTCTCTTCCACTCCTTTTTTATTTTGGGACTAAATATGATATAAATAATCTTCTTCAACCTGGTTAGGTTATGACAAAAATGTCACCCAACCCATTGTAAAGGCATTCAGTTGGAACAAAATGCCATAAAAGATTCAGAACAATGACATTGCACTAAATTTTGATCAACCCAGTTATATTACATGTTGCTTTATTGTTATGTTTAGAAAAGAGAAGACTGATCAATCTTATCAGTACAGACCTATGAACTACAGGATTATCTCCAAAATTAAAACTGGGTTATGCAAGCATGAAATATGACCTTTTGCTTTAAAGTCCGAATGACAAGAGCTCCAGGCTCCTTGTAGGACTATCTCTAAAACAAACCCAATGCTAGATAGTCCAGGGCTACTTTTAGTAGGTCAATCTACATACAGTACAGTGTTCCCTCGATTTCCATGGGGGATGCGTTCCAAGACCGCCCGCGAAAGTTGAATTTCCGCGAAGTAGAGATACGGAAGTAAATACACCATTTTTGGCTATGGACAGTATCAGTATTAAACCCCTAAATTACCATTTCCCATTCCCTTAACAACCATTTACTCACCATTATTACTGGTACTCACCATTGAATAAGACACTTAGTGATCTTGATATTTATAAACATAATTATTTATTAACAATTTTTTTTTTGTTATTTATTTGCAAAAATTATTAGTTTGGCGATGACATCTGATGTCATCGGGTGGGAAAAACCGTGGTATAGGGGAAAAAACGCAAAGTATTTTTTAATTAATATTTTTTGAAAAATCATGGTATAGGCTATTTGCGAAGTTCGAACCCGCGAAAATTGAGGGAACACTGTATCTGAATGTGTTTCACACACCCTTACTTTATCTTAGTGTGAAGCAGGTAGGGTCTTACCTAAAACATTTTCTCAATTTATTTTTTTAACCTGTACACACATTCCTCTTCTCTTGATAGCAACTCTTTCATTTGTTGATCAAGCTTCTTCCCCAGATTTCTTGCCTTGTTGCAGGACATGGCGATGGCCCTGCCCAGTAGAACAGCAATAGAATAATACTTAGAATTATACACTGCTTCACAGTGCTTTACAGCCCCCTCTAAACAGTTTACAGAGTCATCATATTGCCCCCAACAATCTGGGTCCTCATTTTACTGACCTTAGAAGGATTGAGGCATTCAGAATTGAACTCTTGGAGTGAGCAGTGAATTAACCCTGCAGTACTGCATTCTAACCACTGCACCACCATGAGGTACTCCTGGTGGCCCATGGACCGGTGCATCACGTACAGGCCATGTTCACTCTAGCTCCACGAGTGGGAAAAATATGTCACAAAATGTCACGTGATGGCAATGTGGCACTGTGAGTTTGCAACCATGCTCTATATGGAATACCTTTCCACCTGAGATCCAGTTGTTACTGATTCTCTTGGCCTTCTAGAAAGCTTTTAGAAACTTGCTTTTCCAACAAAAGTGCAACTGAAATCCAGTAAAGCTCTTTGCTGATCTCTGTGTATTTTGATACTGGGAGGCAGCAAGAGTTTTTTGTAATTAGTTAATTAATTGCTGGAAGAAATCCAGGTAACTAAATAAATGTTCTGTTAGTAATACCATTGAAAATATGATGTGATTCTTAACATTTTGTGCATTGTTATTTTTATAGAGGATTTTCTCCTATCTGGCACAATGATGTCCCAGTAGTGAGCCAGTTTAATAATCTGGTGGTGATTTTTAAAGGAAAATAAACTGCTATTTCCAGTGTTATAGAGAAATATAGAAATATAGAAATCAAAATGATTAGAAATTTCCCCTCTACCTCTGGCAATAAGGAGCTGGAATACTCATGCTTTGAAATGAAAAGAAATGTCTTTGGCTCAGAGACGTATATCAGTTTTTGTATGGAGACAGCCACAGGTTCCAATCCCTGGAATGTCCACATTGAAAAAAAAAATCCACCTGAAACTCTGGCAAGGCTTTTTCTCCGTAATTGGTCTCCATAGTAGTAGCACACTAAATGGATGAGTAGAAGTCTTCGGGACCGCCTCCTGCCACACGAATCCCAGCAACCGGTTAGGTCCCACAGAGTTGGCCTTCTCCGGGTCCCGTCGACTAAACAATGTCGTCTGGCGGGACCCAGGGGAAGAGCCTTCTCTGTGGGGGCCCCGGCCCTCTGGAACCAGCTCCCCCCTGAGATTAGGATTGCCCCCACCCTCCCTGCCTTTCATAAACTCCTTAAGACCCACCTTTGCCGTCAGGCATGGGGGAACTAAAACACCTCCCCCTTGCCCATGTTGTTTTGTTGATTGATTGACTGTGTGCCTGTTTTTTATATATACTGTTTTTTATGAGATTATTAATTTAAATTGGAACTGGATGGGTGGGCATTGGATTTGGTATTGTGTACTGTACTGTTTTTATTATTGTTGTGAGCCGCCCCGAGTTTGCGGAGAGGGGCGGCATATAAATCCAATAAACCTAACCTAAACCTAACCTAAGTGGTTTTCCCGCAGAGTAGTTCTTGAATAGTCCTTGTATCTGCCTCTGTTTCTGGGATAACACTGTTTTGTTCTGCAATTTTTACTGTCAGCAGTGATCCTAGAAAAGTTCAGTTAAAAGTTAAGAGTCTGCGGAGAGGGGCGGCGTACAAATCCAATAAATAATGATAATAATAATTTAAAAACCCTGAAAAATAGTCTCTGTTGAACATTTATGTGAAACCTCTGAGTGAGGCCATCTGCTGACATTGGCTTAACCACCATCTACATGCTGATGATACTCAGCTGTAGATATCTGCTCTGATCAGGTTATTCTGTCATGGTGCTTCCCCGGTGCCAAAAAGCTGTATGGGCCTGAGTGTGGAAGAAATGCTTTTGTCTCAACTTTGAAAAGACTAAGTGGCTCTAGATTTTACTGTCTTTTGTATTGATGACTGGACATGTTTAACTATGGCTGGGATGACATAGAACAATCCAGGGCAGAAGTGTCGAACTTGCATCATCATGTCATCATCATGTGATATATCACAACTTTCTCCCCCTTCTCTAAACAGAAATTGGGTGTGGCCAGTGTGTTATATATCTGGCCCATGGGCCACCACTTGACACCCCTGATATAGGGGAGCTCTTGGACTCTTGTCTTGGAGGCGTCTGTAATATGGTAAATGATTTAGCTTTACTAGATAAATGGTCAAAGCAATGGAAACTGCAGTTTAATGTTTCCAAATGTAAAATAATGCACTTGGGGAAAAGGAATCCTCAATCTGAGTATTGTATCGGCAGTTCAGAAGAAAAGGATTTAGGGGTAGTGATTTCTGACAGTCTCAAAATGGGTGAACAGTGCAGTCAGGTGGTAGGGAAAGCAAGTAGGATGCTTGGCTGCATAGCTAGAGGTATAACAAGCAGGAAGAGGGAGATTATGATCCCGCTATATAGAATGCTGGTGAGACCACATATGGAATACTGTGTTCAGTTCTGGAGACCTCACCTACAAAAAGATATTGATAAAATTGAACGGGTCCAAAGACGGGCTACAAGAATGGTGGAAGGTCTTAAGCATAAAACGTATCAGGAAAGACTTAATGAACTCAATCTGTATAGTCCGGAGGACAGAAGGAAAAGGGGGGACATGATCGAAACATTTAAATATATTAAAGGGTTAAATAAGGTCCAGGAGGGAAGTGTTTTTAATAGGAAAGTGAACACAAGAACAAGGGGACACAATCTGAAGTTAGTTGGGGGAAAGATCAAAAGCAACATGAGAAAATATTATTTTATTGAAAGAGTAGTAGATCCTTGGAACAAACTTCCAGCAGACGTGGTAGATAAATCCACAGTAACTGAATTTAAACATGCCTGGGATAAACACATATCCATCCTAAGATAAAATACAGAAAATAGTATAAGGGCAGACTAGATGGACCAGGAGGTCTTTTTCTGCCGTCAGTCTTCTATGTTTCTATGTCTCCTGCTCAAAAAATGGATCAAAAACAGGAGGAGTAAGACCTAAATCAATGATACTCTTCATTGTCATGCCTTAATCACTTCCCAATTGGACTAGTGCAATGCATTTAGAAGCTGCAGCTGGTTTAGAATGTAGTGTCATGTGCAGCAATGGACATACTTTTTATGCCCATGTAAGACATTCCTGCATTAATTGCACTGGCACCCAGTAGGCTTTTGGGTGCATTTGAAAGTGCTAGGTGTCTCTCTTAAGGCCCTTCATGAACCATCTATCTGTGATAGATGTCCTACTGCCTGTCCTACTAGATCTGATAGGGTGGGCATGCTCCAGATCTCCTCAATGAAGCAAGGTTGCCTGCTGGATCCTTTGAAATATGTCTGCCAAGTCATGGTGCTTGCCTTATGGAACAGTCTCCCTCCATATAGACAGATGGACCTAACCAGCAGTGGGTTGCTCCTGGTTTGACCCAATTCTAACAACTGGTAGTGCCGGCAGTGGGAGGCTCCACCCACTTGCTCAGGATGCTTCTGCACATGTGGAGAAGTGTTGTGTGTGCATGCACGAATAAAGGGTTTTAGAACCCACTACTAGACTCAATCCCATTGACCTTCAGAAAAGCAATAAAGACATATATTTAAAAACCAACAATAATTGCTTTTTAAACAAAGGAATACATTTGCAATCACTGGGAAAATTGTAATCTATGAACTTGACAACATTTTAGTCAGCATGTGTTTTAAAAATCCAAAGGTACTGTGTCATTCAAAATTCAGTAACATTGTTGAGTGATCTATAACCTAAACAAATTTGTAACTTGTTTTGGGAAGAAGAAGGAGTGGGAATCAGATGGTTCCACTATCAGTGGAAACTAAGTTACCAAAGAATTTAAACCTTTGCTTGGCTTTAAATTGTTGTTCTGTCTTTTGCAGAACAATTACAAACACAATGTGGTTGTCCTCTCAACTTCATGTTGTCATAAATTTCCAACTTCCTCAGCTAAACAAATACAGCTGAGATGTGTTACCCCAGAGCTTTTCAAACATCAAAGGAGAAAACATCTGTATATTGAATCCCCATTTTCCCCCTACTCCTCCTCTTCCTCCCCCCTCCTCTTCCTCCTCCCCCCCCCTCCTCCTGCATCTTTTTGTATTTAATAGACTTCCCACTTCTAGGATGTGCTCAAATTTCCTGTCAATTTCAACCACCTAACCTTCTGAAATAACTGTGCCCTACATTGTGATGTATAAAATATGCATCAAGAATATTAAATTGGGACATGCTCTATCTTTAACTTTGTCTTTTCAACAGAATTTAAAAAGGGAGGGGAAGGTCTGATCAGATGTTATTTTCCCCAGAATGTTACCATTTGTCATGTTCAAGGAACATTCACTTTTAAAAATAGGCAAATATTTTAATATAGTTTTCCTTAAAGTTTTGGCCTCTAGTCTGCATATATTTTTAACTGTTCCAACTGTAACTTGTCAACAGATTTCAATGAGTTTGTCAAGACTGACAGGCAGTAGCCCACCCCTGGAAATAAGTCAGTATTTCCAGGGGTGCGCTACTGCCTGGATGGGGGAGAATGCAGTGGGGTAGTGAATAATAATAATATTATTATTATTATTATTATTATTATTATTATTATTATTATTATTATTATTATAAGAAAATTGAAGGCAAAGTGGATAAAGAAAATACCTGGTCACGGCTTACAAGTGGAACACTCAAAAAGGAGACAGAAGGTCTAATACTGGCAGCACAAGAACAGGCCATTAGAACAAATGCTGTCAAAGCCAGAATTGAAAAATCAACAGACGATCCAAAGTGCAGACTCTGTAAAGAAACAGATGAAACAATTGATCACATACTCAGCTGCTGCAAAAAGATCGCACAGACTGACTACAAGCATAGACATGATGCTGTGGCACAGATGATCCACTGGAACTTGAGCTGGAACTATTATTTACCAGTGGCAAAGAACTGGTGGGATCATAAGCCCGAAAAAGTGGTCGAAAATGAGCAAGCAAAACCACTGTGGGACTTCTGACTTCAGACTGGCCGAATTCTGAAGCATAACACACCAGACATTGTAATCGTGGAGAAAAAGAAAGTATGGATCATCGACATCGCAATCCCAAGAGACAGCAGAATTGAGGAGAAGCAGCTAGAGAAATTAGTGAAATATGAAGATCTAAAAATTGAGCTGCAATGACTCTGGCATAAGCCCGTGAAAGTGGTCCCAGTGGTACTTGGCACACTGGGCGCAGTGCCAAAGGAAACCATTGGAATTAACCAAATCTCCATCTGTCAATTGCAAAAGGCTGCTTTACTGGGACTGGCAAACATAATTCGCTGCTACATCACACAGTCCTAGGTGCTTGGGAAGCGCCCGACTGGTGATGAAATACGAAATCCAGCATAGTGATCTTGTTTGCTGTGTTGTACTGACATAATAATAATAATAATAATAATAATAATAATAATAATAATAATAATTATTATTATTATTATTATTATTATTATTATTTATTAGATTTGTATGCCGCTCCTTTCCGAAGACTCAGGGCAGAAATGGAGCTCACCCCAAAGCACCCAATTTGCAGTGAAAGATGTTGAAAGAAAATGCAGGGTGTCCTGCATAAGCCACAGCCACAGTATGGTAGTAACATTTTTGGTAGCCCTTCACTGCTTATTTCCATGGCTTATGTCATCGAAACTTAAGTGAAGATGTAGAGATGTAAAAGGAGATGAAGTTGCAGTATCTGATCAGGATGTTCTGTTGTCTGATCCTAAATGAGAACTGCAGTTTCCTAGTACCTCTGAACAAAATAAATCTGTATTCTAGCTAACTTTCAACTGTATAAATCACAGAACAGAGAGATCTTAGTCAAAACAAATACTATTCATGATCTGGGAGATACTATTTTAAACAGTCTCCAGGGCTGAGTATTGCTCAAGCTATCGGAGGTTTAAAATTGTATCTCTGCTTGTTTGTAAAGTTGTTTCTTTCTTTGTGATTGATGTTTCTTTTAGGATATTTGTGTAGAGGGACCCATTCTTAGGTAAGGAATTGCAGATTCTACAGTTAATAGACTTGACATGCTGGGAAATTTTCTTTTTATACTTCCAACTACTCAGAAAAATACACAGATGTCAGTGAAGACTTACTAGTGAAACCATCCTTAGAGAGGTTACTTTTAGTTTAAATTCTATTTTGGATTTTGTTGTTTACAGTTTTCTTGCTTTAAATTAAATGGGATTTTAGTGGAAAAGTCCATTTCTCATGCTACTTAGGATTCCATGTTTATTTCCCATGCTCATTTAGTAGCACAAAAGAGGCTGTTGTCCTGCCTTTTAGAATACCCGGATGGACATCTAACCAACAAATGCAAGATAAGTCCTTCTCAGGTACTGTAAATGCTGAGCGTAGAAAAAACTTCAGAAACAGTTTCACTTGCAATCCCAAAATGTTTTTTTTTAAAAGACAACTGGATTTTCTTTGGTTTTTTTCCTTGAAGACACAATAAGCTTCTGGGATGAGAAGCTAAATGTCTTCAAGGAAAAATAAAAAACTCCAGTTGCATTTTGAACAAAGCATTTTTGGGATAACCATGACTTGGATGATTGAAAATCTCCATAATGTTCTGCTTGGGTGTTATCTGCGTGCTTTTGAAGAAAATCTCAACAGATTTGTCATTACCGTATTTTTGGGAGTATAAGTGCATTGGAGTATAAGATGCACCTAGATTTTAGAGGTAGAAAACAAGAAAAATGTATTCTGAACCAAATGGTGTAGTTATATATTATTTAATAAAATACATGTGTAGCAGAATACTTTTTACAAACTTGAATACTTTTTAACAACCATCTACACTTTTTACAAACTTCAAACTTGACAGATTTAGGACTAGTGGACTTCAACTCCCAGAATTCCTCCTCCAGTTATGCTAAGTCAGGAATGGGAGTTAAAATCCAGAAGTCTTAAACTTGCCAAGTTTGAAGACCCTTGCACCACTAACCCCTAACCTTGGGGTCTTCAAACTTATAGCTTTAAGACAAGTGGACTTCAACTCCAAGAATTCCTCCTCCAGTCATGCTATATGGGATATTATTAATTAGAAGGTAAAATAACTCAATTTTTGCAAAATCTGGGCCATTTTTACCTGGGCAAAGGATTTGGGAAGTTTGCAGAGAACCCCTGGGTGCTGAGGGATGTTTTTCACAAAAATTGGGGTATGTTTGCTTTTCCCCAGTCTGCAGGAGCTCTCTACAGGCTTCCCGGACACTCTGTCCACCCCATTTTTGCGAAAATCTGGTCCATTTTCCACAAAAATGGGACACAGGGTGGGGCTTCAGGACAGCAAAAAGGGCTGTATTCAGTGTATAAGACACACCAACATTATCACTCTTTTTTTTAGGAGGGAAAAAGGTGCATCTTATACTCTGAAAAATATGGTACTTAATGTACTATGTAGTGTACTTAGCATTACTTAGTGTACTGTGCACAATCAGTAGCCAACCAGGTAGAAAATTGGAAAATTGGAAAACCACTGGAAAATTCACAGGTAAACTAGAGGCTGATACCTATTCCTTTTAATCCTCAACTCTGATACAGAGAAAAGCATTACACTGCCCAGATTCCATTTTCCTGTGGCTTAAATAACAGATGGGTTTTCTAAGAGTAGTGTGGGTCTTAGCCATGAGGAAATTTTTTGAAATCTTCAAATAGATAAATGTCTCCTGATTCAGTGCATGGTGGAAGGTTTATATCTTCAGCAAGAAAGCATTTTCTAATAGGAATATGCAATAGGTATATAAAGTTAAATGTGTACTGCTCAAAAAAATAAAGGGAACACTCAAATAACACATCCTAGATCTGAATGAATGAAATATACTCATTGAATACTTCGTTCTGTACAAAGTTGAATGTGCACAACAGCATGTGAAATTGATTGTCAATCAGTATTACTTCCTAAGTGGACAGTTTGATTTCACAGACGTTTGATGATGCGATGAAGACAAGTTGTTCTATTGATTAATTTTTCTCATTTTCTAATTTTTCTAATTGTCAGAAAACTTCACCTTACTTCTAGGGTGCATCTCTATTTAACAAGCTTCTGCCCCATATTTCTTTTTCTTCCTTCTGGTGCTTTGAAGAATAAGTCAATTCCCTCGACTCTGCAGCAGCTCCTCAAGTACTGGAAGACAGTTATCATGCCTCATCCTAATCCTACCCTTTGATAGGCTGGACATACCTAGTTACTTCAGTTGATCATTATATGATTAAGCTTCCAGACCTCTTATCATGTTTGTTGCTTTTCTCTGCTCTCTTTCTAGGTCTCAACATCTTTCTTGTGTCATGGATTTTGTCCAAGGTTGATGAGTTTATGTTAAAAAAATTTAAATGCTCTGCGTTTTTTAAAAAAGGGATTTAGATTAGATTTAGATTACCTTGTAGGTAGTTATGGGCGAACCCAACGAAATTCGGGTTCGGCGGATTCGAAATTTGGGTGACGTCACCGAACTACGAACCCAAACCTGAACCAAATTCCGAACTTTTATAGAGGCAGGTCAGGTGTCCTTGGGGACTAATGCAAGCCATGCATACTGCTGGCCAATGAGTGGTCAGCAGGGCACATGGCCAATCCTGGCCTTTCATTTACCTTGATGTCTGGAGACCACATGGCTTCAGGTAAGAAGAAGGCTGTCCATTGGTCCACTGCTTCGCCACTCCACCACTTTGCCATGTTACCCGAACCCGAACCTGAACTTTGACATGGATTTTCAAAAAAAAAATTTTCGGGGTACCGAACACCGTAAAATTCAGTACGGACCCGAATTGTGCAAGTTTGGTTCGCCCATCATTACTTGTAGGTCATCTAGTCTAACCTTCAGCTCAAGCACAAGTCCATACACCATTTCAGACAAATGACAGTCCAATCTCCTCTTGAAAGTGTTGGAGTTCTTACAACCTCTGCAAGCAAGCTGTTCCATTGCTCTCACTGTCAGAAAGTTTTTCCTTATTTCCAGGTTGAGTTGCTCCTTGATCAGTTTGCATCTATTATTCCTTATCTGGTCTTCTGATGTCTTCTGGATAATATTAATATGAATAAAGTCTATCCAAATGACTAATACCTATATTGCAACATTATATAATATAATCTAAAAGGTGCTGATCAGTGTTATGGACAGCAACATAGGAAGATGCTATACTTACAGTGCTTTCCGGCTCAGAATAATGATTGATTTTTTTCCCCCTTGCAGAATTTTACTCCAGAATCTGTTTAGTTCTGCTTGAAGCTGATAGGGACATAATCTAAGATTTTATTTAGAAAAGACTGTATTCTGTTAACTTAACTATGACCATCATATCAGAAGCCCAGATATAAAATTTACAAGCATCCCTAGAAGTGATTCACAGCTTAGTATTATAAACTATGCATATATTATGACAATTATGTAGAAACTGCCAAAAATGACTCATCACTGTTTTGTTTACAGTTATCTACACTGTGTATCAGGGAATGTGTCGAAAGGACAAGGGAAATGTTTTGATGCATAACTAATAGTCCTTCACCAATTATTGTGCAGATTGTTGAATTGGCACACCCACATTGCCTAGACAGGCAGTGCATTAAGAGTAATAGTTTCTTTCACTTCCATTTCTTCTGCAAGAAAGCAAGTCAGACGTGCAATGTATATAGTCCTTTCGCTGACATATGGTTAGCTAGTCAAAAATCAATCTTTGTTTGAAATGCCTTTCTTCCATTTTTCATAACTTCATCATATGTTTATGGTGAAATACTTACGTTTCTTCCTTTTTTCTGCATTTTCGAGGGGATGTTAGGGAAAGTACATAAATCACATTTTACAAGTTATAAATAAAATCCCAATATTTTCTGTAGAAACAAATACGTTACATTATATGTTTACATGCATACATACATTTCAAAGGCAGATTCCTCATAAACAGAAATAATTTGTTTCCCAACATATAAGTTTTAATAATTTGGGATGAAAGGACAGAACGTTGGACTGGGCTGATTCTGGTAGTACAATATACTTCACAGATTGTGCCAGAATAATTTCATATGTTCAGCTATTATAGTGTGAGTCATGTTTTAAACTTATTATGCACTTCAAGATTTTTTTCAGTGGAGCTTAAGATGCCAATAACACTCGAACAACATGATGCCCATCTGTGAATCATTCTGTAAATTTTCATTTGGTTTCAAACAAAAACCAGAATAATGATTTTTAGGGTATAAAATTCAGAGTTCTCTAAATAGGAAAACCATGAGTGGGATTGTGGGGAGAGATTTTGTGAATTCACAAAAAATGAAATATAAAATGCCTCAAATATGGTAGATTTCTCTGCTAATCAATAGTTTATTTATTATTATTAATTAGATTTATATGCCGCCCTTCTCCCCATGGACTCAGGGTGGCTTACAGAAATGAAATACAATATAACAATAAAATAGTTAATTATGACTAATTAAAAAGAGTTAAGAACGATTAAAAACCCAATATAAAAACAGTCAATCTTCTCCAAACAACAAGAATGGGCATACCTCCACCAAATGTGCATGTGCAATGGCTACTCAAGGGATTTCATCCAGTGATGTATTACATCCAGGGCCCAGCAGCCCGCTGAAGATGCAAGTGGAACATTAATGTGGAGGATGCTCCCATTGGGCAGACCAGGAACTATCGCTCACAGCCCCAGGTCTGCTGACATAGGTGTGTTTTCAGTGCCTTTCAAAAGGCAAGGAGAGTGGCGGCGGTATGAATCTATATTTTCTTCTTTATCTTGGGACCTACTAGCTCTAAAATCAAAAAGGTCCTGGGAAACTAAAGGGAAAAAAAGTGGTTTCAGGTTTTAAGAACCCAGTCAGATTCCATATAGTTTGGGGCCTTAACTATTGAGACTGGAAGTATAAAATAACTTTCTACGTGCTGGAACATATGCTAACATATCAATAAGATGCCTGCTATTTAGTCATATTAGATATAACATTGCTTCAAAAGGGGTGGGGGAGGGATTCAGTCATGAGCCCCTTGGTATCTAAATCAATCCATTTTTTTTTAATTATAATGTTGTTTGATTTTAGAGCTTGAGAGTAAATTTTGCTGAAATCAGCATTTGTTGCCAAGTAAACATAATTAGGATTTAGTTATAGCTGACTTATTGGAGCAAGGGCTTTTATATTCAGTGACTTCTGCATGTAGATAAGATTCTATTTCCAATCCTTGCATAAAAGTGAATTGAAAAACTGATGGAGGATGAAGTAACCACGACAACAAGCACCATTTTCACGCTTGATATTTTGATCTCTTGTGTTTAAATGTTGCTAATGAGGTAGAGAGAATGGTGAAGCATTTCATACCTGATTGCGCCTCTGGTTAAGGTAAGCTTCATCTTTGTGTTGCAATACAAATTCAAATACAGCAATAACTCAGAGGCACTTTGTTATAGATATTAACACAATCATTGCTGAATGGAGGTTCTTAATCAGGCATTCTTGATCTAATGATTTGGCATTGTTAATGGAAACTGTCATAAGATGGCAGGGTCAAGGCATCTGCATTCATTCCACAGTACAATGTAGGTGCCTGACTCTTGAATAGCTTGTGTCACCCAATGAAATAGCTTTAATTCTAAGCAGGGTTGCACAGCTTGTGCTTCCGAGATTGAGTGCGGCTTCTAGACTGCGGCTTTAAAATATATAGCCAAAGTGTAATTTTTAATGTCAGAATAAATGGTTAAAGGCTGGAAGAATATCAATTATGTTTAATTTTTATTTTCCTCTTTGTCCTTCACTTGTTTTTTTTTTGTGCAAGAGATTATAGTTCTTTACATGTCACCCAAATGCCCTTAGTCCAAAATGAGTTGGGTATCCCTAGATCAGTGCTGAAAGTGTGCGTGTGCCTGCTATCGCACATGCGTGAGTGCCCACACCCATAATCCAATGCCTGGGGATGGCGAAAATAGCCTCTCTTACACCCCCTCTGGAGGCCTGAAACATCCCATTATGCAACCTCTGATGGGCCCGATAGGCCCATTTTTCACCCTCCGCAGGCTCTTCTGGAGCCTGGAGAGGGCAAAAATGCCCTCCCTGCAGGCTCTCTGGAAGCCAAAAACGCCCCCCCCCCCCGAGCCTCTGTGCAAGTCAAAAATCAGCCGGCCAGCACACACATGCACACTGGAGCTGGGCTAGGGCAACGTCTCGTGTGCCAGCAGATATGGCTTCGCATGCCATCTATGGCACTCGTGCCATAGGTTCACCATCACTGCCCTAGATACGTTTGGTGCAAAAGAAAAGATTCCATCTTGTAGTGCCTTCAAAGAAGGGCCTCATTTCCACCAGCTGACAGCTGAGTTTCTATCTCAAATGAAATTATGACTTCTGAATAAATACTTTTCATTTATGATGAAGGATAAAACCATTCCATGGTTTTAAATTATTGACATTTTGACATTTTTATAAATGAAAATTGTTGATTGTTATAGCCTGTGGGAAACACAAATTAGTTTGGGTGTTTTCAAGTCAGTATTGTCTCCTGGCCACTCTCTGGATGTGACCCTGCAGTTTTACTGCAAAATTTTGCAGAAATGGTTTGCAGTTATTTGCTTCCTACAGCAGAGACAGGCCCAATGTGGCCCATCTGGCTTTGTGCTGAAGGCAGGACTAGAACTCCCATTTTCCTTATTTCTAGCCTGATACCCAACTATTTTACTATTGCCTCTTGATTAAACATCCCAGAGAACACTGTTCGCCTTGTTAAAACTGATTTACCTACCGACTTGATTGATTGATTGACTGCCTAGATGTTGAGGCTACCCAACTCCAAATAAATTTTGGGTGGCTTATAATATTTGAAAATAATATATTCTTAAAAAATCAGACCAAATATCAAAAATAAAAGCGATATATTGTTCACTCTGTAATCTAAGCGTGGCATTAAGTTGCAAAATAATCTCAAAATGCATCCACAGAAGCGTAGAGTCAATAGCAGCAGATGTCATCATTATGTACTCTGGATTGGTCAGACCATTCTAGGAGCCAATTTTGTGTATCATGTCTTAGGAAAGATATTGATAAACTGAAATGCATGCAAGGGAGAAAACAATGATGGGGCTGGGTGGGGGAGAGAGATGGGAAGAAAACACTAATGACAAATGTCTGGAGGAACTAGGTATATTTAGGAGAGGTATATTTATATTTATAGGAGATAGGTATATTTATATCTATAGCTGTCTTCAAGTATCTGATGTTGTTATGCAGAAAACAGGATAGGCTCCCCAAGACAAGAAACAATGGATTAAAATTATGATTAGAGTTAAAAAGATTTTAATTGGATATTAGGAAGAATTTCCTAAAGGTAAGAGCTGCTCACAATGAAACAGATTGGTTTCAGGAGGTACTGAACACGCCTTTGTTGATATATTTAAACAATTATGCTTTAGTAAATATAAATAAATAAATAAATAAATAAATAAATAAATACATACATACATACATACATACATACATACATACATACATAAATACATAAATAAATAAATAAATGTGAGGACTTGTAACCACATTTCTTTGTAATCAGGTTTAGGAGAGAAAGAAAGATATCCATCTTAATTGACTTTCCTATTGGCTTTTCCCATTGTCGAAAATATTCTTCTTGTCATTAAAAATGTTTCGTACAAATGTCATTTCTATCAATACAAGCTAACACTCGAAGTATTTGAAGAATCCTCTTGAAATTGGCCTTGAGAAAATTACTTGAAATAATATTCAAGTGACTTTCAGTAGGAGCGCTTGACTTGAATTGCATATCTTGAATTGCATATCTATCATCGACAAACATTTTAGGTCCTGAAGATGGCATGATTTTGTTTTCATGGTTACTCTAGGTTAAATAGTTAGGTGGGCAATTGGCCTGGATAGAAGAAGAGTAGGAATATTATTTGTAATAATAGCATTCTTTGATGAAAATGTCTTATATTGTGATATGAGACAAGGCCTTTCCTGTATATATATTTGTTTGTGTGTATCCATTGGTAGATACAATTAATTTTATTAATATAACAACAACTACAGCTACAACTGTATCTTTAAAATTTCACTTAGAGAAAGAAAATCTAATTTAACACTTCTTGCCATTCCTTTAAGTAACAGCCATGGGATACAAAGCACAGCTGGTGTCCATAAGTGTAAATTTAAAGTGTCCCATGACAATCTAATGAATCTGCTCCTCTATGAATATATGTCACAATCAGAGGTGCTTTTGCAGCCTGTTGGTGCATAGATCATCAGTGCAGAATATTGATCCATAAATATTTCCAAACACCCCAGTGGTTCATTAAGGATGGAGAAAGGTTTTGTGAAGCTTTCTTTATGGCTTTTTGTTAACTTCTTAATGGTTTGGATAGTAGTCGAAATGAAGAAAATAGCTTACAGATTTAACTGCATATATAGTTTGAAAGTAACAACTGAAAAATGATGTTCATAATCTGAATTGCAATGAAACCAATTATCTGTGCAGTGGCATTTCACTTGGGAATTCTCCTAAAGGTTTAGTATTTCTTAAAAGAAATTAAAAACAGCTGTAACAATACTATAAAACAAAAATAGCAGCTGCAAAAGAGATTAACATTCCTAAATTTCATTTGAACTTGATATGCTGTTTTTCCAAAAGCAACCTATATACACCCATGTGCGCGCACACCCACACACACATAAACACACATAGTTGCACACTCATATAGATTGATTTATAACATTTATTCTCTATTGAACTATAGCTTCCTTGTCTTTTCTTTTCTGACCCCTGCTTTTACTTTTGAGTATATTTTAAAAACTACTATTCATGTCCTTAATATTACACATGGATTTTATGACATTTCCTTCTGTTAAGAGAGCAGGTAAGAAGATAAGCATTTTTATTTTAGTTATTATAAATAATAAATTATGAATATCAAGCATTCAGTAATTATTTGAATGAAACATTAAAAAAACAATTTATACGAGCCCCTGAACATTTACTTTAAGCTTGTCGAGTGGATTTCCGAATGATCCCTAATCACTAAAGCTTTTTCTTAGAATTTTATATAATGTCTCTTTTCTAATTAAGCAACAATAACTGATGAATGAAGCTTCCCAAAATCTTTTTTAAACTCATGGAATGTAATTTACAAAACAGAACTGAAGAGAGTCACAGTATAGTCCTTTATTTTGCTATTCTGGCCAAAATATATGGCATAAATCAGATTATAATTTCCTAATTGATTTTGCCTGCTAAGCAAAGTAATAAAATAGGCAGAAGTACAGCCCAATTTAAGTAACTTCTCTTCAATTAATTGCTTTAAATCTTTAAGCAAATGCTTAATTCCCGCTATTGGAATCAATGAAATTGAAAAGATTTTTTTGCTTTGACTGAATTATACTGCGCCATTTATCTTATGCTATAAAATTTACACCAAGCTAAAATTAATATGTTTATTTCTGCTGTTACATTAGTCTTTTCAATTATGCAAAGGTTAAGATTTGTTTCTGTGTTTGTATCCAATTATACACATATAGCAAGAGAATAACATGATTCTATGTAGAAAATATATTTTAAATATATATTTTATATATTTATAAATAAATATATTCATATAAAGTTTTATTGAAATGTAAAAAGAAAAGATGATTCTGCATATATTGTATTTTCAGCCACAATACTTATCCATAAGAAATTTTATTATGTATAATGCATATATTCTTAAAAAACACAATCCTATACAATTTTACACAAAAGTAAGCCCCGCTGAATTAGGACAACTATCTAACTTTCCTTTAATTGATCTAAAATATTGCCTTTCCTTCTTATCAAATCTATATTTAACAATAGACATGATAGTTGTTATGACTATTCCTACCGGTATTATCCAGATAGCTTTTGATAAAAGTATTTAATATATAGTCAAACACAATGAAAACTGATTTGTGCATAGGAACTATGCTAATGATGAATTATTTTGGAAAAGAACCTATGACATGCTCTCAAATTCCCGATGCACCCCCTTGTACAAAAATATTACACTCATGTATCTGGCAGGCATGCCTCACCTGTTGGCATGAGATTTGGCATGTGCATGCGTAGCAAGTGAAATCTTATGCGGGGATGTACACGTGAGTGAGATTTTGGCAATTTTTGAAGATATTTTTGCTTCCACACATGCGCAGAAGCAAAAAAATAACTGAAAATTGCTGAAATCTCACTCACCCAAGTGTCTTCACATGAGATTTTGCTTGCTGTGCATGTGCAGAAGCCAAATCATGCATGGGAGCATGGGGGACATGCGGGTGTGTGCAGCGGCATGCGCATCCCAAAAATTGCTACCAGAGTGTAGCTCCTGACCATTGCAGTAGGAGGCCATCTGTGGCTCCTCCCATATTTGGGTATACCAGAGCAATTCGACAAAAGAAAAACAAAAACATATATAACTCTTCCCTGTTACAAGCTGAGACAGGAGGAGAACCTATGGCCTAGTGGCAGTAATGGGCAACCAAACTTTTTACTGCCACACTGTGGGTGTGGCTTATTTTGTGGGTGTGGTTTAATGGTCATGTGACTGGGTAGGAGTGGCTTGCTGGCCATGCAATCAGGTGTCAGGTGGGAGTGGCTTGAGCGATCATCAAGTGACATTCGCTTGTGTGACAATTTGCTTCGCTTTTCCCGCGCTCTCCTTCCTGCTGCCAGCTCCGCTACCACCCACGCCTTCTGCTTGCACCTCAGGCAGGAAGTGGCCACATGAGACTGGAGAGGAACCGGGCAAGAGAGAAGGTAGCTCGTCCAAGGTCAGGAAATAGGAAACAGGAAAAAAGGAAGGAGGACAGACGCAGCAGCAGCAGGGGAAAAAAGAGAGACCAGTAATCCAGGAAGTGACAGCCACCGATCAGCTGGAGCTGCGCACACATCTTCATTTCCACCGGTGGAAGTATGTTCCATCCCGTCCTGCTTGCTGCCCACCCCTGCCTAGAGGTTAAATGCTACTGCCTTATAGGAAGACTACCCAGGTTAAAATCCCATTAAGGGTATGGCTATCTGATGAGAGCTAAATAGCTTGAAATAGATCTATGATAATCTCCATTTTCATTATCAGCAAAAATATGTTATATATATATTAACTTCGGATTGTGCAGCCTATTCCCCCCCCCCCAAAAAAAAAGTATTAGACCTATTATATCTAGGCTGTAAAAGATGGATTATCAGAAAATAATAATTTCAGAAAAACTCTCAAGGATATTATCAAGCAAGATGTTCTGTATTTATTTGGATGCTAGGCAACACCTTATTTTTCATTGTATAAGTTTTTCTGCACTTGTCTGGAGCTTTTCTGACTTTTCATTGTTAAATTAAATTCCAAGGAAAGATTTGTACTAGGCTCTTTCAGATCCCAAATTGTGAGCAGCCAATGATGATTCCAGTATAGGAAATATATGTAGTAGAAAACAATGCTAGTGTCAACACAAAGAATCAGACCATTTGTGAGGTTGTAGCATAGATAATTTATTCAAGCCTATATACAAGAATCTGGTTAACTAAAGTCCAACGCTTAATTAGCACCAGATAAGGGTGAATTAAATTCAGGAAGGATTGGACTTGAAGTGCCTGTAGTAGTGCAAAAATACTAAATTGATGGTGGGTTTGACTCCATCCCCACCCCCTGCTCTGCCTGCACCTCTCTACAATTAATATCCTTCACAACTTCTATAAACTACATTTATAAACATAGAAAGAAAAATAGATGAAAAAAAGTAAGAAGACAAAAATCTTGAAGAGACGAGATTATATGCATGTAACTATGGTTTACATTTGGGATACGTAACACGGTTTAATATGAGATCCTTGGTGCTCTCTGAGCTTGATTGTTTGCTTTCAGATTTTTCACTACCAAACTAGGTAACCTTATCAGTGCTTCTGAATGTGAGATTTGCTCCCTGTTTATATACTGTAGTTTGCTTTGCCAGTATTGGTGGAAGTAGGTTTTCTCCTTGATGGGTTCTTGGTTAAGATATTGGTTTTTGCCTGATGATTTGTCTGATGTTAAACCTCTGGATATTTTTATCTGGATATGTTGATTGCTGAAGATAATGTTTTCTCTCCTTTTGTTTCCTCCTTATCTTGTATTGTATTTTTGGAATGGGATATAAATGAAATATATCTCTTATGTGTCTATCGACAGTTGATTTGTCTGAATATCAGGCTTCTAGGAATTCCCTGGAAGTTTGTATCAGAAGTCTATTTTCCATTGTTCAAAAAAAAAAAAGGTTAAAAAAAAGCAGAAGCCAGATTTTGGCACTCCATGAATTATATTGTTTTATTGGTGCTTATGGGTTGACTGGAGACAAAAATCCCTCTCTGCTTTTATTTAAAGTTTCAATGCTCGTAGAATAATTTGGGCTTGTGAAAATTATATCACCCAAATTATACATACTTGGATGGTGACACTGAATTCACGAATGATCCCAGTGTCATATCACAATCTGACAATTGAAATGGATTGCAATCATAGCTTCATGATTAAACGGTCCTGTATAAACAGCAAGTATTGTTATTATAAATTACTCATTCAATCTTCAGATAGATATGCATACCTCTTTTTATTAGTATTACACCATATCTTTAATGTTGCTACCGTCTCATATAGCCTAAGCACCCTTCCTTTCTTGGCATGGGGTATAGAATGTGCTATCTGGTGTGTAAGAATTTTTATTATAGAGTTGTCAAGTTTAGTTTGAAACATAAACATATTTTTACTTATACATTAGAACTTATAGTGATCAATGGCAGTGTATATAGTATATTATAATTTGTTTTTGATCAGCAGAAAGCAATTATTCATAAAGCTCAAAACAGAAAGCAAAGTTGTGTGAAAAAGGAAAAGAGTTATGGCCGTCTTACAGGGAAGGTAATTTTAATATAGACGAGATTGGTCCAGGCTCTGCAGTTTGGATTGATAGATTATCTTGCAGAACTATCATTTCAATAATCTCAATGACAGTATAGAAGTGGATACTTGATACTACATTATAAATTAAGCTTACTGCAAATGTCATTGCAGAGAATATGGAAAAACATCCCATAGTTATGTTTGCAAAAGTTAGAAGCTATATAAAATATTCTTTGGTACAAAGACTAAGGTAATCCTTTGTTTGACGTACAGTGCCTGAATATTTCCAATTATCTATAAGCTGCTTGGCTCTCTTATTCTTCATTAATATGGGACAATGGCATAAGGATTTGGGAAGGGCTTGAATTGTATGCTCATGAACATTTCAGGGGGTTCCAAAGAAATGTATAGTGATGACTTAAAAGAACAGCAGCCATTTCTTACTGTTCTGTTTCTTTATTATAATTCTCCATCAGGAATTAGCCGCTATTTAATTTGTGTCACACATAAGGGTTTTAATGGGCTAACAGTTTGGTAGTAGAGCAAGAAAGAAAGTGTATAAAAAGCCTTTGTTCAGAGGTAGGTTTCTAAGCAAGGGAACAAAATGAATGGTGATAATGTGCTCTCTCTCTCTCTCTCTCTTTCTGTGTTTGTGAGTGTGTGTGTGTGTGTGTGTGTGTGAGAGAGAGAGAGAGAGAGAGAGAGAGAGAGAAAGAAAGAAAGAAAGAAAGAAACTCTTTTTTCTTTCCTTTTCAACATGCTTTGAAACATTAAGAAAGACTTTCAGGAAACTGGATTATTCTAATATAATGCCAGACAATTACCTATTTATTCACAAATCCTATGGCATCATTTGTTTGGTGATCTCTGAACAAGGCCTGCATTCTGTTTGAAGGTGAAGCTGATGAGGTATGGCCAAAGATACATATCTCTATCCAAGGGCCAAAATACACATTAGCTTAATGAATAGCACACAGCTTCACCTTCTGATTTTCTTTAAGTAATTGGAGTCATATTTACATCATTTGGAAATGGACGATTTATTTCTTTCCACCCAGAATCCTTTTGAATTCTCCAGAATCCACCCATCTTAGAAGTTCAATACAAACATTCTCCTATATTTAAAAAAGTTAATTTCTTTCATAATTATTTTTTTAAAAAAAACTTAAAACTTAAAAAAAAACTTTTAAAAAATAAGATGATAAAGTTACATACTGTGCAATTAAGCATCAGAAGAATGACTGAAACAGGTGGAGAGAATTAAGAATCGATAGGCTTCCAATACTTTCCAGCAGAAAAGATGTCAGAGAGAATTTGTATTGAACAACCCTACTCCATTCTCCATGTAACCTTCTAAATTTCACATTAGCCTGATGAGTATCAATTTATAGATGCTAGAGACACAGTTTCAGGGTAACCTTTCCCCCTTTTGAAATGGATTTTGGAACATGCCTATTTCTTTTTTTGTTCAAAAATAAATGGTAGCCCAATCAGGGCTAACATTGGGAACATGTTATGATCTCAATGTAAATTGTACAGATGTGCTAAATAAATGGTAGCCCAATCAGGGCTAACATTGGGAACATGCTATGATCTCAATGTAAATTGTACAGATGTGCTAAATAAATGGTAGCCCAATCAGGGCTAACATTGGGAACATGCTATGATCTCAATGTAAATTGTACAGATGTGCTAAATAAATGGTAGCCCAATCAGGATTGTGATATTAGGAATATGTAATGATCTCAATGCAAGTTGCACACTGTAAATTGCACACTGAACAAGAAATGGAGCCGGGGTGGCGCAGCAGGTAGAGTGCTGTACTGCAGGCCACTGAAGCTGACTGTAGATCTGAAGGTCAGCGGTTCAAATCTCATCACCAGCTCAAGGTTGACTGAGCCTTCCATCCTTCTGAGGTGGGTAAAATGAGGACCCAGATTGTGGGGGCAATATGCTGGCTCTGTTAAAAAAAGTGCTATTGCTAACATGTTGTAAGCCGCCCTGAGTCTAAGGAGAAGGGCGGCATAAAAATTAAATAAATAAATAAAAATCAAATAAATAAAATATTAAATGACTGCCTTTCTTCCGGCTAGGAAGAGCTGGGATGGCTCAGTGGTTAGAGTGCAGCACTGCAGCTAACTACTAGCTATAGTTCAACAGTTCAAATTTCACCACCGGCTCAAGGTTGACTCAGCCTTCCATCCTTCTGAGGTGGATAAAATGAGGATCCGGATTGTTGGGGACAAGAGGTGTATTCTGTAAACTGCTTAGAGAGGGCTGTAAAAGCACTAAGTCTAAATGCTATTGCTATTCCTATAGGATCCATTCCACTAAGTCTAAATGCTATTCTGATTCCTAGAGCAACCACCGGGCCGCGGACCAGTACCGGGCCGCGGGGCATGTTGCACCGGTCCGTGGAGTCAGCAGCTGCCGGCCCTCATGCCGCCACCCCCTCCCTCCAGCGCTTCGCCTCCCGCCGGGCAAGAGGCCTCGGGAGGCAGGTTCTGCCGGCCACAGGACGATGGATGGGACAGAGGGGCGGGAAGGACCGAGAGGCTCAAGCCTCTTTTGGCTTCTGCCGCGGGGCGCTTTTGCGTTTTTGGCTGGGGGGAGGCAGGAGGGCCAGCCTGACCCCCTCTCTCCAGCGCTTAGCTCCCGCTGGGCAAGAGGGCTTGGGAGGCAGGTTCTGCCGGCCACAGGACGATGGCGGGAAAGAGGGGCGGGGAGGACCAGCACCCCCATGCTTAATCCCGCCCCAAACCACGCCCCTTTCCACCCCCACTGGGCCATAGAAAAATTGTCTTGCTGAAACTGGTCCCTGGTGGAAAAAACGTTGGGGACCACTGTCCTAGAGGATCCACTCCAAATCTGCCACTACCCTCTTGTACGTAGGTACAACAAGTAACTACCAACTTTGGAGATGGAATAGGTGGGTACTCTCAGGAGCATCTACCGGCATTTCTTTAAAGCAACTGTGCTTTTTCAGAATCTCTGTTTTCTCTTCATAGCTGTGTCACAACTATCTTCGCAAAAGACTCCTTTGGTTCTTGGAGTTTCTGACAGGTGCTATGTGCAAGAACATGTGCAGCGAAGGGCTCCACTTTTTTTTTCCTCCCAATATGGGATCCTGAGGCCAGCCCAGATTTGCATGCACCCGACATGTGTGCGTGCATCCCTGTGCGAGATTTTGCTTTTGCGCATGCTCCTGAAGTGAAATCTCGTGCAAGGATGTTCGCGCAGGTGAGATTTCAGCAATTTTTGCCCGCACAAGCGTCATCACATGAGATTTCACTTTGGATGCATGCACAGAAACAAAATATTGCGCGGAGGCACATGTGCAGATGCTGGGCAAGCGCAAGGCCAGGCCGGCCTCTGGAACCCATCAAAAAGCGCTAACAGATCACCGACCCCATCCATACCAGGTGGGGCCGATCACTGGACACAAAATAATAATAATAATAACAATAGCAATAATAATAATAATAACAGCAGCAACAACAACAATAATAACAACAATAACAATAACAACAATAATAATAACAACAGCAATAGCAGCAGCAGCAGCAACAACAACAACAACAATAACAATTTATTAGATTTGTATGCCACGGCTCACAACTCAGGGCGGCTCACAACAATCATAATAAACAATGTACAAATCCAATGTTTAAAACACAATTTAAAAACCCTTATAATAAAATAATCACACAATCCAATCAAACCATACATAAACCAAGTAGTTAGGGGATGTGTCAATTTCCCCATGCCTAGTAGCACAAGTGAGTTTTCAACAACTTATGAATGGCAAAGAGGATGGGGGCAGTTTTGATCTCCGGGGACAGTTGGTTCCAGAGGGCTGGGGCCGCCACAGAGAAGGTTCTTCCCCTGGGCCCCACCAAATGACATTGCTTAGTCAACGGGACCTGGAGAAGGCCAACCCTGTGGGACTTAATCAGCCCCTGGGATTCGGGCAGCAGAAGACAGTCCCGGAGGTATTCTGGTCCGATGCCATGTAGGGCTTTATAAGTCATTACCAACACTTTGAATTGTGACCGGAAACTGATCAGCAGCCAGTGCAGGCCACGGAGTATTGACGAGACATGGGCGAATCTAAGAAGCCCCATAATTGCTCTCGCGGCCACATTCTGCATAATCTGAAGTTTCCCAACACTTTTCAAAGGTAGCCACATGCATTCATAAGCACCTCTTTCCTTTTGAATTCAAACTGCTGTCTAGTTCTAGGCACCACATAGTACTACATTAATTCAAGTTGAGTGTACCATGAATACAGAGTCTCTTACATTTATCTAATCATGGTTCTCTTTCATGAACAGAGAGTTATATTTGCTAGGCAGATCATGGTTAGGTTCTCTGTGGACAATTGTGCCCTCACACTTGATTGGGAACTCTCCAGGAGCTTGTCCAGATAGAATTTGTGGGTCTCACATGATTGGGAAATATGACCAGAGATTACAACTAGCAAAAAAGCTGTGACAACTTCACAGTACTTTAATATCCCTAATAATGCCTTGCATATTATCTATTCAGTCTGTATATGGATTTGTTTCTGAAAGCTTAAAAACAGATATACAGTACAAGATTCCATTCCCCAAAATGACCCCAAACAACTCTTTGGAATTTGTTGAGCCAAAAGCAGTAAATGGGTCAATGGCACTAAAAATAATCAAGCAACGCACCTTAATATAACTAGTATTAATCTACAGTTTAATTATTTTTCCAGTTGGCTGCCTGGGAAAACTGGACAGTTTTGATTTTATCAGAAGAGTCCATTATATGATTTTTTTTTTTTAAACAATCTATATGCCATCTTGCGGATGTTGTCCTACTTAGGAAACCATTGAGCAGCTACCATCTCTAGCTTGGTATTTTTCATTATATTCTTTTAGTGAAGGCTCATTTATAGACACCATAGTCATATTTGCAAAAGACTCCTATTCTATCAACATCCGTGGGTTTAGAACCAGAGAGTATATGTGGCTTTATTCCTGCTATACATGCCCTTGGCCTTCTTCTTTTCCATTTCCATATTTCTGCATGGTTAACACCTTTTTTGTTCTGTTCTGTTCTGTTGCCTTAAATGGAAGTTCTATTAAAGTTTCATTCTTGAGGAATGTTGGCACCTTGTTCCAGTTCTTTTTAGTAAATACTTGAGTTTGAAGTATGTTTTCCGCTGTGGGAACTGCTGAGTGTTTTAATATTCCTTTTTTGTGTACTGACCGTTCCATTTTTATTAACAATGGCTCCCAAAAAGAGAATAAGTAGGTATTATCCCATGTTTACTTTACAGACTGCAGCACACATTTCATTTCTTGCTGCTTTGTAAGTTTATATATTTTCCCTCTGCTTTTGCGTTGGTAGATTTTGAATCAGCCTTTTCCTAAATGCCTTGTTGCTGCATTAACAGAAAACCCTACAGGATTTCTTTATCGTTAGCCATGGTGGTTGTGTACTTCCTTTCTTTGCGTGTGGTGATGTGATGGACATACAATCGGTTGTTCTGCCTGGATTAGTTTTCTTTCTGTCGAAAATTGGAAGAGGCCATTCAGATCATTTAGTCCAACCACCTATTCAGTGCAAGGATCCAAATTAAAACATTTGCAGCAAACACTCGTCCAGTGTCTGCTTGGACAAGGAAGGGCAGCCCAGCAATTTCCTGGATAGTTGATTCCACTGTTCACTTATCTTACCCTTTGGAAGCTTTGCTTAGCATACGACTGAAATCTATCATTATTCAATATCCTGCACCCTAAGATGATAAAAGAACAGGTCACAATCCTTTACACAATCTTTGCAACTTTTCAAACATTTAAAAAGTGTTATCATACACACATCCATCCACACCCATACACTATGCATCTTCTTTTTTCAAGGCTAAACATATACAGTTCCTTCCATCTTCATAGAAGAAGTCAGTTTCCAGTTAACAGTCTGTTTCCCAAATACTAAAGTATAGTGAAACTTCTAAAAATTCCATGGTTGTATTCAGTTTGGACTGTTTTTTTAAAACTGGTAGTGTTGACTCCAAGCTGAGAGAGAACCTGTTAAATTCGAAGTAGCGAGAGAGACACGTTGTGACCTGATTTGTGTTTATTAGGAACTGGCTATACAGTAACAAACTTGCAACAAAGTGTAACAAAGTAACTCAAGGCAAAAGACAAGTTGTGCAGGTGGGTTTTCCTTTTTAAAAGTTTTTTTCTTATAGGCGCGGCTTTGACAGCCCCTTGAATTTCCCAGCCATGGCTTAACCAATCCACGGCCGGAGTACATATACACTTATTTAACATAACTTATTTACATATGGGCTATGAGCATACAGTATTCGGTATTTGCATACATAACAGAACTGGTTCTCTGAATCAGTGATAGTGGGCCCACCCACACACCCCTGGTTTATACTAACCTTTATTTCTGCATTTGAAGCCCAGCTGATCATGGGCTGCAGATTGAATTGCTGCTCCACAGCTTCTTTTCCATGCTGCTTGCCTAGTTTGCAATGCGGCAGTTGTATTCCCTCTGAACTGCGCACACAGCTAAGCATGCACTCAGCACGCCTGGTGCACCAGTTGCGGCCCTATTTGGACCGGGAGTCATTGCTCACAGTCACTCATGCCCTCATCACCTCGAGGCTCGACTACTGTAATGCTCTCCACATGGGGCTACCTTTGAAAAATGTTCGGAAACTCCAGATCGTGCAGAATGCAGCTGCGAGAGCAATCATGGGCTTCCCTAAATATGCCCATGTTACTACAACACTCCGCAGTCTGCACTGGTTGCCGATCAGTTTCCGGTCACAATTCAAAGTGTTGGTTATGACCTATAAAGCCCTTCATGGCACCGGACCAGAATATCTCCGGGACCGCCTTCTGCCGCACGAATCCCAACGACCGGTTAGGTCCCACAGAGTTGGCTTTCTTCGGGTCCCGTCGACTAAACAATGTCGTCTGGCGGGACCCAGGAGAAGAGCCTTCTGTGTGGTGGCTCCGACCCTCTGGAACCAGCACCCCCCAGAGATTAGGATTGCCCCCACCCTCCTTGCCTTTCATAAACTCCTTAAAACCCACCTCTGCCGTCAGGCATGGGGGAATTGAAACATCTCCCCCTTGCCCATGTTGTTTTGGTGTATGATTGATTATGTGCTTGTTTTTTATATATATTGGGGTTGCTTTTATGAACTTTTTAACCTAAAACTGTAATTTAGATTGCTAAATATTAGATTTGTTACTATGTACTGTTTTTGCCATTGTTGTGAGCCGCCCCGAGTCTGCAGAGAGGGGCGGCATATAAATCCAATAAATCTAAATCTAATCTAATGATAAAAAGCAGAACCTACTTCTGGTTGTATTAAACGGGGGTCACCCAGAATGTAATGCACCACATTTTTTTCTTCAACAATTATTTATTGAACACAAGAAAGAATGATGTTTCTTCTACACTCCCTATGTTTCCAAGTAATCTCCATCCAGTTCTATGGCCTTCCTCTAGTGAGACACAAGGTCGTGTAGGCTCTGTCAGTACCACTCCTTGTTGTGGTCATGAAGCCTTGGAGCTCTGCCGAACCATCTTATAATGCCCTCACCCTCTGTGCCCAGCAATTAACTGTACTTCTGTCGACTGCAGATTCTCCAAAAATTGTACACAAATATCTGTGAATGTTTGCAACCGTTTCTTTCTCCGCAGTGAGAAATTCAATGATGACATGCTGCTTGTAACGTACATCACTTACAGACGTCATTTCGAAACACTGCTGCAGCTATGCTATCTGTCTGAATAAACACAAAATTTACACACGCACTCCTGACTATTTAAATAAGGCATATCTAAAGTTTCGCATTTGTAACATTATTGTTGGATGAGAAAAAAAAAAGTGGTATATTACTTTCTGGGTGATCCTAGTATCTTAAAAAAAGAACATAACAAAAAATGCTGATCCCTACACTATTCTTCTTTAAGATGATTTTGCATGAATTAATACTTATGAGTTCATTTACAATATTTCCAGCCTTTCTTTGCCATGATGAACATATGATTTGTCATTTGTCTTCTGAAAGGTAATCAGAATAAAGCACGCAGGGAGATAGAGGCACTTGCCCCATGAACTAGCATCAAGTATATTTTTGTGATTGTGTTTGTATGCTTTCCGATTTTTGTAAGGTGTTAATTGACAAACTTTGTTCTGTTTTCATTTTCATTTTGTTTTAAGCTAAACAATTTGTCCCTTGAACTCATACAGTGGCTATCCTCAAGGCATTAATTATCACTAAAAGTATATGTCTATCTCTTTCATCTCAATCTCTATGCACCTTTGACTCACAGACAGAAAAAATATCCAAGTTGATCATCTTGAAAATCTGCATAAGTAAGGAAAAAGAAACAATACAAATAGAATATTGTATGGAAGCTGAAGAAGCTTTAAACCTGGAATGTATGCTATCTTCAGAATAATTCATTTTAAGTGATTTGAGAATTGCAAGTAGAAAAAATAAATTATGGGAGAAATGTGAACCAAAGCAGGGAAGGTGAAGGAAGAAAGAACTAAGAAATAATTCAATTTTCTCAATTTTAAAACCTCATGGTGACTTTTTTAAAAAAAAATTGCACTCTAATAAACAATTCCCCTTCTGTTAATGATATCTATCCATCCATCTATCTATCTATCTATCTATCTATCTATCTATCTATCTATCTATCTATCTATCCATCCATCCATCCATCCATCCATCCATCTATCTTTGTCTGTCTGTCTGTCTGTCTGTCTGTCTATCTGTCTGTCTGTCTGTCTGTCTGTCTGTCTGTCTGTCTAGCTAGCTATCATCTGGCTAGCTACCTATCTGCCTTGGTACCTAACTATCTGATATTGATATTAATACAGAGATCAGTATGTGTTCCTAAACATAACTATTGATGTATAAACTGATACATCAATATTGTACAATAAGAAACCTATGGAACTATACAGATACAATATATATTTATGATGACATTCTTTGAACCAGTTAAATAAATCTCTATTGAATACTACATGAAATGTAATTTAAAATGTAATAAGTACTCCAAAGACTGGAAGAGATTCCAACTACAGAATTCTGGCATTTTAAATCTTTTGCTGTGATTGATTCATTGAATATTTTCATTTTCTTAATGAAAATCATAGACTCGTGATATTAGCATGTATGTACTAAGCATGTTGATTTATTTTATAAAACCCTTCTAATTTTACTGCTTTTAAGATGCACAGTTCTTTTAGCTACAATGTTTTGCATTTCATGAAAGGGCATCGACTTTTGAGCTAAGTTTGGAAGCTTTGCTTAGCATACAACTGAAATCTATCATGCAATATCCTGCCCCCTAAGATGATAAAGATGTGTTGTGTGGAACAACAGAAATATTAGAATATGTTATATTGTACTGCACCTCTATCCTGAAAGTTACCCCGAATTACTATTCCCACTCATCAAGTTCTTCGGTTGCATGATTTTTTTTTATCTCAACTAAAAAGAATTTTAAAACATACTTTCAGATCAATCTTATTTTACTTGAATGACTAAAGCTAAATATTATTCCATAGTATATATAATACACATAATGTCTCTTCAAACATCCTTTAGTCTCATTTGGTGCCATTAGTCTCCAATTGGCACCACCTCGACTCCAAGCGCTGAAGGTACAGTGGTTAGAGCATAGTACTGCAGGCTACTTCAGCTAATTACTAACTGCAGTTCAACAGTTCACATCTCACCGGCTCAAGATTGACTCAGCCTTCCATCCTTCTGAAGTGGGTAAAATGAGGACCCAGGTTGGGCAATATGCTGACTCTGTAAACTGCTTAGAGAGGGCTGTAAAAGCACTATGAAGTGGAATATAAGTCTAAGTGCTATTGCTATTTGGAGCAATTTTGGAGCCATTTAGTTATTACTTTATAACATATCTTTACTGTCAATGAATACATGCTTCTGTCTGATTTTCATTAATAGTTGTCAGAGTTATTTTAGCATTACAATACAGACCTACTGTAATTTATTATTCAATTATTCCAAATAATCATTTAATTGCTTTATTCAAATTGCATAATCTCTTACATATTAATTTTATGCCTAACATTTTTAAGCTTATTATTTTAGTTATACGGCTATGTGATTTTATAGCTTGTTCTATTCTAGTCAATTTCTCTGTGTTTTAAGTTGCATTGATAATCAGTGGGTTAAATGTGACTCTTTTAAAAATCTCTGTTTGATGGTTAATTGAAATGAAATGACTGACTGACAACTGAAGAGTTGTGTTTTTAAACCTTATAGTGTTTATAGTGCAGCCATGTTAAATTTCTATTAATATCATTTCCATATCAGGTTGTAAATGATAAAAAATGGGATAAAAATCCATGTGTAAATCTAATATAGAGGTATTGTAGGCATATTTGTCTATACACTTTTCCCAATGCAAAAGGGTTTTACCAAAAGTTTTTCTTTATATGTGGAGCCAGTGTAATGTAATATTTAAGATATTGTGTCAGAAGCCAGAAGACTTCCTCCTTTGAACATTTTTGTTATGAGGAATATAGGAAAAAGTATTATGTATACTGGTTTATGCTCTTCTTCAGAGGGGTTAGGAATATAAATATAACAAATAAATAATAATGTCAACTTTTAGTGTGCACTTTCCACTATACACATTCTGGCTCATTAATAGCTTTGAGAAACAGGAACTGGGTGTTGTGTAAAAAAGTTGGAACAAATGACTATCCTCATTTATATTCCGGATACAGGCTATTTGAATGTAGGATTAGCATGACATTTAGGTACATTCTCTTAAATGTGAAATTCACATTTAAGAAAACATAAATAAGCAGGAGCTCTTTCTCTCGGTGTCTCTGCAAAACATAACTAGGAGATAGTAAATCTACTTGAGGTCCAGCTAGTTAAATTTTCTGTAACTAAGAATAGGGAAGTATTTAAGCTCACAATGTAACCAAGGTTAATCTTTCTCCAAAGGGCTAGAATAGAATTGGTTAGCAATGGTCTCTGCATGAACACAACTATTAATAGACAAAACCAGATGGGAGTTGAAATGTGGAAATATCCTTGCATAGGTCTAGAGAAAAAATAATTCAAATTTAGCCATAAATTTGCCTTAATTTTATAAATGTTCAGGGTGAAAGATGAACCGACAGATGATCATTTTTAGGGTACTATCCATACAAACTATAGGTGATATAATTATTTATGGCTACATTTATTCAGCCATATGAATATAAATGTAATTATGCCTAAATCCTATTTTAATACTGAATTCTAATCATACCAGAAGTTATAAAGCTATTATATTAAAAATATTCTTAGTATTCCTAGTTATTATGTTATTTGAGTTTTAGACACTGGATACAGTTAATACTAACTTGTTGCATTCTTCTCCAAAATGTAAGTTTCCCAAGTGAATATTTAGTAAGTAAGTGTAGTTGCTTACTAAGAGATGCTAGATCTGATGGACATTGATTCAATTGAATTCAAGTGATTCAATGCAGTTTTGGCCACCATATTATAAAAAGATGTTGAGACTGAAAAGAGTGCAGAAAAGAGCTACAAAGGTGATTGGAGGCTAAACAGTATGAAGAACGGTTGCAGGAGTTGGGTATGTCTAGTCTAGTGGAAAGATAGAATAGGAGTCACATGATAGCAGTGTTCCAATATTTGAAGGGTTGCCATATAGAAGAGGGAGTCAACTTATTTTCCAAAGTACCAGAAGTCAAGAGAAGAAACAATGGATGGAAACTAATCAAGGAGAAAAACAAATAAAGGAAAAACTTCATAACAAAGACAAATATTAATCAGCTTGCCTTCAGAAGTTATGGGTGTTTCATAACTGGAGATTTTAAAGAAAAAAATGGATAAGTAGGGAGACACAGCCACTTTTCTACAATGGTATAATATCTTGTGCTTCAGCAGGGGATTGGATTGGAAGATCTCCAAAGTTCCTTCCAACTTTGTTATTCTGTTCTGTTAAGTTGCTAACTAAGACTATGTACAAATAGTATTTGGTTATATAAATTCACAAAATAGCTATTCCCATTTCAATGTTTTAGGTCACAAAATATATGCTAAGAAGAAGACTTACAGAATTGTTCTGAACTTCACATGCATTTAGCATAATGAAAGTAAGCATATTTATTTTAAAGTATGGCGCCCAAAACATGCTTTTGTTTCCTGTTTGTAATAGGATCTTATATGAGATTTGCTCATGATATGTTCCTATCATAGATCACTGTATAAAGAAGGGTATGATTGCCAGACCCATCCTTGAATACAGCTCATCCGTTTGGAACCCATATCGCATCTCAGACATTAACACCCTTGAAAATGTCCAAACATACTTCACCAGAAGAGCCCTTCACTCCTCCACTCCAGCTATTTTACGTGACATAGTTTATGAGATGCTGGGTTTTGGAAGAGAATTGCAGATGCCTTTTCTTCCATTAATATTATTTTTGCAGCAATTAATCAGATTTATCATATAGAAAAGGACAAAGTTTTCTTCAGCTAAATCAACAGACTAAACAAAATTGAATAACCAATAATTAAATTAGTATCAATTGACATTATGTATCAGTAGCCACTTTTTTCATTCGAATCACAAAGAAAGAATTCATTCAAATTGTTGCCAACTGTAGTTTTGTAGAAATCAAATTTATACTTTACTTTTTTAGTTCATCTTCTTTGGCAGGGTATAGGGGGAAAGTGTTTGTTTGTTTGTTTGTGAAGGAATAGCAGAACTAGGTGGAGGAGTAAAAAGAGGAATTAGCTTAGAATTGTTACATACCCACAAATCAATTCCACCCCCACTTCATCATTTTTTTCCTTATCTAACAATAACCAGGTGGTGACCATTGGTTGAGAAGATTCATACTATAGGCTTTTAACTATAAATCAATTAAACTGAACTTTCACATCTGGACCTGATCGTTTGCAGCTGTATGTGCATCTTTCTTTCTCTTTGTATGTCTTATATATACAGTTGCACACACGCATAAAACATACGTACATATGTTTGGGATGCTCTATTTTTATGCTAAAAAGGGTGAATTTCGTATGTGTGCTAAATACAGAGAATCCATCTATAGCATTTGCTATTTTTAGTCATCAGTGTGTCCCAGTCCCACCCTATTCCTATATTAGTCTGCAATTCAAAACACGCAACATATTATTTATCATTCACATGTCACTTGGGGATTTTATTGTTTCTTCTTTATATTCATTTTGAACTGAGAAAAAGTATACCCCAAGTTCAGAGAATCATACTATGTTTCAAATTTTGGTGAATCTAGAAGTTGTGAATTGCATTATGTTAGTTTATTTAAAGATGTGAATTGAATAAAAGTTTCTTATATCTCCATTGGTATAGAGATATCCAGTCCTCTTTAGCAGTTTTTCTTAGACTATGGGCATTTATAATTAAAAATGCATTACTTCACAGCTTGTTTTAGATGACCTTGATGGCTACTTTTTAAATTTCTTTCAAATCTTGTGAAGTCAACATGTGAGGAAAAAAATCAAGTGTGATCCCTCCCCTTCTGTTCCCAAACGTCAGTCAAGTTGAACTTCTCTCCTAAATAAAATATCCACTTTCCCACTGTTTTCTTGCAGGCTATATTGCAGGCATTTTGCCATTACATTTTTTCAGGAATATATACAGTATCTGATTCAAAATTATTGTTATGTCTCAATGGTTAAATTTATATCTGCATTTTCCTGGCAGAACAGTTATCTGTAGGATTTTTCAATTCCTTGGTAAGAATTAAGCAGGCTTATAACGTTGCCAAGAACTTCTGCAAAATATTGATTTCTTCTTTGATTCAAAATATAGTTTTCATTGTCTCGTAAAATTATATGACAAAGATCATTATTATGCTAAGAGTAGGATGACTTAGGTGTGTAGTGACAGAAAATTATTAGAGTTTACGTTGTTTTGAATCTAGAGTTCAGAACTGAATCTCGGAATTAAAAGTAAAAATTAAACCATTGACATATGAGTTTCCCAGAAACATACATGATGCACCAATATGGAAAATAGTTCAAAATCACCTTGCTTCTCTTAAATGCTCCCTCTTCTCCAACACAGACATATAGGCATATTTGTCAACTATCCAACTCAGGTGGAAAGTTTCATCTGAAGAATGATTCTGGCAATCATTGGTACCTGATCATAAAAGTGAATCACGTTTACTGAGACCTCCCAAGAGAAAATGTTCACAATCTATCCCGCCAAATAAGCAATCCCTGAAATATCTGTAGTGAATTTATCCAAAATTTGGGAGGGCTTCCATATGAAAATGTATCTGCTCTTACTTTATTTGTATCTGGCAGCTGCTCCTAATTCTACAGCATGAAACAGAACTTTTGAACTTGTGTTCAAAACTCAGTATGTCTAATCATTCTGTGGCAATTAAAAAGCTTTGCAGACAGTGATTATAGCTAATTTGTGACTCTAACCATGAGGCAAAAAAGAAAAGAAAAGATATAGCACCAAATAAATGGTACTTAAATATTGCATATTAACTCTTAAGGAGAAACATTATTAATGATGCATTCCTGAATGTCTGGGTCATCTCAAAATAAGCCAATCTTAAGAGAAATGAACTCACTACTGCTAATAATTAATGAGATCAGTAATGATGAATACAGGAAATTCTGTACTACATTCAGAACTGAAAAAAGTTTTCAAGTGTAAACTAAAATGTCTGGAGAATGCATATTTTAAGCATGTAACAAAACAAATGGATTACCTGAAGATGGTACCCTGTTGACATTCATTTTGCTATAAATTATGACAACATTGGATACTTATGATAGAAAATTATATCTTGTATTTTCTACTATAATAAAACTAAGACATTTGGAATAAAGTAAAACTAAATGCAGCCACTATTTTCCAGGCTGCTTTCCACAGTAGGCTGAAATAATGAAAGGGGAAGCAATCTGTACCTTTGTATATATATTTTTTTAAATCTGATTTTTTTTTTCCATTTCTTTGAACTTATTTGGGAACAGCCGGAAATGCATGGCCGGCAGCGTAAACCACCGGCCGAAATTGCCCTGGAGCAGGGGGACGTTGCTCTGAGCTCTGCGGAGCTTTGAACTTCCGGTTTCCGGTGAAACTGGAAGTTTGGCTTTTGGCAGCACGCCAGGATGGCGCGCTGAAATCTGGGCTTGGGGGGAGGTCGTGGATCGCCCTATTTAAGGGCGGTCCGAACAGGACCTCCTCCTTGCCTCCATGGATCCCAAAGCGAACACCCGCCCACCCTCCGTTATCAACAGTGTGTATGAAGAGGTCGCTTCGGGGCCGAATAGGAATTTTTTGCGGCCTCCCCTTTAGAGGTGGCCGTTTTTTCACCTATTCCACACTGACGGAACGGGTAGGGGGTGCAGTGCCTTGTAGTATTAATTTGGCTTCCCTCTGGTCACTGGGGTTGGCAGGTTAGGAGCGGAAATAGGCAGTAGGAGCAACCGTGCATGCTCCTTTGGACATCTCTTAAAGGGGTGATGGACCGCCTCTCTCCAGGAACTAGCGATTTTGACAACTTCGGGGATTGGAGAGAGGATGCCCATGGGACTCACTGGATCCAATTTCCCTCAGGGATTGGAGGGTGAGCTCCTCCCACATACCAAGGGGTGTGGCTTGGATCCAGGTGAAGGTGGCTAACTTCACCTGGTTCAGCAAGGAGTTTTTGCCCAATGTTGCTCAGGATGGTTTTGGCAGGAATTTCCGCCCCGTTAGTTTTTGGCCTCTGCAGGTCCTTTGTTTATAGTTGAATTTGAATATTTAAATTTACGTATTTAAATTTACGTTATTTAAATTTATGTTAGTTTAATAAAGTGACCCTATTTTTAATCCATACACTGTATCAGCGTCTTTACTCCGCTTCCGGGGCAAATGGATATTTAGAAAGGGAAGCAGAGCAATGTGTTCTCTCGAGTTTGCTTCATATTCATGTAAAGATGCTGAGGGTTTCCCCATGAGTATAGTCTACCAAAAATTCTCTACCAATATTTAAGAAAGAGATAGAAAGACTGCTGTTGAGAAGCACTTTTTGTCTTATTGTTGGAAAATCTCTAGATCGGTATAATTTTAGCATTTGAAGTTATATTTTGTATAATAATGTGTTTTTTAATGTGTTTAAGCTACATTGCCATAATAGCAATAGCATTTAGACATATACCACTTCACAATGCTTTACAGCCCTCTCTAAGCAGTTTTACAGAGAGTAAGAATACTGTAAGCAATCTGAGTCCTCATTTTATTGAACTTAGAAGGATGGAAGCCTGAGTCAACCTTGAGCCTACTGAGATTTGATCTGCCAAACCTCTGGCAACCGGTGATCAGCAGAAATAGCTTGCACTATTTCTAACCACTGCACCACCAAGGTTCTATAATTGTGTTTATTTATTAATTATATTTCTATGTCGCCCCTCTCCGAATATGGTATGGTAGCAGTATAAAATAATATAAAGAAATATATTAATTGAATTACAGATTCCTGACTTAAAAGAATTGCAAAATAAAACTATTTGTGAAATTACTTTATACCCTACCTTCTCTCTCATACACACACTACATGGATAGGCACAGCACTTTCTCCTTTCCTTTTCCACTAAAAATGATAGAAAGGGGGGGGGGAAATAGTGATGAAATAAAGAGATGAAGTTAATGTTTATTCATATACTCCTTTATATGATCATTCATATTAGATAATGTTATAAATTTATTATCATATTAGATCATTTTAGCCTAAAAATAATGGGAAGTAGGAAAGTGGGTTTTACAATTAACTTCTTATAATTAATGGCACTTTTTAAACCATTAACTCAGCCTTCTATCCTTGATAAAATGAGGACTCAGATTATTGGGGGCAATATGCTTACTCTCTGTAAACTGCTTAGGGAGGGCTCTAAAGCACCGTAAAGCGGTGTATAAGTCTAAATGCTATTGCTATTCTGTATCACTACTCTTCCATGCCCCAATACCATAGAAAAAATCCAAACATCTTCAAAAGGACTGGCACCATTCCAAAAATATAAAGCAAAAAATATCCCTTTGTCCTGCAGTGCCATTGGTCCTGCAGTAAAATAAAAATAAAAATAAATCCACTCTTTTCTGTATAAAAGAGAAACAAAATACATTGTTTGTATATATATAGCCTCACCCACAACCTTATTTATTTCACACTGAGGATTTCTCTGGCTGCAGTTGAAATAATTTTTGTTGGGGTACAGGGAGGGACAATAAAAAAAAACATACATCCACATTTCCATGCCCAGTTCTGAAACACAGGAGACTGCAGGCACAGTAAAGCAGAATTCCTGCAAGTAGGAAAATGAATCTATTACAGGCTCCATAGATCTACATTTTTTAAAAGCTTGTTTTACTGTGGTTTTGCATACACCACAAACAGAACCAGAATTAATTGGTTCAACACTCAGGCAAAGACAATTTTATAGAAACACAGAAGAAGGATTATTTTCATGGTTATTTTCATGGATGTGTATAAAAGAGTTAGAACATATCAGGGAGTTTTCATTCACTCCCAGCATGATTAACTTTTCAAATGACCGAAGTATGACAGCCATTGTTTGGTGATCTCAGCTTCAAGTTATATTTTTGGAGAGGTTCTGTGTAGGTTTAATCCCTTTATAAAGGTGTAAAAATGGATAATGACTGTATCTTATGTTAAGACAAAATTAACTAACTCTGTATTTCTATTCTTCCTAGGTAGCTATTGACTGAGATAATACAGACACACACACACATACAAACAAACACACACAGAGTGGGGAGGGAGTATATTATTATTATTATCAATTTTTACACCTTTAAAAAGTGGCTAACTGTGATGTTCTCAGATACACGATTTTGTCCATCCATTCTCACTTTGTGAACTTGCTACTCTCAAAAGTCTTCCTTTGTATTACAAAACTGGATATTGACAGATTAAAGCAAGTTGCAATGAGTAGTGAGTAAACTGTGACCAGTCTGATTTAGGAATATTTAACTATGCTGTCTCTTGAAAACTCTATATGTCTTACATTGAACTATCCTTGAAAAGTATCTGAGAATTGCAAGTATAGTTATCAGGCATTATATAATACGGTGCCTGTTCCGAAAGTGCTGATCAATTATGCCTTAGACCCAGAACCGAGGAAGTCCTGTAGCATCCAGGAGGTCCCAGACAGGACCGATGACTGGTACAACATGGCCATTGTCCTAGATAATATGACCCAGGCCCCCAAGAACCCCTGGCTGGCCAGGAGACCTTTGGATTGCCAAACCCCAATGAAGCAAGCCACACCCCTGACCCTTGAAGTCACAAGAGCAGCAAAATGCTATAGATCACTAGAAAGGTGTCACCTGGTCCTACAAGGGGAAGAATGCCCTCCCCTGTCTGGCAAAGCTGAGCCATCACCAGGACTGGAAACCCCTCTGTGCTCTGATGGAGAAGGCAGCAGTGAAGATGATCTAATGGTGAGTGAAGCCATATACCCTTTTGTCATTAAAGCAAAAATTAGTGCCAGAGATGGGGGAGGAAGGAACCAACCAACCATTCAATAGTTGATCACTTTATTTCTACCCTTTCAGGGCAATTTTTTTGAAAGTAAAAATGTTTCAAGTTTCAAGTTCAAGTTGAACAACAACAATAACAAAAATAACAACAATAATAAAAGTAACAGACAACACAACCAAGTTACTAAATTAATCCACTTTCATTATGTAAAAAATGTCCCTTACCTGAATCCGAAAAGTCATGGGAACATAAGGTAGAAAAATTTGACGAAATTAGAAGGTGATCTTGTGGGCCTTTCCAATACAAGTGGATCATCATTTGGAACATAATACGCCAGATATTATGGTTGTTGAGGGCTGAAGCATGCAATTTATTGATATTGCTATACCAGGAGATGCCAGAGTCAAAGAAAAAAACCCTGGAAAATTACACAATTATGGATGAAACATGTTACAGTGATACCCATTGCCATCTGGGCACCTGGTACCATGCCAAGAATTTTATTAAATACATCAAGAAATTGCAACTTCCTGCAATAACATTAGTGGAAGTGCAAAACACTACACTACTCAGAACATTGTACATCTTAAAAAGGTACCTGGTTGATGACTTGGATGCTGGCAGCAACCCGTATAGCACAAGTAAATGGTATTTGTGATGCATTTTTGAATGTTCAGTTGACTGAGTTTCATATTCGATGAATAAAAGAGATAATAAAATTGTCTGTGTGCCCCAAATAGATTGGCTAAAATATATCCAAATTGCAATTCGGTCTGTTGGAAATGTAAAAAAGAGCAGGGCACCTTTTTTCATGCATGGGGCCATGTCCCGAAACAAGGAAATACTGGAGAAATCTTCATAGTTGGCTATAGGAAATAACAGTAACTAATATCAAATTCACCCTGGAACCATTCTTGCAAGGAATTATAAAGAAAACTTATTCAAGAAACGTAAAATATCTGCTGGTACATATTGTGACAGCAGCAAGAATTATGTATGCACAAAAATGGAACGATCCAAGAATACCAGAAGATAGAGAAATAATTAAGAAAGTATATGACTGTGCAGAAATGGATTGGTTAACCATGGCAATAAATGATAAAAAAGTTTTGGACTATTATGATATCTGGACATTGTGGTACACACGGGTAAGAAAATGGAAAACTGATTTACAATGAAAATGTGTATGATATTAGAATATATGTATCGATATATAATATTATAGCATACAGATAAGAATAAAAAAGTTGGAGGTTAACTTTCTTGAAAAATATTTGTATTTGTATTTGTGTTGATGTTTGTTTATATGTTGTGTTTGTACTTTTTTAATATATAAAATTCAATAAAAATTTTTTTTTAAATAAAATTGTCTCTTTGCCTATTATTTTCCAAAGCCATAGAAAAGGCAAGGAACGTTATTTACCAACTTTATTTTATTTATTTATTTACTTTTATGTCACCCATTTCTCCTGTGAAATTATGGGTTAGGCAAATAATGTAATACAGTGTTCCCTCGACTTTCGCGGGGGATGCGTTCCGAGACCACCCGCAAAAGTCGAATTTCCGCGAAGTAGAGATGCGGAAGTAAATACACTATTTTTGGCTATGAACAGTATCACAAGCCTTCCCTTAACACTTTAAACCCCTAAATTACAATTTCCCATTTCCTTAGCAATCATTTAGATTATTACTCACCATGTTCATTTATTACATTTATTAAAAAAATATTTATTAAAGGCGGACAAAAGTTTGGCGATGATATATGATGTCATCGGGCAGGAAAAACTGTGGTATAGGGGAAAAAACCATGAAGTATTTTTTAATTAATACTTTTGGAAAAACGTGATATAGACTTTTCGCGAAGTTCGAACCCGCGAAAATCGAGGGAACACTGTATACCAATCCTACACTGTCTGTTTGTGTCATGCAGTTTTGTCTTATTTGTCATGGAGTCAATGAAGATATAGAACTATCAAAATAAATTGTTTTAATAAGTCTTCAAGGCATGATGGACTTCATAAAAAACTATTTTCTACTTTTTTTTGCTTCCATGAAGTGAATGCATGCCAAAAAGATTGGATTCATTTGATTGTCACTCTTCAGCCCCCTTTTCTGTTGCCTTCAAAGAAACTAACTCAATGGTATGAAATTATTAGACAGAGGCTGTTTCCACAGGTCTGGAGTCTGTCCAATTTAGGCCTTTTAGCTTGTCTGGAATTCATTTTGATATTCATTCACTCATTCTGGTCTCATTCAAGCATGTATATTTAATGTAAAATCCAAAATTGAAACATACATTATGAGGCTATAATTATCCTTCTTTTCTAATATTAATAAAGAAGAATTCTCTTAATACAATAAATGTGTAGAACTAAAGGTATTTTGTATTTGAATTGCAGTTGAGTGCTTTGGCCCATTGTATTCAAAATCTATTACTGTTAAACAAAAATTCTATGCTTTCTCTAAGAAGGGAAATGATAAAAATAGGCTTGTCATTTTGCTCTGCATTATTTCCAACTGTTTGAACAATAATAAGAATGTAAATCTTGGGGAAGGAATTTTAAGATGCTAATTAATGAGCAAACTATTACCTTGGAAAGGCAACAACAACAATCTCCTAAAGAAAAAAATAGACATGTTTGTCAATGGTTATCAAGCATTTGCTAGAAATGCTGGATTTTGCCACAAGCAAACAAGGATTTGGTTATTTTGTTATAGTCATTTATTTATTGACATTCTAGAGAAATAGGAAGATTTCTTGACAATTGTAGTGGCCATAATTTAAAGCAGGATAGATGCTATTCATAAAGAGAAAGACAGTTGGGAATGGATAGGGAGGTAGGAAGTTAAACTATAGGGAATCAGAAAAACAAATAAAATAAACATGATTGAAAATAACTTAACTTTTTCAGGAACTATCTCCAAAAACAAATTAAAATATATATATCAATGTTCAGATTATATGATCTGTATACTCGCCCTGTTCTATGAGCATAGAAATAAGAAAAGAAACTGCAACGTACATTATAAAAAAAATAAAAAGTTTTTTGCATAGCTCTTAGGCTTTACAAATTAAGTATACATCCACATTACTACAAATGTAAATGCTGTATGTATTTCTCATAGATTTGGCTCAAAAGAATATCTGGTGTAATCTTTGCATGGAAATAATTTATTGGAATCCTGATGTAATAGCCTTTTAATAGAATTTAAAAGCCTGGGCCAAGAAGAAAATGCATTAAAATATCATCATAGGTCATGAGACTGGTTTGTTGTTATTATTGTATGGAATCACTGTGTTTCTTTGTCTAAAGAAATGGTAGAAGAAACCTTTGCTGGGGAATGATCATGAAAAGAAACCCCAGGAGTTTAGCACACTATAAAAAGATTTAGAAGGAAGTCATTATGTTGTTGAGGGAATACAATATTTAAGTTGGAGAGTTGTGAAATGTTCTCATTATAGGTCATCTCAGTAATTATCTGACATCTACAGATGGAGTCACTTCTTAATCAAAAGAATGAATCATTACTGATATTGAATCAGTCCAAGATGTTTGAAATAATGAGTCCAGTAACTCAAGTATAAATTTAGAGATAATTTCAGTAACTTCTCTGCTAAAGTTTCAGATTAATAATAAAATCTCTTATTTCATTTCAGGATAATTATAAGAAAATGGTCATGTGAGTGTGAACTAAATTTGCCCCAACGTGATCAGCATGTTAAGACCTACATTTTTAAAGAAAGCCTGTAATGTTTACCATGCTAGCATGGTGGTTTAATTACTATTTCTGCTTCAAAAAATATCGCTTTTTCCAGAGGCTACTAAAAGAGGGCATGCCACTGTATTTAAGGATTGGTAAGTATTTATGTTATATTCTTCCATTCATTTGTTTGTAATTCTACCACTTAAGTATTTAGACTTTGGATAAGTCTGCATCCTATAATTACTTGGGGGGAAAAAATTAGAGGTAAATATTTTATTTTAGTTTTCATAATGACCACAGTTTTGAAACAAAAAATTATCTTGGGTAATGCTATATCGAAACCATATAAGAATTTTTGATGTTTCTACTTCACTTAAGGATGATTTAGAATACATTTCAAAATGGTTATTATGATAAAATGAACAGTGCTAGTGTATTCTGTACATATATTACCCTTTAGCTTCCTTGATTAATCATGATTTCTAATATGAGAAAATTTCTCTTTCCTTGGAATTTGAAACATGGAAAGCCAAGATACTTTGCTACTTGTTAAGGAGTGTGCAGAACCCTCGAGTTATCAAGGTCATGCACACGGGAAGTGTGGGATTCCAGCAGATATCTAGGAAATATGAATAATTATTCAGTCATACAAGACAGATACATCAAAGTGCATAAAACAGTGTTTACTTTAGAAATAGCACAGTCAAATTAAACAATCTGGTCATTCACATTCAAATCAGTCAATAAATCTAAATGCAATAATAATATTACAAGCCTGTCTTTGTCTTACATATCAAACATTTATTTATTTGTTTGTTTTTTATTTATTTATTTATTTATTTATTTATTTATTTATTTATTTATTTATTTATTTATTTATTTATTTATTTATTTATTTATTTATTTATTTATTTATTTATTTATTTATTTATTTATTTATTTATTTATTTATTTATTTATTTATTTATTTATTTATTTATTTATTTATTTATTTATTTATTTATTTATTTGCCGCCCCTCTCCGTAGACTCCGGGCGGCTCACAACAATAACAAAGACAATGTAAGAACAAATCTAATAATTTAAAAAACACTAAAAAACCCATTATTAAAAGCAAGCATACACACAAACATACCATGTATAAACTGTATAGGCCCGGGGGAGATGTCTCAGTTCCCCCATGCCTGATGGCAGAGATGGGTCTTAAGAACTTTACAAAAGGCAAGGAGGGTGGGGGAAGTTCTGATCTCCGGGGGGAGCTGGTTCCAGAGGGTCGGGGCCGCCACAGAGAAGGCTGTTCTCCTGGGTCCCACCAAACGACATTGTACATTACAGCTTACAAATACATTAAACTATCATTGAACACACAGAGCTTACTACATCAGTTACAGTGAATCAGCAGAAAGAACAGAGAGAGCAGAGGGAGAATCATGCTTTCTGGATCCCTCTTATGGCAATTTGCAACACTACCTCTTAAAGCTATAGTACTTCAATACATATAAACATTCATCATTAGCTTGTTTATATATTCCAAACCTAACTGCCCGTCTTATCTTAAAAAAGGAACAAGTACATTCTTTATCCATTTGTAACTAAATATTTTACAATAAATTCATAATTTCACCATTTTCTGTGTAGAGAAATTAATAAGATGCCTTTTGTATGTTCCAGACAATAATTCTTAGGATTCTGGATCATCATCCATAGGTTAATGATTATTAGAGTTTGGCCATAAACATGTAAAACACCAGGCTGAGAAAGTCTAATTTAGGTTAATACAAATTTAGATAAATTACTACTAGCATCCATGGTTTTCAGGATGTCAATTTGGTGGTTTGGAAAAAGCCTGTACCTGAGAAACTTGAAGAGCTTCTAGATTAAATGAGCCAATGATATGTTCTAGTAATCATCAAAATTATGCTCATAATTTCTTCAAAGACAATTGTATATGCAAATCCATATTTATTTTTACTTTTGTTCAATAGCTTTGGTTTTCATCAAGTGAAGGCTGTAGTTACTCAGAAAGAGAATAATTTGGGAAAGGGTTCTGAATATATCAAAACTTTTGAGGTTAAACAGAAGCTGTTTCATTTCATGATATCAGTTTGTTATCTATTAAGAATGGAGGAAGCAATCTCTTCCAACAGATATAGCATAGCAACATAGAGACAAAAATACAGCAAAATTTATGGCTATTGAATAAGCAAGGAATTCTGTGGAAAAATTAGCAAAACAACTCTTGAGGAATGTAACCTGTACTCATTCTTTCATAAAAAATGAAAGACTTTTTGCTCAAAATAGCTTTGCTTCTGTTATTTTGTTTATTTCTTTTGTTCAATTAATTAACCTGTTTGAGGTTTGTTTTAAATTCCACCTTAACACTGTAGGTGAAACATAATATGATAAATTCTAGCATATGTATATAACTGTTGTGATTAGCTCTAGCCCAGCTCCTGCCCCAAGGACTGTGGATGTGGGGGAGACATCCACATGCTGCAAGCCTGTTTCCCCCCCCCCCCCCGGTGGAATCTGCTGATGAAGGCTCCTCTGACCAAGAAGACATGAGTGACAGGGAGGAGGAGAGTGTGGCAGACAGCTCAGAAGGAGATCAATTATCTAGCTCCTCCTTGGATTCAGAACAAGAGGTAATGATACAGCCACGCATGCAGAGAGTGATGCATAGGCAACAACAACTGAGAGATTATTATCAAAGAAAATGAGGCCACCTGTGGTTGGGTGGGTAATTAGTGAGGCTGCTATAAATAGCAGCCTGTGGGTTTGGCCATTGTGGAGGATTATCTGATTGTTGTGTTTCGTGACTGCTTTACTGACTTTGACCTTTTGTGTACTGATTTTTCCCCACTTTGAAATTAAACCAGAGCAAAGTGTGTTTCACTTTGTGAAAGAAGAAGGACTGTGAATTGCCTCACACCTCCAAACTAAGTATCACAGAACTGCTAAGGGACTTGTACAAATTACCAGTTTGTTTGGAGACGAGTGCTCTTTGCTATACCAAAAGAGGGCTTAGTTTAAGTGAATTTTCATTATAAAGAACATTGTTTTGAATTTTCAAACATGTGTGTTTCTGAAATTTGTACATGTGAATTTTTGGGAGGAGTCTACCAGAGAGCCCGACAGAACAGTAACTTTAGAGCCAGTTTGTCTAGTACCATGGTGGCGAATCTTTGGCATGTGTGCCAATGTGGCATGTGGGCACAGAGATCATTGCCCTGATTTTCTGCTGGACCTACCCAGTGCTTCCTCTTCTCTCCCAGGAGTCTCCACACAGCCTGTTTTGCATGCAAGGTAAGTTCAGGGCTTACATGGAGGCTTTCGGAAGGTGAAAAATGGGCCTCATGGAAGTCCTGAATCAGGTTGTTTCCAGCCTCCGGAGGATAGGGGAGGCAGTTTTCACCCTCCCAGAGGCTCCAGGAAAGCCTCCAGGGCTTGGGGAGGACAAAAAACAGCCCTACCTGAAATCTGAAAACGGGGTGTTTTCAGCCTCTGGACATTGCTAGGTCCAAAATGGAGCATGGGGCAGGTCATGCACGAATGTGCGGGGGTCATACATCCTAGTGTAGGTGGCATGGCAGTGCAAGGGATTGCTTGCACATGCAGGGGGGCATGGTGTGTGAGGGACATTGCATTATGGGTGTGGGCATGTACAGGCACAAGATTGTGTATCCAAGGGGGAAAAGGTTAGCCATCACTGGTCTAGTAGTTAAGGCACTAGGTAAGAAAACAAGACACATGAAAGCCAGCTGGGTGACCTTGGCCTGTCTGTCAGCCCAACCCACTTTACAGGGATGTTGTTGCTGGGAAAAGAAAATAAGGAAGATGTATTAGGTACTGTATGTTTGCAACCTTTAGTTACTTATAGAGTAATAAAGGTGGGATAAAAATCTTATGAATAAATAAATAGTCTGTGTTGTGAATGTTCCCTGTCAGCCTTTGGAAACGTCAGATTCACAGGAGGAAGAAGACACAGGGGCTATAATTTACCTTGATTTAAGAGAAGTGGAGGAGGGTAGTGGTGATGAGAGCTTAGTAGAAAATACATCAGACATTAGCATGGATAGTAGTACTGCTTTCTTCTTTGCTTTATAGAAACATAGAAACATAGAAGACTGACGGCAGAAAAAGACCTCATGGTCCATCTAGTCTGCCCTTATACTATTTCCTGTATTTTATCTTACAATGGATATATGTTTATCCCAGGCATGTTTAAATTCAGTTACTGTGGATTTACCAACCACATCTGCTGGAAGTTTGTTCCAAGGATCTACTACTCTTTCAGTAAAATAATATTTTCTCATGTTGCCTTAGAAACATAGAAACATAGAAGTCTGACGGCCGAAAAAAACAGACCTCCTGGTCCATCTAGTCTGCCCTTATACTATTTTCTGTATTTTATCTTAGGATGGATATATGTTTATCCCAGGCAGGTTTAAATTCAGTTACTGTGGATTTATCTACCACGTCTGCTGGAAGTTTGTTCCAAGCAGACGTGGTAGATAAATCCACAGTTTGGAAGTTTGTTCCAAGGATCTACTACTCTTTCAGTAAAATAATATTTTCTCATGTTGCTTTTGATCTTTCCCCCAACTAACTTCAGATTGTGTCCCTTTGTTCTTGTGTTCACTTTCCTATTAAAAACACTTCCCTCCTGGACCTTATTTAACCCTTTAATATATTTAAATGTTTCGATCATGTCCCCCCCTTTTCCTTCTGTCCTCCAGACTATACATATTGAGTTCATTAAGTCTTTCCTGATACGTTTTATGCTTAAGACCTTCCACCATTCTTGTAGCCCGTCTTTGGACCTGTTCAATTTTGTCAATATCTTTTTGTAGGTGAGGTCTCCAGAACTGAACACAGTACTCCAAATGTGGTCTCACCAGTGCTCTATATAAGGGGATCACAATCTCCCTCTTCCTGCTTGTTATACCTCTAGCTATGCAGCCAAGCATCCTACTTGCTTTTCCTACCGCCTGACCACACTTCTCACTACCCCTAAATCCTTCTCTTCTGAAGTTTTTGCTAACACAGAACTGCCATTGCAATACTCAGATTGAGGATTCCTTTTCCCCAAGTGCATTATTTTACATTTGGAAACATTAAACTGCAGTTTCCATTGCTTTGACCATTTATCTAGTAAAGCTAAATCATTTACCATATTACAGACCCCTCCAGGAATATCAACCCTATTGCGTGTGTGAAATAATGAAAGACAATGGGGATGTAGATAATAGCCCTTGGTTAAGTGCCAAATTTAGGAGATTAGAAAAAAGAAAAGACGAGCTTTCAGGAAAGAGGTTTTGAATCTGCTATTTGAAGTGTGTAAATTAATTAATACCTCACATCCGGTAATTAATACCTCACATCCGGAGATGGCCGGAAATGAGGGATGCTTTTCTGCAAAGTGAAGAAGACAAGATGGATGTCCTGCCGTTTCTCCGTCGAAGTGAGTTTTAATGTTGCATGATAAAACTGTTTGAAATTAGCTTGAACCTGACTCAGAGATAAGGAGATTTTATTTTATTTTATTTTATTTTATTTTATTTTATTTTATTTTATTTCATTTCATTTCATTTCATTTCATTTCATTTCATTTCATTTCATTTCATTTCATTTCATTTCATTTCATTTCATTTCATTTCATTTCATTTCATTTCATTTCATTTCATTTCATTTCATTTCATTTCATTTCATTTCATTTCATTTCATTTCATTTCATTTCATTTCATTTTATTTTATTATTTTATTTTATTTTATTTTATTTTATTTTATTTTATTTTATTTTATTTTATTTTATTTTATTTTATTTTATTTTATTTTATTTTATTTTATTTTATTTTATTTTATTTTATTTTATTTTATTTTATTTTATTTTATTATTTTATTTTATTTTATTTTATTTTATTTTATTTTATTTTATTTTATTTTATTTTATTTTATTTTATTTTATTTTATTTATTTTATTTTATTTTATTTTATTTTATTTTATTTTATTTTATTTTATTTTATTTTATTTTATTTTATTTTATTTTATTTTATTTTATTTTATTTTATTTTATTTTATTTTATTTTATTTTATTTTATTTTATTTTATTTTATTTTATTTTATTTTATTTTATTTTATTTTATTTTATTTTATTTTATTTTATTTTATTTTATTTTATTTTATTTTATTTTATTTTATTTTATTTTATTTTATTTTATTTTATTTTATTTTATTTTATTTTATTTTATTTTATTTTATTTTATTTTATTTTATTTTATTTTATTTTATTTTATTTTATTTTATTTTATTTTATTTTATTTTATTTTATTTTATTTTATTTTATTTTATTTTATTTTATTTTATTTTATTTTATTTTATTTTATTTTATTTTATTTTATTTTATTTTATTTTATTTTATTTTATTTTATTTTATTTTATTTTATTTTATTTTATTATTTTATTTTATTTTATTTTATTTTATTTTATTTTATTTTATTTTATTTATTTTATTTTATTTTATTTTATTTTATTTTATTTTATTTTATTTTATTTTATTTTATTTTATTTTATTTTATTTTATTTTATTTTATTTTATTTTATTTTATTTTATTTTATTTTATTTTATTTTATTTTATTTTATTTTATTTTATTTTATTTTATTTTATTTATTTGATTTGTATGCTGCCCCTCTCCGTAGATGTTAGAAACCGACAACCTGCTCATTAGAAAGAGTTTAGTCTGTGAGATTGAAATGCACTTGCATGGCATAGATGTACATTGACGAATTCCAGTGTGGAAGAAAATAAATAAAATAAATAAATTAAATAAATAAAGAAGTGTTATTTTTGAAAATCCAAGGCTGTAAAGAGCAGCCCAGCCAGACCAGAACAGTGTGACTTCACACATAGTACCAATCCACTAAAGCTCCCTTTTTACTACCCTGTAATCCCTTAATTCAGGGTAAAGTCAGGGCAACTGGATGGAGCTGAGCATTTACTGTCCAGATGCCTTTTCTGATGTTATGCAGGATTTGTAGTAATTTTTTTTCTTCGCAACCTAGGAAAGAAATATCTGCTGCTACTAGGATTGAATTCTCAACCCTCTGAGTGGAAGGGCAGTGACTTTACACTCGGCCATCACGCTTTTCATTGTACCGTTGTTGTTTAATAACTATTGTAATAAACTATAATTGGCTACGTTCGCCCATTATATCATTAAATCATGATTATTATTAAACTATAACCATGATTACAGAACATGCTAACCAAAAAAAAATCATACTTTTATTATGATTTTCCCTGTTCACTAATATTTGATGAACTTGAATGCCATTTAGTAATTCAAAATAGTCAAACTCTTCTTTCCTTTCAAGTCAATTAATTTCCAGCATCAGATCAAGACATATAATTTTCTTCTTTTTTGCTTTATAATTAAAGACCATAAGAAAGTTCATAATTGGGCAGAATGAAAAGACACCTTCATTGGCAGTTGGCAGAGAAATTAGCTCATTAATAATAAAGCACAAACCACTGCCTCTTCTTTGTGGCTCTTAGACTTTGCATGTAGCCAAGTAATATTTAAGCAATACTACCTAAAATTTCATATGTAAGACATTATTCACAGTATGTTTCCTGTTATATTGCATAGTATTATTCTTTGTGAAAATACTGTTTTGGCCTCAAGAGAAATATTGCAATTGAACACAAAGCAATATAGTTTTAGAATTAGGCCATGATATTAAAAATGAATTTATATATTTTAAATTAGTTTAGCCATCAAGACAAGAGAGACATGATTTAAAAAATAATAATTAGGAAAATTGAGTGAGAATATATGGATGAAAGAATTATGGCTGCAGCCTTATACCCATCACCTGGGAGAAAGAAACATTCAAATCCCTTTACTTCTAATTAGATGTGTTCAAGATTTCACTACACTTAATATAAATTAATATAAAAGAGCAGTGCTATTTTCGGCCAAAAGCATTTAGAAAATGTTTCTAAAAGTAGAAAAAGAAGAAAAACCAGAATTTCTATGTTTAAAGGAATTCATATATTGTAGTTTAGCGTAGAAAGGGGAAAAGATATGTAATACAGCTTTCCGGTAGCTCCCCATGGACCATAAGTTAGGCCTAGGGAAAGAGATTTAAAATAAACATCTGTCTCCTAGCTGCTTTAAGACCACTTTGATGTTAAATCTCCATAGTTCAGCTCTGAGTTTGGACTATTATATCAGAAGGAGTCCCTATAGGAAAGCTCAGGGACTATAGACTGTGTATATCTTGTGGAGATTTTGGGGGCAGCTCTAGAGATAGCAGAGATTAATTCATTCTCATTTAAAGGAATAAAATTGGCTACAGAAAAGGATAGCAAAGCTGCTGCTGTTTCTCTTGGGATAGGGCAGCCAATATCAGGATAACTAGCTCAAAATTCTCATCTGAAGATTGATGTATCAGAATCAGCTGCATATATGCCAAAGAAGTATTCATTTCCTATTTCAGCTTCCTTGCATAATGTAAGGCATCACAATTACAATTAATAATAATGTTAAATGCAGTAGTTACTATTATCAAAAGTGTTCAACCCCCTAGAGAATTACACTACCACCTTCTGAAATCATATAGACAAAAGGTTTACTCTGAAACTAAAAATTATAAATAATATTTTGGTGCATACCAAAAATAAGGTGTGTATTATGAAAATCTTATTTAGCCTACTGCCGGCAAATGCACTGTCCTTCAAAATGGCAAGTGACTCATAAATTAGATTAGGAATATATCATGTTCTGGTTTCTGTCTATATTGCCTGTATTCCTTAAACTCAAAATGGAAGGAAAGAGCTCAAACACATGGTCATTGATTTCTGAAAATGACTTTTGTTTGTTGTGTTGGTTTTTCTAATAGAATATTACTGTGCCTCAAGAGTCTTTTAAATATGAACAACTTGCTCATGGATATATATGCATATATCTACAAATGAACATCTATGAGAGCAATCCTTTATTTATTTATTTATTTATTTATTTATTTATTTATTTATTTATTTATTTATTTATTTATTTATTTATTTATTTATTTATTTATTTATTTATTTATTTATTTATTTATTTATTTATTTATTTATTTATTTATTTATTTATTTATTTATTTATTTATTTATTTATTTATTTATTTATTTATTTATTTATTTATTTATTTATTTATTTATTTATTTATTTATTTATTTATTTGATTTGTATGCCGCCCCTCTCCGCAGACTCGGGGCGGGTTTTGCGATAGGTCAGATCAGATAACAGACAGCACCACAACTACTGGAATTCTATCATTAGGAGGTATATAATAGCATAATATTAAATGACTGACAAGATATTTTATTTCCTTTTCCTTATATCTTTTGAATGCTATATAGATGTTGTTTATTTCTCTGTTCTTGTTGATGGCTGATTTGTTTGAGTGCCAGGCTTCAAGATATTCTATAGCACATTTGGACCATGCTAAGGTGAAACTCTGGTTAAGTATCCATATTCTGTCAAATTGAGTTTTCATTATTTCTTCTGACTGTTAGCTGGTGTTTATGGATGCACTCTGCTTAGGGGATAATTCAGAGTTCTAGAATACCTTTTCCTATGTGCTTAAATACATGCCTTTCCTGGAATTTTCTTTGAGAAGCCACAGGGAGTCCCAGTCAAATTTATGTTCCTAATAATGTGCAACCAATCAGTCTCCATTCTATTCCACTTTAGCTTTTATATAATTAGTAATATTACTTAGAATCAGTAATAGAACTTAGGTTGGGCACCTAGAATCATGTCCTGCCTATAGTTTTTTTTAAAAATTGAATTTGTATGCCGCTCATCTCTTTAGACTCGGGGCGGCTCACAACAGTGATAAAAACAATACATAATGACAAATCTAATAATTAGAATCTAAAATAGCAATTATACATATAAAAATCTAAAAGAGAAACCCCAGTAAATAAAAGCATACATACAGTCATATTGTGCACAGAAACTACATAGGCAAGGGGAAAGTGTCTCAGTTCCCCCAAGCTTGATGACAGAGATGGGTTTTGAGGAGTTTACGAAAGGCAAGGAGGGTGGGGGCAGTCCTAATCTCTGGGGGGAGCTTATTTCAGAGGGTCGGAGCCGCCACAGAGAAGGCTCTTCCCCTGGGTCCCGCCAGACGGCATTGTTTAGTCGACGGGACCCAAAGAAGACCAACTCTGTGGGACCTAACCGGTCGCTGGGATTCGTGCGGCAGAAGGCGGTCTTGTCTCATCTATAGTAGTGAGTCACTGCTTGTTTCTCTGGAATAACGTACTCAGATAGTTTATTATCTAAAAAATTCTCATAAGCCAAAGATTTTCTGGTGATAGAGCTATTGCCATTGTATTTCTCTATCAGGCATTCACATCAGAATCCATTTTCATCACAAATGTCTTAGAAAATTAGAACTTCTTGGGGATATCTGACTGCATACTGTAACCCGTCTACCATTATCTGATCCTAATAGAAAGAGTTGGCCTAGACATGGGCATCCACATGAGGGGCATCAAGAAGCTACCTTAGATTATCACCAACCGTCTTTGTACAGCACAGCACAGAAAAACTATGGCAGCTTCTTGAGCTGGTTTTCCTAATCTATATCCATCCATCAATATTAGGGCTTGTATTATTCCTCCTTAATTGGTAAAATTTCTATTCTATAATGGTTTCTAGCAACTTCCACATCTGGATATAGATTATTACATTAAAAAACAGTGTTTTATTCTTCTTTATCCATTATCTTGTAGGTTTATATGTATGTTTAGGAACTTTGTCTTGTAGAAATTGTCCACGTGTGTTGTAGTTACAGTTGAGATGATGTAATATTCTTCTGTAGAATTATCTGATACAAAGAATTCATGCTTCCTTCAATTATGTCAAGTTCCGCTGGTCCTTAGGCAGCCATGCATTCCCAAATCATGACACTATCATTGGCATGAGGTTCTTATTAGAGAGTGCAGAGCTTGGTTTCTACTTCAAAAAACCCACATATAGTTTAAAGGTTTCTTCTTCTGATTTAAGTGCTTCTCAGGAGCCTGAAGCATAGTTTTTTGACAAACATCAAGTGAGCATCAGTCTTCATTAAGCCATGTATTTTGCCTTGCTACTTTGTCATTAATCTCATTTTTATGCAGCGCTCCCAAGAATTTGCATTAGAGACCAAGAAAAAGATAACTTTTTCTGCCATCCTTCTTGTACCACGTACTCTACTGTCCACTATTTTCTTCCTCATCTCAAATTGTGAGCACATCACTAATGAAGAGGTACTACAAAGGTCAGATTTAGAACACATGTCGAAAACTATGAAAGAACATGGAATGCAACTTGTTGGGCATATCTTATATATGTCTAAAAATCTGCCTTGTACTACATTGCATAGAATGTGGAGGAAAGAGAAAATGAGGATGGCCTCAGAAAATTTAGTACCAAACACTTGAGGAAGATTCTAAGATTACTAATGTCCCTTGGAACGATGCCACAGATGCTGCAAGTGATCAAAACCATTGGAAAACACTTGCTACCCGATGTGTTCTGCACTAAACCTAATAATGATCATAATATTCTTAAACTGAAACTCCAATTTCTTCGGGTTTTTTGTCCATTACAGGTTCCCAAGGACTGTCCAAAAACACATGTGTTCTAAAGAAGCACAAAGTGAAACGTAAAATAAAATGACAATGTTATTTTAATAATAATGATATTAAATAACATTTTTTTCCACTGTGTTTTATAAAAGTATACATGAGCTTGTATCCTCCTGTAACACATATTTATGAGGCATAAATTTGGCTCCTACACTACAAAAAAGACATTGATACTCTGGAAATAGTCCAGAAGAGAGCAACCAGAATGATAAAGGGACTGGGAACTAAAACATATGAGGAAAGGTTGCAGGAACTGGGCATGGATAGTCCAGGGAAGACGAAAGCCAGGAGGGATGTGATAGCAGTATACAGCTACTTGAGGGGTTGTCATCCTGTTTTCCAAGGCACCAGTAGGCCAGACCAGAAGCAACAGGTGGAAGCTGACCAAGGAGAGATTCAACCTGGAAATAAGAAATAACTTTCTGATGGTGACAGTGATCAACTGGTGGAATGGCCTGCCTGTGGAGGTTGTGAACACCCCAACCCTGAAGACCTTCAAGAAGAGATTGGACTGCCATATGTCTGGGATGGAATATGATCTCCTGTTCAAGAAGGAGGTTGGACTAGAAGACCCACAGGGTCCCTTCCAATGCAAACAAGCAAGCAAGCAAGCAAGCAAGCAAGCAAGCAAGCAAGCAAGCAAGCAAGCAAGCAAGCAAACAAACAAACAAACAAACAAACAAACAATAAATAAATAAATAAATAAATAAATAAATAAAATGTCTCAGCATTCTTTAATTCTCAACTCCCATTATATTAATTGCAATAATTATATTAATTATATCCCATTATATTAATTCCATAATGCCCGCTTGCCATACTGGGAAATATAATCCAAACACATTTAGGCTTTAGGGAGGGTTGCTTTGTTTAGTTTATTAGAGTTGGAAGGGACCTTGTAGGTCATCTAGTCCAACCCCCCATTCATCATGATCCCTACATCATTTTGGACAAATGGCAGTCTAGTCTCCCCTTGAAAGTCTCAAGTGTTGGAGCTTCCACAACCCCCGCAGGAAGCTGTTCCATTGGTTGATTGGTCTCACTGTCAGAAAGTTCTTCCTTATTTCCAGGTTGAATCACTCTTTGGTCAGCTCCTATCCATTATTCTTTCTCTCACTTTCTGGTGCTTTGGAAAATATCCTGACCCCTTCCTGTCTGTGGCAGCCCTTCAAGTATTTGAACACTGCTATCAGGCTATGCTCAATTCCTGCAACTGCCCCTTACATGTTTTAGTTTCCAGTCCTCTTATCATCCTGGTTGCTCTCTTGTGCACTTTCTCTAGAGTTTGCATCATATTCTATATGACTAATCTTCTATTCTTGGTTATTTACTACACAGCTGCCAAAAAACCCCAAAATAGTTCTAGACTGCATTAACTGATAGAATCAAGATCAGCTGAAGTGTTAATACTATTTCATAATGTTTTGGTAAGACCACACTTGGAATACTGCATCCAGTTTTGATCACCACAATGTAAAAAAAAAGAAGTAGTTAAGATTCTAGAAAGAGTTCAGGGAAAAACAATAAAGATGATTAGGAGACTGGAGCTAAAACATATAAAGAACAGTTCCTGGGTTTGGATGTCTATTTAGTGAAGAGGAGAACTAAGGGTGACATGACAGAAGTGTTACAATATCTCAGGGGTTGCCACAAAGAAGAGAGAGTCAAGCTATTCTCCAAAGTACCTGACGGCGGGACAAGAAGCAATGGGTGGAAACTAATCTAGAAGAGAAACAACCTAGAAGTAAGAAGAAATTTCCTTACATTTAGAACGATTAATCAATGGAACAACTTGCCTCTAGGAGTTGTGAATACTCCAACACTGGAACTTTTTAAAAAGTTGGACAATCATTTGTCTGAAATGGTATAGGGTTTCCCGCCTGAGTACAGGGTTGGATTAGAAGATTTCCAAAGTCTCTTCCAACTCTGTTATTTTATTTTATTCTATTTTATTGAGACAAGCAGTTTGAGAAATAGTATGTAGCAATTGTTCATTCATCCCAAAATGGAAAGTATTTTGTTGTCCCCCCACCAAAAAACAAAACAAAACTCAGAGAAATTCAGATTGTTTGATTAAACCTGATTAATTCCATTTAATCTTAGCTTTAGTTATTATTCTTAGAATTTGTATGATATCATCAATATAGCCTAATAGAAGGAGGGCTTGTACTTTGTTTTAAATTAGAAGTTATTTAATGACATCAAATTAGCTAAACAGAAGTTCAATTTAAATATGGAGGAATAATTAAAAGGCAGCAATCAAATGTCCAGTAGTTTATTTTACAAAGAATTCCTTTACGTCTCTTCTAGAATACCTATTTGACTAGAGAATCTGGGAGAGGGAAGGAGAAGAATGGATTTTGGTTATTGTTGAGCTTTTGGTCAATTCCCTTGCCTAGAAATTAGAAGTGATTATTTCACATGTTGGTCATCTGTTTTCTAGGTTCCAATCAGTGAGCAGTCATTTTAACCTAGAGAAGAAAAAAGATCTGCCAGATAGAAAGACAAAAAAAAATATGTTTGTATATGATTAAATGGAACTGGATTTGCACCAATGACTTGGAAGTGAAAAGCTCTGCATCCGATTACCAATCTTGTAAACCATCCAAGCTCCTGGCTTCTGAGGTTTATTCAATGACATCTTACATTCTTTTTGTCCTTAATGTGGAAAACATCATTGCGGCATTTCCTCCTGTATAATGTATATACTAAGGTTTGCTGTGTTTTAAAATGACCAGAGACCTCATACTATATTTCTATATGACATTCTTGATTAAAAATATCCCAGAGAAAGACAAGAGAGAGAGAGAAAGAAAAAAAGAAAGAAAGAAAAAAAAAAACACATTTTAGCATGGGTATTAATCCCCCCCCCCAAAATATGGCAAAAAGATATAGGAAATAAATTTGGATGATATTTAGTTGCAGACAATGTATTTGTAAGCATTTGTAGGCTTAGCTCTTTTGCATAACATTTGCTAAGTTTCTTTCTTGAAATGTGCTTAGGGTTTTTGAACATTTTCCTCCCCCCGCGGCCCTTTCTTCACTCCACATCCCACATTCAGTGCAGGGAGACAATGGGACATACTTGATCCTCACCCATCTCGTCATTGCACCAACTGTTTCTTTGGCGGAGAACCCAAGGCACATACAGCTGAATCAATGGAGGCTGCTTGTGTCATATAGAAGTCTGTAATAACTTTCTGAGTTATTACAATTCTATCCTGATTTTCCTTGAGGAGGTTTTACCAACATTTGGATGTCATCCTTTAGCATGGGGCCAGGAAGAAGACTTTTAAACATTTTTTTTCATTTGGTGGAATGTTTATGTGTGATTGTCCAGGCATAAAAATATAATTAAAATATGCAATTAAAGTTATTATGAAATTGATAAAGAGTTGCAATTTTTTTGAATTATTTTATAATAGGAAAAAGATTTTGATCTTTGATCTTAATCCTGAAGTATCCACATTACTGATATTTATAATGTTTTAAATATTTTTTTTAAAGGAATTGTTTGGAAAAAGAACATTCTCTTCTTCATATTTCAACCAATTCACAGTGTTTTTAAACCTTTAGGCACTCTGCCTTAAAACCATACTATAAATATTTGTATTTGCCTTGTTGCATGATATGATGTGTAGGATATATACTGTTAATTATTGAGTGAATGATAAATGGAATGTTTTTAAGTTTTTAGGATCTTTTTAAGTCTTTTAATTGTAATTAATTGGATCAAATTGTTTTACTATGTATTCTGTTTGTTGTGAGCCACCCCGAGTCCACGGAGAGGCATACAAATCCAGTAAGTAAGTAAGTAAGTAAGTAAGTAAGTAAGTAAGTAAGTAAGTAAGTAAGTAAGTAAGTAAGTAAGTAATGAATAGATAAATAGATAAATAAATAAATAAATATTGCCAGTGGTATGAATTATCCAAGTTTAAGTTCCAAATCAAATATTGTTGGGTTTATATCTGTCTTTATATGTTTTTCACAGCTGTGAATATTTATTGGGGTGGTGGACTTGGCCAACATGGGATGAATCCGGCCTGTGACTATGAGTTTGACACCCCTATTGTAAACCACTCAGAGAGTACTGTACTGTAAAGTACTGTGGGGCCAGGATGTATATAAGTACTATTGCTATCACTATAACTATGTTTTCCGATGACCTTTGAGTGGGGGTGAAATGTTCCTGGTACACTCATGCCTGTCAGAGAGATGTCATTTGGGTTCTTTTACCCTCTGTGCATGCGCCAATCATTTTGTGCATACGCAAAGGGTAGAAGTCCCCAAATGGATGGGTGGATGGAGCCTCACACTGCCTTCGTGACTGGCTCTCCAACAACTGACAGGCATGGGCGAACTGGAAGCATTTCACCCGGGCTTTTGAGGGATTTTACGTGCCCGGCATATGTGGCAAAATGTTCCTTCTGTTTCATTGCATTTCCAGCATTTGTTACCATATCATTTGTCTATCTTGGAATTTATGATGAAGTTGTATGCCATCTGTAAAACATTTTATACTTTTAAAAAAAATTATAACTTGTAGTAAATTTTCTGGATATGGTCCATAATTCTTCCCATTGTTGTATTGCATCCATTGTATCATGCTTTTTTAAAAAAAAATCTTCTGTCTACATATCTGGAGGGTTTTTTTATATAGAGATACTATTGATTTTGTATAAGTGTTTCAAATTCTGTCATTTTTCTTAATCCTTTTCTTTTGTCCTTAACATCAGATGCTATCCATTCAACAATTTGTTAAGTACACCAACCATAGTATATTCTGGCCTTCACTGAGGAATTCTTCCGGTGTCTTTAATCTATTTATGGAATCTGGATGAACAGACAGTGTGGTATTCAAGGGCAAAGGCACAAAATGGCCTTCTTACCCTCTGCCATGTGTTTTGTGGAGAAAAGAAGCAAAATTGCTTATATTACTCATAATGACCTTCTTACTCATTTGGAACAACTCCAAAACTACAGTCACCTCTATTAGGAACAGAGAGGATTTGTTCTTATCGGTGTAAGAGAAGCTAGATTACCTTCTATGGGAGTACATCCTAAGTTGAGACCCATCTATATTGAGCCTCTGGGTGAGTGGCAAAGCCCCAAACATTATCATAAGACAGTTTCATACAATAGTACAAAGTATATTTTAGTCAAAACTGTGTTTCTTGTATCATCTGTATATTCCATGATGTAGAAACTTTACTTATGATAGACAAGTAAATAGTTCACTTCCAGTTATTCCAGAATTAATTATTTCTCACTTCCTGAATATGCTGAATATACCTGACTGTTAAATCCTAAATCATACCAAAGAGGTCAGTAAGGGACATGCATAAGGGCACCAGCATGCCTACCGTCCATGTCCTAATGTTCCATCTTATCAGTACATATCTTATGTACATAAACTATGTTATACCTATTTGGTACCAATATGTACTTGACAAATACAAAGAATAGCATAGCATAGCATAGCATAGAATAGCATAGAATAGAATAGAATTTTATTGGCCAAGTGTGATTGGACACACAAGGAATTTGTCTTGGTGCATATGCTCTCAGCGTACATAAAATAAAAAGATACATTTGTCAAGAATCATGTGGTACAACACTTAACGATTGTCATAGGGGTCAAATAAGCAATGAAGAAACAATCAATATTAATAACAATCTTAGGATACAATCAACAAGTTACACTCATACAGTCTTAACTTGGAGGAAAATGATGATAGGAATGATGAGAAAAACTAGTAGAAATAGAAGTGCAGATTTAGTAAAAGGTCTGACAGTGTTGAGGGAATTATTTGTTTAGTAGAGTGATGGCGTTCAGGGAAAAAACTGTTCTAGTGTCTACAGGGCCGCCATCAGGAATTTTGGGGCCCCATACAGCCTAAGTGTCTGCCCCCCCCGCCATTTTAAAACTACTTTTTTTAAAGTTTTTAAGAAGATGTTAGATAATCATCTGAAAATAGCTGTAAATAAAACCCGATGTTCCCAGAATTAACTTTATTCATAAGATTATGATAGCAACAACTTGACCTTAGTTTTACTGGAACTATAGAATAATCATATAATAACCGCTGATGTTACAGGCCGTATAACTATATAAAGAAGGAACTGTGAGGATAACAGTTCAAAAGGGATGGGGGTGGTGTTTGTTATGTTGTGTTGTTTTGTTGCTTGTCTTATAAAATGCAAATACAAAATTTAAACAAACAAATAAGTATATTGTAAAATGATAGATTATGTACTATCTTATTTTTTTAAGGTTTACATAATAACTACTTAAAAAAAAATCATCAGTCTGAAGTAGTGTAGGATTCCTGTCTAAGCAGGGGGTTGGACTAGAAGACCTCCAAGGTGCCTTCCCACTGTTATTCTATTCTAATTATCCAGGGGGTTGTGTAGTTATCAGTGGTATTAAAATAGGAGCTGTTAAAAAAAAACCAAATACAATTTCATATTGCTTCACATCTCAATATCCTTTTCGATCTAGTTTTTACGCCCATCGGTGAACGCAGGTCTGAACGAGCCCGTGGTATCCAAGTTAATTTCAAAGTACACTGCTCAAAAAAAAGTGAAGGGAACACTTAAACAACACAATATAAACTCCAAGTTGTCAATCAGCGTTGCTTCCTAAGTGGACAGTTTGATTTCACAGAAGTTTGATTTACTTGGAGTTATATTGTGTTGTTTAAGTGTTTCCTTTATTTTTTTGAACAGTGTAGATCAGGGGACCCCAAACTTTTTACACAGGGGGCCAGTTTACTGTCCCTCAGACTGTTGGAGGGCCGGACTATTAAAAAAACGTGTGAACAAATCCCTATGCACACTGCACATACCTTATTTAAAGTAAAAAACAAAATGGGAACAAATACAATATTTAATATTTATTCTTCCTCTTTCTCTCTCTCTCCCTTTCTCTCTGTCCTTCTGTCTTTCTAATTCTCTCTCTCTCTTTCTCTCTGTCCTCTCTTTCTCTCTGTCCTCTCTTTCTCTTTCTCTCTTTCTTTCTTTCTTTCTCTCTCTTCTCTCTTTCTCTCACTCACTCTCATTGTATCTTTCCCTTTCTCTCTCCCTCTCTCTGTCTCCTCCTTTCTCTCTCTCTCTCCCTTTCTATCTCTCTTCTTCCTTTCTCTCTCCCTCTCTATCTTTCCCTCTTTCCCCCCTCTCTCTTTCTTTCTCTCTCTCTTCTCTTTCTCTCTCTCTTTCTATCTCTCCCTCTTTCTCTCTACCTTTCTTTCTTTCTCTCTCTCCCTTTCTCTGACCCTCTCTTTCTTTCTCTCTGTTCTTCTCTTTCTTTCTCTCTGTCCCTCTTTCTTTCTCTCTGTCCCTCTCTTTCTTTCTCTCTGTCCCTCTCTTTCTTTCTCTCTGTCCCTCTTTCTTTCTCTCTGTCCCTCTATTTCTTTCTCTCTGCCCCTCTCTTTCTCTCTCTCACTCTCTTTGTATCTCTCTCTTTCTCTCTCTCCTTCTCTATCTCTCCCTCTTTCTCTCTTCCCCTTTCTATCTCTCCTCTTCCTTTCTCTCTCTTTCTTTCTCCCTTATTTTTTCTCTTTCCCTCTTTCTCTCTTCCCCTTTCTATCTCTCCTCTTCCTTTCTCTCTCTTTCTTTCTCCCTTATTTTTTCTCTCTCCCTCTTTCTCTCTTCCCCTTTCTATCTCTCCTCTTCCTTTCTCTCTCTTTCTTTCTCCCTTATTTTTTTTCTCTCTCTCTTTCTCTCTCATGCACCACACCAGCAGCAGAGAGAGAAAGAGAGAGGTAGAGATCAGGCGCGTTACCGGGTGGTGGAGGCGGTGTGGGGCCAGACGCTGGGTGCCGGGGACGCGGGGGGAGGGCGAAGGGGTGGACGTGGCTGCTGCTTCTCAGCTGCAGAGCTGAACGGGGGCAGAGATCAACGGCGGAGTCCGGCGCTGGGGCCATGCGGACCGCTTATCCAGGTGGGCGTGGACCATCACCCTCCCCCACTCTCCCTTTCTCTGGGCGCCTGGAGGGGCGGACTGGATGCCCTTTGGTTTCCTTTGGTTTCCCCCAAGTGCCCAGAGGCTGGAGCTGCGGAGACTCCTCACCCAGCCGGATCCTCTCCCCAGGCCCTCCCCCTCTTCAGGGGGGACTCTCCGGAGGGATCTCTTGGCTTTCCCAGAGAAAACGACGCTTCCCTTCCTGGAAAAACGCATCTCCTCCGCTCACAACGTCTGGACGAAGCGCCTCAACCCCGATCGTGTAGGAATCTCCCTCTTTCTTCCGGTGGGTCGGGGAGATCCCCCTTTTCCTGCCAAAGCAGATCCCGCGGGAGCCCTGGCGGCGGCAGCTGGACGTGCTGCTGGACACCGTATATGCCAGGCCCGCAGCGCCAGCGCACGTCCAACCGCACGTCAGGGCTCCCGCTTGCAGTCAGCTGAGAGAGAGAGAGAGAGCGCTCCCTCTCGCCGCCGCCATCTCCTCACGACTGCCTGCGGCCGCTGCAGCCACCCCCCCTCCTACCACCAGTGCCCTCCCACCAGGCCACAAAGGACACTTGCCGCCGACGCGACGCCAGGAAAGTTCCAGCTGGGTGGGGCGCTGCCGGTACTTCCGTCCTGGGGCTCCCGCTCGCAGCTGTCCCCCGGCTTCTGCTCGATGCCGCGGTTTTCGGCGCTCTCCTGCTGGGCCCCAAAGAAGGAAGGCGGGGAAAAGGCGCGAAGAATTAAGCTCTCCTTCTTCCTGCCTTCTTTGGGGCCCAGCAGGAGAGCCCCGAAAACCGCGGCATCGAGCAGGAGCGCACCGGTTGGGAAATGCTGGTATAAGTTACAACCGGGTTCTGAAGACCAGCTCCACACGACAACAAACCTCCCTTCTTTTGCTTTGGGAAGGCGCCTCGAGTTTCCCTCACGTCCATTCATTATTTTTCTTTTACCGAAGGGAAGCTCTGATTGACGCCGTTAATGCGGGGCCCCTCTAATCACCGGGCCCGGTACGGGGCTCCCTGTAGTACCCGTCTATCGGCGGCCCTGAGTGTCTAGTTGTCTTGGTGTGCAGTGCTCTGTAGCGACAACATTTTGAGGGTAGGAGTTGAAACAGTTTATGTCCAGGATGCGAGGGGTCAGTAAATATTTTCCCTACCCTCTTTTTGATTCGTGCAGTATATAGGTCCTCAATGGAAGGCAGGTTGGCAGCAATTGTTTTTTCTACAGTTCTGATTATCCTCTGACGTCTGTGTCAGTCCTGTTGAGTTGCAGCACCAAACCAGACAGTTATAGAGGTGCAGATAACAGACTCAATGATTCCTCTGTAGAACTGTATCAGAAGCTCCTTCGGTAGTTTGAGCTTCCTGAGCTGATGCAGAAAAAACATTCTTTAATGTGCTTTTTTAATGATTTTTTTGATGTTAGGTGACCATTTTAGGTATACACCATCTCTAACTAATAGAATCTCTTCCAGACAATTCCCTGTGCATTGCAGCATCTACAAATGCTAGTGAATCCCAGGTATCCCAGCTTTTAAGCCTGTTGCAGGTACTGTGGGATAAACTGTCTGAACAAGACTAAAAAACTGTCTGAACAAGACTAAAGTCAGCAGAAAAAAAAATCTTTATTGATATTGATAAAGGAATCTCCAACTGGGTTAATATGTACTACACTTTAAGCCCTGTAGCTAGTAGGAGCTATCCAAGTGTACATCTGAATGTGGAAAATTAATTAATTACTTAATCTCAATGGCTACAAAACCTTAATGGATTTGAGGACCACCTGAATTCTCAGGATAGGGTGAAAATCAGTCTGAAAAACATAAATTCAAACCAATTGCTACTGATTTGGAGCAATTTGCATAAACTTCTATCTCCTTTCACATGCTACTTGTGAAATACTCTTCTTGTGAGATGCTTCTGTTTCCAGATGTGCATTATAAAGCCAAGACTGGGTATTTTATTTTATTTTTGCTCAGCTTCAGGTGGCACACTACTTCTGCCAATTCTTAGCATTTGATATAGTGTGTTATGAGTGTTTTTTTGTTTACTTGCTTGCTTGCTTTTATGCCTTCAAGTCATTTTTTATTCCTGGCATGTTCCTACGGTTTTCCCAGCAAGATTCCAGAAGTAGTTTGCCATTGCTTCTTTCATAAGGTGGAAACAAACTGACTGGCTCAAGTATACTCAGATGGTTTTGTGCTTAAGGAAGAACTCAGTCTTTGTGCTTAAGGAAGGACTCCTAGTTTCTAGATAAATATATTAATTATATACCAAACAGGCTCCCTATTTATTTAATTATTATGTATATTCTACCTTTCATTCTGGAGCTAAAGGCAATCCCCTTTACCCCCACAACAATACTGTAGGGTAGGTTGGGTTGAATTATTGTAATTGATTCAAAATTGTCTAGGAAATTCCTGTGCCTGAACTTGGACAGAACCTAGAATTCTCTATTCTTAATTCAACACCTTAAACATTATATTCCACTGACTTCCCATACTGATAATATTTATGAAATTGTCTTACAGATCTTTTAAAAGCCTGTTACTGCAGAGTAACACAGTCAGCAAGGAGTTGTGTTGTTGATAATTTGTCACAAATGTAGTCTAAGGTGCCAGTAGACACCTTAAAGACACCTTAAAATCCTGATCATTTTAGAGAGTGTCACATCCTAATGGAACTGCCAATTCTTCAAGAACAGTTATCTGAGGCACAGGTAACATGCCACAGGCTTTCTCAAAGGTGTGCAGTCTCATTTTAGAATGTCTCCCCCAACACATTAGGTCATCTATGTTTTTATCTATACAAACATTTATTTTCAAACTTCAAAAAGAAAGGCTTATTGGTTTTATTCATATATTGATTGCCTAAATTTTCATGAGCATATTTTTGTAATTCATATTTTTCTCAATAGACTTGTATTTCCTTCATAAATGTATTTTTGTGTACATTTTCAAAGTTGTAAAAAGTAGCATGGGAAAATTCCAAGTAGCTTATTTTTTAAAAAAACATTTCCATTTTTCCAGCATGGCCTTCTCCAGCATGGCCTTCCATTCGGCAGGCCAAGGCAAAGAGGCAGTCCTGGAACCAGTGAAAAATGTAGGCCAGGCAGGAGACAGAACAGACCTGCCCTCAGTGTGAAAGGGATTGCCATTCTTGGATTCACCTTTTTAGCCACACTAGATGCTGTTCTAGGAACTCTTTCTAGAGCATGATACCATAATCTTTCGAGACTGAAGGTTGCCAATGGAATAGAATTATTAAAAAAATAATTGGTTCATCGTGGAGGGGAGATCTAAAATGTATATTTGCTTTTTTAAAAAATGATGATTTCAGTGTGTTCATGTATACTAATGCAACTTGTATAGCCATGCATAGAAACCTATACAAATTTGTCCTCCAACGTCAATGTTAATAGCATTGTTTGCCATCTTACTATGTATACAAGTACATTTCTGTGAAGCCTATTAGCATAATTTAGCCCCGTTCTTCCATATTATCCTTGTGATAAACCGAGCTCCATGTTAATAGAATAAATCAAGTATGATTAGACACACAAGGAAATTGTCTCTCAGGGTACATGCAAAAAACAAAGTAATAATAATCATGATAACAAAGTAAATATAATAATGATACCAGTAAGAGAAAATAGTGCAATAAATGAGAAGGATAATAGTAATATAACCATAGTACATGGGTAAAGATACTTAAACATAAGACAGCACTGCAGGAATTAGATGCTCAGCAGAGTATTGGCACAAGGAAAAAACTGTCTCTGTTTTTAGTTGTTTAGGCATGCATTGCCCTATTGCCATGTCCTGAAGGGAAAAGTTGCAACAGTTTATGTCCAGAATATGAGAGGTCTGTAGGTATTTTTTCAGCCCTCTTTCTGGTCCACGAAGTACACAGGTCTAGAATGGCAGGCTGTTTGCAACCCTAACTATTCATTGAAGTACTGTATGTACCTGTCCTGTTTGGTTTTGTACCAAACAAGGCAGTTTTAGAAGTGACAGACTAAATAATTTCTCTGTAGAATTGTATCAACAGCTCCTTGGGCAATCTGAACTTTCCAAGTTGATGCAGGAAGAACATGCTTTGTTGTGCCTTTCTAATGATGGTTCTAATGCTAGATGTCCATTTCAAGTCCTGAAAAATTGTAGAACTCAAAAACTTTAAAAAAAACTGAATTTGTATGTAGAGATACAGTTAAGAAATTGTTCAAATTTAGTTTCTCAATTTTAAAATGACATGATTTTGAGATACATTGACAACACTGTGTCTGGCTCTTTTTTCTTTCAGAAATACAGTGGTACCTCTACTTTCAAACTTAATTCATTCCGTGACCAGGTAGAAAAGTTTGTAAGAAGAAGCAATTTTTCCCATAGGAATCAATGTAAAAGCAAATAATGCATGTGATTGGGGAAACCACAGGGAGGGTAGAGGCCCTGTTTCCTCCCAGGAGATTCCTAGAGAGGCCCCATGGAGGTTTCTCCCCACCTTTTCCGGCCCTGTTTACTTCCAGGAGATTCTTAGAGAGGTCCCACGGAGGCTTCTCCCTGCTTTTTCCGGTTACAGTTTTGGAGGCTCGTGTAAGTGGAAAATGGTTCTTGAGAAGAGGCAAAAAAAATCTTGAACATCCAGTTCTTATCTAGAAAAGTTCTTAAGTAGAGGCATTTGTAGGTAGAGGTACCACTGTAATATTTTCCCCCGTGTACAAACTGAATCAAATGTTCATCATTCTTTAAAGCTATTTCTTCATCTTCTGCTACTATTATGTAATAATGGCGGTTTCTTGGAAGTTTTACAGTACAGCAATATAAATGAAACAGAATGCATTACATGCTTGGTTTTCAATATTTGGATAGCAAAACAATGCCAGTTCTTATATACAAACCTGGTAACAAACAACATTTCAATATAGAAACTCATAATAATACTGAGGCTCTGGTAGGGGAATAATATTTTTAAATGTAGTATCTAATGCTAGAGCAACAGCCTCTGTTCCCAATAATCCTTACAGATTATCCCATATCATTCAAATTAGAAGTGCCACAAGAACCAAGCATGACTGCATAAAATGAGCCATGATACAGATGCCTGTAGGACAAGTTTAGTAAAATGTATCCAGATGGTTCCATCAAGCAAAGGGAGGGGTGTAAACTTGCTGAATACATCCTAAAGATATTAGGAGGGTATGGGGTATTGAACACCATCTAAATGGGAAACATCTGTTCCCTACCTTGTTCTCTTCGACATTTCTTTCTTTATTGTTCTATCTTTTGAAAGTCATTTCATATCTTTGGTGTGGAGCCATTGGGTGGTTGTTTGGACAAGAATAGGTCAGGATCCCTGAAAGTTTAATGAAATTGAAAGTCTTAGAGAAAAGAAGATATTTGATGTTCCTGAATTAATGCTAATGCAGCATGCTGGAAATCTCGCTACACAAATACAGAAAGCCAATAGAAGTTTGACTAGATCGTAATGAATGAGGTTGTCTATGAAACAGAACACTTTAATCTTTGGCCTTAAAATTTGTTAACCTTGCCCAAGAAATAAGGCATAATTTGGCTATGTTTACAAAACTAAGCAATGAGATTTTGTTCTTTTCATTTTTATTAGTCTTTAGTTTCTAGTTAATCCATTCGGTATTAAGTTCCTAAATTATTGCCTTGTAGCTTTTTAATACCAAAGAATAAAAGTACATTAGAGACTTTGCATACCAGACTACTAAAGCATTTGTTCAAAATGTCTAAAAAGCATTGAAATGCAGAAAATGAATCCCATATGGCTGCTTAAATATGAGAAAAGTGAACTTTTTTTTACTCTGCAGGAACATCTGTACTCGATAACGGTTTGTGTGTGCGATAACAAGCAGTTTTTCATGCATCATTTTTAGGCAGCCATTATGATCTATATTTTCTCCAAGCAGAGTATTAACTTCAAGATTATCGTCTAAAAGTTAACTGAAAAATCAGTGGCTTTTTTTCTTTTTCTTTTGATGTTTATGCTTATTTTCCCCAATAATACTTTGCATGAATTAATAGCCAGAGGGCAAAAAGAAATTTAAGGAAATTAGCTGTCACCCACAACCAGTGATTCTGTATTCCGATAAACATAAAGGGCAAATTGTCTTTTATGCTCACCAAGCATGCCAATTGTGTCATTCCTATTAACAATTATATAGCATGCACATATTTTACAATTCTATATGGAGATGTTTGAATTAATACAGATTTAATATAAAACATTCAAAGGTTATTTTTCCATTAGCTATATTTGGAATAAAGCACCAAAATATGGAATCATATATATACAATTTTAGCTTAAAACAATATGCCTACCAATTTCCATGCTATAAGTATGGAACAGAAATTGCATTGTTCAATTTTTTGATTATTTCTGTAAGGCTGGGATGAGGGTTGCCCATCAATCCTTGTCTTAATTGACCACTTTATTGCTTTTGATACTATTGATCATGGCATCCTTTTAAACTGGCTCAGAGAATTGGGGATGAGCAGCACTCAGGGATGGACAGTAGCCAGTGCGCTTAGGTGCTCCAGCCTGGTAGGAAATTCCGGGATGTGTGCGCAGCTGTGCATCCCCAATGTGCCCCCACACTGGATTTGGCTTCTGCACATGTGCAGTAACTGAAATATTGTGTGAAGATACTTGCACAAGCAAGATTTTGGCAATTTCCACTGATTTATTGCTTCTGCGCATGCGCGGAAGCAAAAATACCAGCGACAATCGCCAAAATCTCGCACTCGTGCACCTCCTCAAATGAAATTTCACTTGCTGCACATGTGCAGAAGCCAAATCTTGTATCGACACATGCATGCCTGAGACGATCTCGGAGGGTGCTCCTGTAGAAGGTAAGACAAACGTCCCTTCACCGGCAGCACTTACGTTGTGCTGGTTTACTTCTTTTCTCTGCGGTTGATTCCAGTTGGTGATATTTGGGGAGTTTCCATCTTTGGCCACTAGTGTCCTCTTAACTGTTCAACTTCTACATGAGGCTGCTGGGAAAGATAATTTGTCAGCATGGAGTGAAGTAACAATATATTGATAATTCACAATTATGACTTAAGTGATGCTGTAATTACCTTATTTCTATCTGCAGACTGCCTGGAGTCTGTGAGAGTTTGGATGGGGAACATCAGGGTTCAGATGAACTCGGACAAGTCTGAATAGCTTTGGATTTTTGAGTTCTAGGACTATGCCATTTCTGGTGCTGGATGAGTTTGCCCTGTCCCATAGAGACCCAGTGCATAATATGGGTGGTCCTCTTGGACTCATGACTTCTACTCAAAAACTATGTTATAGTTCTTGTTGTATGCCAGTTGTGCCCTTTCTATTGGGCAGTTTTGCTCATGGTCACTCATGCCATAACCATTTCTGTTAGAATATTGATTACTGAGAGAGTCATGTTAACAAGATTAGCCAATGAATAGCCATAGCAACTAAGTCAGCCAATAGGAGCTTCTACTTCTGAGTCTGTGCAGAGAATCGAAATTGGAACTTAGTTTAAGGCTGGATGTGGCTTAATTCCACTCTATCTCTGCATTCTCCTCTTTGTACTCTTTGCTGAAATGAAACTAATTGTTCTTTGCAGCCTGTAACTGCTTGAAGAACTATGCTAATGGTATTGTAAATTCATCTGTTATTAAGTTTATACAGAAGTTATTGAATTCAGCTGAATCAGTTATCTGTGTGCGCTTCTGGTTTTAATTTTTATGCAACTAACTTTAATAATTTCCAAACTGAATTGCTGCAATGCACTCTACATGAGGGTGAAATTCAAAATTATCTGAAAGCTTTAGCTGGTGCAAAGTGCAGCAGCATAGGCAGTTATCTAGGCTTCTAAAACAGCATATGCTACACCTATTAGTTGCCAGCCTACTTCTATGGCCAATTGGAGGTTCTTATCTTTAAAGCCCTTCATGGAATGGGGCTATGTTATGTTATGATGACCTTAGTGAACAAGGGGAAGAGATATTCTAGGAAACAATCAGACAAGAGAGGCAGGAGCTCCTAATGGGCTAACAGTCAAAAAAAGAAACTTGGGAAGGACCTGCATCCCGAAGGGATGGATCAATTGAACGTGGCAACAAGAAGTTTGTATTTTAAATTTGAAAGAACCATACCAGAAGTAGAATCTAATCTTGTTTCCTGTTTTGTTTACCTGGGAGGACTGACACAATTATATCTACCCATCCCATCAGGTCTGGCAGAAGAGGTATGCTATGAATCTTGTTTGTTAGGCAGTTAAACTTGGCAAATATCTCTATTGCGGTGCTTGCCTTATGGAATATTCTACCCAACCCCCAAAATGAGGTTGTCTCAAAATAAAATTTATTTGTTTAAAACATGTTACATCACCATCTGACCCATCCAATCAAGTTATGTGTGCTACATTATTAGAAGTGTTGAAGAAGAGATTGGACATCCATTTGTCTGAAATAGTATTAGGTCTTCTGCTTGAACAGAGGATTGCTGCTACTAATCAATTAATATACAGACTATTTTATATCACGTGCACCTTAAATTGTGAAAGCCTGCAAGTTAGATTTGTCTGTTCTTCCATTCCAGCTCTATTATCCCTTCCAGACAAGGAAGTGATTCTGAAAGTGATGCACATACAGAGTTGGGTACCAAAACAAAAAACAGTCTACTAATGATCAGAGCACGCAGAAATACATTGATATTTAAAAGAGATATACGGGACATAAATTAGGTAAGGTAAGTATCCCTTGGGTGTTTCTTGACGCTTAGTTTCTCTATGGACATACCCATGTTTTTCACCTGGTAATTTGGTAATATGGAAATAGTTTGCCATTAGTTGTTATTTTTTCCTCCAACTTTCACGACTCAGTTCCAGCCAACTATTAATCAATTCCAACTCTTCTTAATTTTCTAAAATCAGACATAGTGGATTATCTGCTATTACCTGAGATAATATTAATTTGATTTGTTGCCAGTGGAATTCCAAATGTTTTAGTACTAATCTGTATATTCAGTCCCACAACTGTATGTGCAAATGTAAATATAAATACTGGATGGATGGATGGATCTGATTATCAGGATTCCAAGTAACGCCCTCAATGCAATGAGACTTAAACTTCTCAAAGTTCCATTTTATTAGAGATGCCACATTGATACATCTGGGAAAATCCGAATCTAAAAGTTTCCACATATTCCCCAGCCAAAAGAAGGCCGAAGTCCCTTCCCCTGCACCTTCATGTCCATCACATGATCCAATCAATACACCACACCAACTGGAAATGCCTCCTGTCATGCCACTCCAGGTGCAGGCTGAATGTCCTTGACTCTCAGAGAAAGAAATGTTGTTATGGCTAGATATCCCCACAACTCCCTGTAATCCCCACCCCCAGTTTCCCTTACCACTAAGTGTGGCAACCCTGAAGATCCAAATAAAAATATGGCCTCCAGGGCTGACACTGATTTTGCATTATATAGAGTTCATAATAAAGTCCAGGCCACATCATCAGAACTGTAACATACACTGTATATCCCTAAATTATTTTCCCCTTGGTTTTTATTGATATTGTAGTCTTGTTGTGTGGGATTCCTTCTCTAAAATATTTTCTGCCCAACAACTGATGACTATACTGGATGTTAATCTCTTAGAACCATCTTGTCCAAACTATTATCAAGTTTTTCTTCTGACTTTAAAAATATATTCTTTCCCATCTTTATGTATTTATTTAGGTGTTCTTTGGTAAAATATTCCTTTCAATAAATGGTGCTACCATATTATGTGTAAAAAATAAAGTGTTTTTCCTGATTACTGCTGACAATTTCTGTATACACCTAGTTATGGATTGTATTTAAACTAGTGTGAAGTCCAGGTATACACATCACTGTCTGTCTATCTTTTTACATACTTACTGTATACATGCTCACACATATTCCACATACAAATATATTATTAAGACTATGCAAGATTCTGTTTCAATATTTGATTTCATCAAATCTGTAAAATGAATTAATTTTCAGAATTTTACTTCCAGATCTTTTTGAAACATTCAGTCAAAATAGAGTGCTACTGAATAGTCACTGGGTTTGTATGCTTCTTTTTATGTTTTTCTTCGACATAGGGATGCAGCTAAGTGGAGGAGGCCCTAGAATAGGACCATAAACTCTCTTATAATAAAATGACTCACAAATGTTATCATCCCTTTTCCTTCAGTGTATAATGAAACTCCTTTGTGTTGGAAAATATTTTAGTTTCATTTCCCCCCCCCCCTCTGTTTAGAACTTACTTCAGACAGGCAGCACTTTTAGTTGGAAAGAAATTGAGAGAAAGAGACACTGTTCAGGTTGTTATTTTTTTCTCTATCTTGTTCAGTTGTTTGTTCTTCTGCGTAATCTGTCTGCCTTTCCCAAATCCATATATATTATTAATCCTTCTATTTGTCTGACCTACTCCCTTGTTAGTTTCGGTGTCTCTATGTAGTCTGCCTTAGCTCCTCATTCATTCCCTTTCATTCCCTTTATTTTTCCCAATCCTCTCATTTTTTTTTAACTGCTACTTGTCTGTTTTGAGTGAATCTGTCTTGTGTGACTGAATCTGAGATAATGTGTTTGAGGTTACACTATTCATAGAATATAGAGCCTGTTTCTATGTATTACAGTATATTGTGCACACAATTGTTATAACACACATAAAAGGTTAACCTTTATTTTTCAAAAAAAACCTTGCTACACAAGCAATCATTATTTTGAGCACAAAAATGAAAAAAATAGTAAGATGTGCAGTTCAAAAAATTAGTCTATACAACCAAAGCTATCACTCAATGAATAGAATAGAATAGAATAGAATTTTTATAGGCCAAGTGTGATTGGATACACAAGGAATTTGTCTTGGTGCATATGCTCTCAGCGTACATAAAAGAAAAGTATACATTTGTCAAGAATCATGTGGTACAACACTTAACAATTGTCATAGGGGTCAAATAAGCAATGAAAAAACAATCAATATTAATAAAAATCTTAGGATACAAGAAACAAGTTACAGTCATACAGTCCTAAGTGGGAGGAAAAGGATGATAGGAATGATGAGGGAAAAAATAGTAGAAATACAAGTTCAGATTTAGTAAAAAGTCTGACAGTGTTGACGGAATTATTTGTTTAGTAGAGTGATGGTGTTTACATTGATTCCTGTGGGAAATAGCGCCGGCGGACTTACCCGCTGGCGGCGTTTGCGGGAGGGGTCGGGAAGACACCGGACCCCATGGCAGCCGCCATCTTTGTTCTCGGGCGAAGTCTCGTGACGCGAGACTTCGCCCGAGTGTTGGGCCTGTACAGGCCCGGCTGCCGATTGGTCCGGGCGGGGCTTGCTCGCCCTATTTAAGGGCGGGCAGGCCCGAGGCTCTGCCTTTTTGCACGGACCATCGCCACGAGCAGACGCTTGTCAGTTCTGCTCGCGGCGGCCATTTTGGGTGCGGCCTCATGCGCGGCCACCATTTTGTGGCCTGGTTGGTTCGGCGAAGAGGGTCTCTCGAGTGTCGGCGGCTTTTCGGGCAGCAGGAGCAGCTTCTACAATAGCGGAGCCAGCATCGGCTGGGCTCCGCTCCGGTTTTACCCTCCGGTTGCCCCGGAATCGGGGGCGTGGGGAGGGGGTGCCCTTAGGGGGGTGCGGCCTGGTTTTCCCTCAAGGTTGGGGGGGCATTTGTTCGCATCCAGGGAGCCCTTAGGGTGGGCTAGTTTCTCCAGGCCCCCTTGCTGAAGCGGTGGGCAGCGAGGCCTTGCTCCCACTGCTGGGGGGGGAGTGGATTGGCCTTCCTGGTGAGGCCTACTGTACTTAGGCCGGCCTTGCTTCCCGGCTCGGGCCTTTTTGGGTCAGGGTTTTTCATTGGATCGTGTTAACTGTGAAGGCATGGCCCCAAAGAAGAGGCAAGCTCAGGCCCCCCCGGCCCAACCGGTGGTGCGGCCTAGGAGGGCTTTGAGGCCTTCTGCCCGGGCTCGGGCTGGTATGGAGGGGCCCCCTGGGGTGGTCCCATCTGAGGGGGTGGTGGGATTTATGCCCGCAGCCCCTCAACCCGAAGTTTCTCCCTCTCTGTCTTGGGCCAGGGTCCTGGAGAGGCTTGATGACCTGGAGCACTGGTGGTCTGGAGCGGGCCCAGGCGGACTCCCCCTGGCTGCATCGGTGGCCTGGGGAAGGGATCCAGAAAAGGAGGTGGCCCAGGCCGGGCAGATGGCCCAGACCGGGCAGATGGCCCAAACCGGGCAGATGGCCCAAACCGGGCAGATGGCCCAGGCCGGGCAGATGGCCCAGTCGGGGCAGATGTCAGCTTTCCAGGGCCCAGCTCGGATGGGCCCTCTATGGATGTCTTCCACCCCATATGGGGCAGGTGAGGTTGCACCACACTTAGCCACTACACCGCTCCTTCCCGTGCGGGGTCCGGGGTTTAGCCCGCCTGCGTTGGGGAGTGGCACTAGTTTTTTGGGGTCCACTTCTGGCACATGTGGTCAGGTGTGGGCTCCGCCGGCCCCGCCGGCAGTAGCACCAGGGGTAGCTTTTCCACCTGGGGCAGGGGTGGGGTGTTGGATCCCTCCAGCGCCTGCTATTATGCCCCCGCCCCCTTTGGTGTCTCCACCGGGGCTAGGAGTGCTGGGAATGGGGGTATCCACCGTGTGGGACCTGTTCGCCAGCATCAAGCCTGGGGCCATCCCATGCGGACTCCCCGCTACGCCCTTAGGGTACCACCTTCACCCATCAGTGAAGGAGGCAATTTGGAGGGGGGAGTATGTGGACCTCTTCTCCCTATTAAATAGGAAAGTCCCCAAGCAGGACAAAGATGTCGTGCCCGGGGAAAAGGTGAAGAAAACGAAAGTCACAAAGTGTTTCAGCTCTTGGCTGTACGCTTTTTTGACTTTCGCGTCCGTGGTGATTCAGAGGCAGCCGGTTAGGGCTGCTGCTCTGCTTAAATACATTGATTTAATTGCCAGGGCTAACTTTGAGTACGGTGGCACCATTTGGAGGCATTACGATAAGGGGTTTCGGATGCGCATAGCCCATGACCCCTCCTTGCCCTGGGATATGGTGGTCCTGGAACCTGTGGTTCCAGGCCACTTATATGTCCGGCAAGGAAGGTTGTGACAGGACCGACAGCGGTCACTTTATGGAGGAGGAGCCCGTGTCTTCCACGCCAGCCAAGGCGGCTGCGGGGGCAGCGGGAAAGGGGGTTTCCCAGGCGTGCCATGAGTTTGCCGCAAAGGGGGCGTGTTTTCATCCCTTTTGCAGGTTTAAGCATGCGTGCGGTAACTGTGGGGGGAACCATGCCTCTTCCGTGTGCCCCCGCCCCAAGAAAGGGGCGGAAAAGAAGGGTGGGGGTCCACCAAAGCCTCCCCACCAGCTGGGGGTAAAGGGGCCCAGCCCAATTAATTTACAGGTGCTTCAGGGTTGGTTAAAGGACTACCACCCTCGCTCGAGAGCGGCTGCTCTCTTGCTAGGTTTCTCTAAGGGATTTAGGATCCCTTACGTGGGGGTTAGGAAGGCCTTCATGTCCGACAACCTCAGGTCGGTTGTTGGACATGAAGACATTGTTAGGGACAAGCTTTGGAAGGAGGTGGCCGAGGGCAGGGTCCTTGGGCCCTTCCCGGAGCCGCCCTTCCCGAATCTTAGGGTATCTCCCTTAGGTGTGGTCCCCAAAAAGGCGAGTGGTGAATTTAGGTTGATTCACCATTTGTCTTTTCCAAAAGGTGAGTCAGTGAATGACTACATTCCTGACGAACTTTGTTCAGTCCGGTACGCGTCCTTTGACGCTGCCGTGGCTATGGTTAGGAAGTGTGAGGTGGGAGCCCTTATGGGTAAATGCGACATTAAGTCGGCATTCCGGCTCCTCCCCATACACCCAGCCGACTTTGAGCTGTTGGGCTTCCATTTTGAGGGAGGTTATTACGTGGACAGAGCTTTACCCATGGGTTGCTCTGTCTCGTGCTCTCTTTTTGAGAGTTTCAGTACCTTCTTGGAATGGGCGCTCAGGAGGCATAGTGGTCTGGGTTCGGTCATTCACTACCTTGATGATTTCTTGTTGTCGGGGCCTATGCGTTCGGAGCAATGTTTTGCTCTAATGTGGGACTTCGAAGCCCTTTGTGCTCAGCTAGGGGTGCCTTTAGCCTCTGAGAAGACCGAAGGCCCCGCCACCAAGATTACCTTCCTCGGTATTGAATTGGACTCAGAGGAGCAATCTTCTAGATTGCCCCTCGATAAGTTACTTAAAATTAAAGGAAAGCTTGATGAGGTTCTGGGTTGCCGGAAGGTTACTCTCCGGCAGCTCCAGGAACTAGCGGGGATTCTCAATTTTGCCTGTCGGGTGGTGGTCCCAGGCAGGGCTTTTTCAAGGAGATTGTACAATGTGATGAAGGGGCTGTGTTTGCCCTATCATCGTACCCGCCTCTGCACGGGGGTCAGGGCTGACCTCCGCGTGTGGCGGGAGTTCTTGGACAGGTTTAATGGCTTGTCTTTTTGGAGGCACAAGCTTCTTTTGGAAGCTGAGTTGCAGCTCTGCTCCGATGCTGCGGGGACTTGCGGTTTTGGGGTAGTGTTAGGTGACCAGTGGTGCTGGTTGGCATGGCCTCCGGAATGGAGTGCCTCTTCTCTGGTTAAGGACCTGACTTTCTTAGAGCTCTTCCCCTTGATAGTGGCCTTAGAGCTTTGGGGGGAGCAGTTTAGGGACAAGACTGTGCATTTTTGGTGCGACAACCTAGCGGTTGTCCATGTTGTGAACACCCTGTCCTCTAAGAGCGACAGGGTAATGCGGCTTGTCCACCATTTTGTGCACAGGTCCTTGTCCCTAAACACGTTGTTTTTGGCTAGGCGTGTCCCCGGGTTGGATAACGGGGTCGCTGACGCCTTGTCCCGTGGTCAGTTGTCCAGGTTTCGGACCCTGGCCCCGTGGGCCCGAGAGTCGCCGGAGGCATTCCCCGGCCACCTTTGGAGTCTGGGGGGGCTCCCGAGCGGTGGAGAGATGAGGCATCCAGGGCAATCTCCCTATCTGTAGCGCCCGGCACCCTCAGGGCATACCAGCGTGCAGGTAAGGAGTTTGGGGATTTCAGGCAGGGTAGGGGTTACCCCCTTAGTTGGCCTGCCCCTGTTGAGCACCTGGCGGAGTTTTGTGTCCAGCTTAGGCAGCGTGGCCTGTCAGTTAGGACTATTTCTGTCCAAGGCGTGGGGGGGGGGGTTTGCGGATTTTTCAGGTGACTTCCGCATCCGGAAGATGCTGGAAGGCTGGATGAGGGAGCATGTGGGGGCCCCTGGTGACACTCGTCGGGCTCTGACGGTTCAGCAGCTGTCTTTGATTAATGGGGCTTTTGACAGTCTGTGTGCCTCCTTGTATGAGGCCCGTCTTTTTAGGGCAGCGACTTGTGTCATGTTTTTTGGGGCCCTCAGGGTCAGTGAGGCCATGGCATCGTCTCAGGATGACACGTCGCTCCGTGCCTTCCAGTATGCTGATCTGGCCTTTAGGCAGGGGGTGGGTGTCCCTTGTCATAAGGCATTCTAAGACGGATCAGCTACACAGAGGGGTTAGCATCCAGCTTAGTGCGGCCACCGACCAGTCGGTGTGTCCGGTGGCCGCCCTACAACTTTATTGTGGCTTGTGAGGGTCTGGACAAGGGTACCTTTTTAGGCATTGGGACGGTACCCCCCTGACCCGTTACCAATTTGGGGTGTTAGTGTCCAGGGCAATGGCCCAGGTAGGCATGGATCCCGCCGGTTATGGAACGCATTCGTTCCGTATCGGCGCCGCCACTAGCGTGGCACTTTCTGGTTTCCAGGCCCATCGGATTCGGGAGAGCGGCCGCTGGCGGTCAGCGGCATATTTGGGTTATGTTAGGCCCGCTGAGGATTCTAGGCAGGGCTTAGGCTAGGTAACCTCTCTGTGTGTGTCCTCTTGCAGGTCCCCATGCCAACACGAAACCGACGGCGCTGCTGTGTGGCCACAGCATGATTTTTTGGGCCGGCCGCTCAGCAGCCAGAAGCGCCATCGGGACCCAGTTGTCATTGGGACGGTGGGTCACTGTCGTTTGGATGGGCCGCAGAGGTATGCGGTGGGAGGGACTCCTACCGTCTTTGCTGGGAGGGCGGCATCCTGTGGCTGCGCCCAGATGGCTGGTCTTGCACCTGGCTGGCAATGACCTGAGCCTGCTTGGGGGTCTACCGCTGATCGTCCAGGCGAGCGAAGACCTACGACGGCTTCGCGATGTGTGGCCCACCACGCAAGTGGTGTGGTCAGAGATCCTCCCAAGGATCGTGTGGAGGGACGCCCTTTCCCTTAGGGCCATTCACCGGGTCAGGCGTAGAGTGAATAAGGCCCTGGGATGGATAGTTAGGGAACTAGGTGGGGTTGTAGTGGCCCATCCCCTCATCACTGTAGATCGGCCGTGGCTTTACCGGGCCGATGGCATTCACCTGTCAGAACAGGGGAACACCATTTTCTTACAGGACCTGCAGCGGTCTCTGCGTGAGCTGGCGCAGCTAGAGGGGGGAGTCGGGGGGCCAAGATAGATATCTGACCCCCGCTCCATGGCAGGTGAGGGGCGGAAAACTGGGTGATGGTCTAGCAACTGGTGTTCTCCCTTGGGCATCTTTGGGGATGATTGACAGGTTCTCTCCAAGCTTGTGGTGGAAGCGACCTGAGCAGTTGGGGGGAACCTGTCTTTGGGTCACGCACCTTTAAGTCCCCTGTTAGGGGTTAGCCGGCGTGACCCCCCTCATGCAAGGCATGGCAGGGTCTCAGGTGAGGGAAGGGTCCCTCACCTGGACTAGCATCGAGGTACCCCCATAAGTTGCCCAGGAAGTTTATGTGACGTAACTTTTCCGCCCCGGAAGCAATTGTTTGACCCTGCAGGTCCATTGTTTGGGTCATAGTTGTTATGCAAATTTTATGCAGATTTATGCTCATTTATTTGAATAAATTATGCTAATTTAATTTAATAAAAATGACCCAGTTAAATCCAGCTCTTGTGTCCGTGTCGTTACTCCGCCTCTCCTGCAATAGCGCCGGCGGACTTACCCGCCGGCGGCGTTTGCGGGAGGGGCCGGGAAGACACCGGACCCCATGGCGGCCGCCATCTTTGTTCTCGGGCGAAGTCTCGCAACGCGAGACTTCACCCGAGAGTTGGGCCTGTACAGGCCCGACTGCCGATTGGTCCGGGCGGGGCTTGCTCGCCCTATTTAAGGGCGGGCAGGCCCGAGGCTCTGCCTTTTCGCCCGGACCATCGCCACGAGCAGACACCCACCCGCCCTCCCTATTTTACAGTGTGCTGAAGTGGGTCGCCCCTAGGGGGGCCGAATGGGAATTTTTTGCGGTTCTGCCTGTTAGCAGGGCCGTTTTTTCGCCCATTCCACACTGGGATGATGGATGTGCAGTTAGGGGGTGTTTGCACTTATTAGGTTGATTGGATTACCTTTGGTCATTTGGGTAGGCAGGTTAGGGGCGGAAAACTGGGTGGTGGTCTAGCAACTGGTGTTCTCCCTTGGGCATCTTTGGGGATGATTGACAGGTTCTCTCCAAGCTTGTGGTGGAAGCGACCTGAGCAGTTGGGGGGAACCTGTCTTTGGGTCACGCACCTTTAAGTCCCCTGTTAGGGGTTAGCTGGCGTGACCCCCCTCATGCAAGGCATGGCAGGGTCCCAGGTGAGGGAGGGGTCCCTCACCTGGACTAGCATCGAGGTACGCCCATAAGTTGCCCAGGAAGTTTATGTGACGTAACTTTTCCGCCCCGGAAGCAATTGTTTGACCCTGCAGGTCCATTGTTTGGGTCATAGTTGTTATGCAAATTTTATGCGGATTTATGCTAATTTATTTGAATAAATTATGCTAATTTAATTTAATAAAAATGACCCAGTTAAATCCAGCTCTTGTGTCCGTGTCGTTACTCCGCCTCTCCTGCAAAATTGCTTCTTCTTAGAAACTTTTCTACTGAAGAACCTGGTCACGGAATGAATTAAGTTTGTAAGTAGAGATACCACTGTACTTTCTTAATTCTCAGGATAACTGCATGATTGATTCCCTAGCTCCTTTCATCTAATACGGCACAAATGAACAGTAAATGCATCTATATAACATTATTAGTTAATAATGCAAAACTGTTTGTTATTTCTTAGGCAAAGATTTCTTCTACATAAGGCTATTTTAGCTCTAGACTAGATCCCTAAAGTGATTTAATCAATGTCCATCATCTTTACAAGTGGCACCTGAAGCTGTTGACTTTTTGCTCAGTAGTATAGAGGTCACCCAGATACCCTAAAGAACAAGTCACCTGACATCTGTATTTCTTCAGGCAGATTTTGGCAGACTGGCTGTGTTAATGTTGATTGAAATTATCGCCGGCTGACTTACCGGCCCCACGGCGCTGTTGCTGAAGGGCCGGGCAGACTCGGACCCTTCTGATGGCGGCCGCCATCTTGTTTTCGGCCGAAATCTCACGAGGCGAGATTTCGGCCGAGAATGCCCAGCCCACGTGGCTGGGCATGACGTCGGGTCCGGGCGGGGCCTGCTGGCCCTATTTAAGGGACAGCAGGCCGGGAAGAAAGCCTTTTCGCCCGGACCTGTGCCAAAGAGCAGACACCCACCCGCCCTTCCCTATTTTACAGTGTGCCTAGTGGGTCGCCCTCGGGGGCCGAATGGGAATTTTTTGCAGCCTTGCCCATTAGGCCAGGCTGTTTTTTCGCCCATTCCACACTGGGGAGATGGACGTGCGGTTAGGGGGTGTTTGCATTTAATTAGGTTAATTGGCTTACCTCTTGTCATTGGGTAGGCAGGTTAGGGGCGGAAATCTGGGTGGTGGTTCAGCAACTGCGCGTTCTCCCTTGGGCATCTTTGGGGATGATTGACAGGTTCTCTCCAAGCCCATGGTGGGTGCTACCTGCGCACTTGGGGGGAACCTGTCTTTGGGTCCCGCTATTGAAGTCCCAGGGTAGGGGTGAGCCGGCGGGACCCCCCTCATGCGAGTGCACGGCAGGGTCTCAGGTGAGGGAGAGGTCCCTCACCTGGACCAGCATCGACTACGCCCTTAGTTGCCCAGGAATGTTGACCTTTTTACGTCATTTCCGCCCCGGAAGTGTTTGTTTGACCCTGCAGGTCCACTGTTTCCGGGTCATAGTTGAATATGTTGATTATGCAAATTTATGCTAATTCATGCTAATTTAATTAATAAATTATGCAAATTTATTATAATAAAAATGACCCAAGTTTAAATCCAGCTCTGGTGTCCGAGTCGTTACTCCGTCTCTTCTGCAACATTCTTTCCATGTCTGTAGAATTTCCTTGCATTTTCATTATATTGAATTAGCGTACACTAATAATTATCTGATATTTAATTTGTAACAATTGCATAAAACTATATTGCACAAACTGCAGAGTAAGATATAATTGGGGGATAGTATTAAAAATAGTGTCCCCATCAAAACTGATCCATTCAACTTTGTTAAGCTTTTGGGTAGTTTAATAATTATTTAAGAAAAAATTCTTAAGTAAAATATTGCTCTTCAAGAAAGCCATTTCTGTTGCATGAGTACATATCATGATACTATAGGTGATAGAAATGGATAGTATCTTTTCTAAGATGTCTCATGATGTCGTAGGGGTGACATAATAACAGAATTACAGAACAGAATAACATAGTTGAAAGGGACTTTGGAAATCTTCTCATCCAACCCCCAGTTTAGGTAGGAAACCCTATATTATTTCAGACAAATGGTTGTTCAATCTCTTCTTAAAAGTTTCCAGTGTTGGAGTATTCACAACTTCTGGAGGCAAGTTGTTCTATTTAATGAATTAATTATTCTAACTGTCAAGAAATTTGCTCTTATGTCTATGTTGCTTCTCTCTTGATTTGTTTCCATTGATTGCTTCTTGTTCAGCACACAGTTGCTTTGGAGAATAGCTTGACTCCCACTCTTTGTGGCAACCTCTGGGATATTGGAACACAGGTATCATGTAACCCTAATGGCCTATGCTTAACAAGTACAACTGGAGCTGTTGAACCCACAGTCTCCTATTTGTGAGGCAAGAGTTTCACCTCTAGGCATATTGCCTTTCATATATTTGTATTTATATTCATTAGAAATATTAAAAAATGAAACTTTGATTTGGGGTTTTATCTATTAAATAGATTTGTTGTTATAGATATGCTAGTTTACATTATTCTATAAAACCAAAGCATTGAGGTTTGATCTTATTCTACTGCACAAGAGGGATCTGCAAGTCTTTCTTTTCCCATTCTTTTCTACACTTTCCTCTTCCTTTTTCCCTCTCCTGTTTTTTCTATTACTTTTGTTTTTTCTATTTTCTATTGTAAGTTTATAAAAAAGAAATATAATTAGATAATTGAAATGATATTTAAGTATGTGTATATTAATGAATAGTTAATTCGGTTAAAGAATTGAGGGAAATTTAGATTCACTGAATTAAAGGTTCTTCCATTTGGCAAAGACAACTCTTAATGGAGAATATGTGTAGCTCAGTATTTAAATGTTGAGATTTTGGTATTCCCTTCTTGCAAATTTTTTTATTATCAAACTAGAGAGGGTCATGTTTATAAGAAGAAAACCAAATTCAATGAACACCAAGTTCCCAACAACCATGTCAATCTGAAGGAAACTATAAATAATGCAAACAAAAGAGCCATCAAAAATCCCTGCCCATCATACAATGTCTATGTTGGCCACAATATTCTCATTGTCATATATTCTCAGAGGATTTCTATGCTGGACTAAAAACTTACATGCATTTGCCTGAGACTATGAATTATTCAACTGAAGTTCACAGTGTGTAAATATGAATAGGATAGCACACAAATCTCCAGAATATTGTGAGCATTTTTATTTAAGCCAAATGTAGAGAAATTGTCAATGTCAACTGAATGACTAATCCACATGCTGAATGTTCCATGTTGAATAACATCCGGACATGGGTGAGTGTGTTATCCATTCATTCATCCATTTTCTGCTCTGCAGGAACCTATTGAAAGAATTGTTGCTAATATGCTAGATCCAGAAATGTCCTCTTATGACTAGATGAGCTTCTTTCATTTGCCAGAGACTCTAGAGGAAAGGAGAGAAATAAAGTTTTAGTAGCCTCTTGAAGAATTTTCCAGTTAATCATAGAATAAATTTAGTAATATTGCCAAGTAGTACAGCTATAACAGTTAAGAACAATGTTTTGTCTTGACCTCCTGCTGATCTATCATAACCAAGTTTATTTCACAGTCTACAGTGGGCAAAATACATAACAAACCAGTGACAGAGAGAGACAGAGAGAAAGAGAGAGAGAGAGAGGAAGGGAGGGGGGAGGAGCGAGAGAGAAAGTGAGGGAGAAAGAGAAAGAGAGGAGTGGAGAGAGAGAGAGAGAGAGGGAGAGAGAGAGAGAAGATAAGCCTTATTAAATTAAAAACTTTTCAATATAATGGCATTTAAATATAAAGGCAATTGTATTGCCTTTATATTTGGTTATTTTCTCTATTCCTAATGGTCCTTTTGAGTATGATTAGTCACGAATAGCTTTTTGTCCAACCAATAAGTTAATTAAGGTTATGCATTTTTTCTGTAAATTGCTAGCATTTAGGACTGGGCTTGATCAAACTGTTAGCATTCAACTAGAATATTAAATTAATGGGAACATACTATTTTTGGTAGGTGTTTCTATTTTTTTATTAATGATTGAAATACAGTATTGTATTAAGTTTTCAACCAGTTGCTAATTTTCTATCAGACACAATTTAAGGTGTTGAGTTTTTAAAACTTCCATTGTTGGAGCACTCACAACCTCTGGAGGCAACTGATCCACTGATCAATTGTTCTGTCAGGAAATTTTTCCTTAGTTCTAAGTTGCTTCTCCTTGTTTACTTTCCAACCATTGCTTCTTGTTTTACCCTCAGATGCTTTGGCGAATAGTTTCTTTGTGGCAACCCCTGAGATATTAGAACTATCATGTCTCCCCTGGTCCTTTTTTTTAATTAAACTAGACATACCCGGTTCCTGCAACCATCTTCATATATTTTCTAGCACTCTTTCTAGAGTCTCAACATTCTTTTTACATTGTGATGACCAAAACTGAATGCAGTATTCCAAGTATGGCCTTACCAAGGCATTATAAAGAGGTATTAACATTTCACGTGATTTTGATTATATCCCTCTGTTAATGCAGCCTAGAACTGTGTTGGCATTTTTGGCAGCTGCTGCACACTGTTGGTTCACATTTAAATGGTTATCCACTAGAACTCCAAGATCACTCTCATAGTTACTACCGTAGAGCAAGGTACCACATATACTTTTTTCACCATTGAATTTCATTTTATTTGATAGCACCCAATGTTCAAGTCTGTCACGATCCTTCTCATGAACCTATCTTCTGGAGAATTGTCTATTCCTACAGGTTTGGTGTCATCTGCAAATTTGATGAGTTACCTATCTATCCCCTCGTCCAAGTCATTGATGAAGACATTAAAGAGTACTGGACATAAAACAGAGCCTTGGGATACTCCACTACATATTTCCCTCCATGTAGATGCAGTTCCATTGAGCACTACACTTTGAGTGCAGTTGGTTAGCCAGTTTTAATCATTCTAGTGGTGTTGCTGTCCATGCCAATTTTTTCTCATCTGTCTGTCTGTCTGTCTATTATTTATATTTATATGCCACTCACTCCAATAGGACTCAGGGCGGCTAATAGTATTAGGTTATGGTCTACTTTGTCAAATGCCTTACTGAAGTTCAAGTAAACCACATCGACAGCATTTCTCTGGTCCACTAATTTTTTCCACTTTTTCAAATTACTACCTTGACTTAGGATATAATTTTTTTGAAGGATTACTTTTCCCAATGTTATTCAAATCAGCAAGAGAAGGAGCCAAGTAGCCAAGTGTCAAATACAACAACCTTTCTTGAGTGTGGCTTCTAAGCTATGTAATACTCACCCAGGGAAATGTGTTTGGGCCCAATGTTTAGGAACTTGTGAAACAAAGTTATTTTGCCAAACTTTTAAGTGTTGAACTGATTTTGATAATATTGTAATGTTCAGTTAAATAGTATGCATTATATAATTGTGTTTTATGGTTCATATCTGTTGTTGAATGAACACTTGTGCATGCTAAAATTTGTTCATTATATATTTATTTGTTAATCAAATTTATATAGCCACCCATCTCCTCAAAGGGGATTATTGTCGTTATGAAATTGGCTACAATTCTATCTCTGCAGATATAAAATGGATAAGAACTCCCAGCAAGCTTCTTTATGTTAGGTTTAACTTCTTTTTGTTGTTGCCAGTATGAATGTTTATTCAGGCATTTGATGACATTTGAATATTCACATTATTGCATCTCAATAGCAATCCTGATGTACTCATACATGTTAATTTGACATTTTATTTTCTTTATTATTTTAATCTACTGCAAGTTCCTAAGGAAAAACATAACCTGAAACAATAAGGTTTATGTAATCATTTATTAAACTGATTCTATCCTGTCTTTTAATAACTAAATGTATGAGATAGCTAATGAAATATTGAAGAGATCTATGTTATGTTATGATGTACTCCATATAACATCAGCCTAACAAGACATAAAATGCTGCTGATCAGTGATAGATCAGCAGAAACTTACACAGCTTAATATATTTTCAGGAATAATTTTTATGAGCATCAAAAGAGCAGGAAGGAAACAAGAAACTTCTCTGATGAAGTAAGTCCATAAGCCTTGGGCCACTAATGATCTTAAATCATCATCATCTCCTCCTCCATCTCCTTTTTAACTGACATAAAAAGATAAAATAACAAAAAAGAAAAAACACAAAATAACAAAATATGCCTAAGATTATATACAAGTCACAAAAAATTGACCACATAGACAAATTTTATTCAGTAAGATCCTTTGTCTATGTGGTCCTTCAGGTCATTGTAGTAATTTAATACTAGTTGTCCACTCCTTTTCCTTCCACCTTTCCTAGCACTGTAGATGTCACAAAAGAGCTAGGTCTGTCCATAACATGTCCAAATTATAATGATTTCATCCTAGTCATGTGTGCCTCAGCTCAGAATTCTGGTTTGATTTGTTTGGATAATTCCATTTTTTGTTTTGCTTTGTTTTATTGGCTCTCCATGTGTTCTGTCTGGGTCACTCCAGAAGCTATGACCAACCCAAAAAGATAAGCCAGACACACCGGTTGAATCCAAACACAGTTTTATAATGGTAAAGAGAAAAGAAGCCAACAGAAAATGTCCTTACAAGTCAGGAAAGCACTGGAACTCCAAATAGATACACAAATGCAATTGTTCATACAAAAACACAGGATCCTTGATGACAAACGAGGCTGTTGCTAACAGGCACAAACCTCCCATGGGTCTTCAAGACTGCTGGGCCATGAGCCAGGAACAAAACACTGAGAGAAAAGGCAGATAACTCCAACTCCACTGTGATAACACTCCACGCTGCTGGAATGGTTCTCATGCCTTATAAACCCTTCCCTGCTAATGAGGACCACACCCAAGCCCTGGTGTTCCCCATTCAACGCTGATAATATCTATTCAGTTGCTGCCTCCTTTGATCTATGCGTCTCTGTCACATACTAATGATAGCTTGTGCCTCATCATCTAATGACTCCAGAGACTCCAAGCTACTTGCTTGAGAGAACCCCTCCCCAGGGCTCCCAGGCCCCTCTTCCACATCACTTTCCAGATTGTTATCTCCCCAGTCTGGCTGCCAAGAACTCTCCTCTTCGCTCTCAGCCTCCCCCGGGCATGGAGCCAGCAGAGACGCAGCTGGTCTTCGATCTTGCTCAGGCTGAACCACAACACCATGGTATTCCCAGGTGTTTTCTCCATCACCAAAGTCCAACTACTCTTTTTATCCTGCTTCGTCTGCTTTCACAATGCCTGTCTCATTGTAATCTTTACAGGAATATACTATCACAGCATTTGAATTACTTTTCCAAAGGTCTCATTGCAACTTTACCAAATGCTAGCCTGCAACATGTTTTTTTTTATAATAATCTATATTCATCTATACGCAACACATTTATAAGCATCAGGTTTTCAGTCAATTGGGACTATAAATGTGGTTTTTCAAAACTGAAGAACTATATTTTGGCAATAATTAGAGCAAGGAGAATACAATTCCATTCTCTAGCTGTTAATTTTTATGGGATAGCTATATATATATGTGTCACAAGAATGTGTGATTTGAAAATGTTACATTTCCCCCCTTAATTACTCAAATTAATATACATAATTATTTTTCCAAGAACATAATTTAAGGACAAAGTAAAAAATATAAAGTGTTATTTTGGTTGCATTTCCAAAACAATGATTTAATCATACCATTTTATGTACAAACTCCATAGGGGTATAATGTCCAAAATAATTTTTGTGGTTACATAAACTATAATCGGAGATCAAATGAGGATGTTAGCATTAAGATTAAAACATTTCCCCATTGTTTAGATAAAATGGGAATATCCAGTTCTTTATTACATTCAGCATTTAACATTGCATATTGAAATGAGTTAATTGATAGCAAATATTTATACAAACCGTGAGCTTTTATAAAATGTAAAATGTAATAATAATAAAAAAATGTAAATAATAAAATGTAATAATCCTTTCTATTAACTTAGAAGATTGAAAATGCTAGAAATCAAAATGTTATTCTGTTCATATCAGAAGCATCAAGAGGCTTATGGGTTGAAAGGATTAACTAGTGATATCCCGTTGTCCAGGAGACACCTGGTTGGGGACATTAAGTTGACTACCAAAGTGGTATCCATCTATCTACTCATGGTCAGTCACTTCAAACTGCTGGATCCGCAGGAAATCAAATAGTGACAGGCGCTCATCCTGCCATATGGCAGCAACAGGGTCCCAAGCGCAACTGCCAATTATCAGTCCAGTTTTCTAACTGCAAACACCACCGTGCTCCTGAAATCAAAATCAAGAAGTCAATAAATGTTGAAACTCTAAATACTACCAGTGACTTTCAACTGACAATTAGAATTTATAAAAATTCAAAAGATACAAAAAATAATAAAAAAAATCATCATTAACACCCCTAAATTGATCTAAGGTAAAAATCCCCATATCCATACCAATCTTATGTAAATCAATTTTTAATCATTTTTTAACTTTGGATTACCCATAACATTAATTTAGCATGGAAAAATGGATCAAAATTAATTGTTCCAAAGGTAATATTCTTCAGTTTTCAAATAACCATAAATTCCATAATACTAACCAGAGATTTACAAATCTGTTGGGTTTTTTGTACCTAAAGCTGTAAGGAGGCTGTAAGAACTAACAGTTTATCTCCAGCCAACATAATCTAACTGGTATGTATGAAAGTATTGATTGAATTCAGGGTTTTTTTAGTATTATTAAGTATTAGGGGTTTTTAGTCTTTATTAATTGGGATTTGAGAATTTGTTACTATTATTAATTGTTTGAATTTGACTTTGTATTGTATAGATTTTATTGTTGTGAGCCTCTCTGAGTCCCACGGGATTGAGCAGCATATAAGTAATAATAATAATAATAATAATAATAATAATAATAATAATATCATCATCATCATCATCATCATCATCATCATCATCATCATCATCATCATCATACTATCCCAAAAAGGTCTAGGGAGAAGAATTGAATTGAATGAAAATATTCAGAATTTGGTAGTGCTCAAAATGTATGCATAATATAACATTAAAATATTGAAACCTTCAACTGACAATAATATATTTTTTCAACAATATTTTCAGAAAGTAGGAAGACAGAGCCACACAAATCTATGAAACTGTGTACTGAATTTTTGAAAATGTTTTCTGGATATGTTTATAGCAATTCTGTGAAAAATGTAAGGTATCCTGGGAACTACTTTCATTTTAAGAGTGTTTATCCTATCCCAAAGGGTAAGAGTTAATGTCTCCTATCTATCAATGCCAAGAGAAAACTTTTTAATATGCCTATTCATATTCATTACAGTTGTTTGAGAACTCTTGTTTGGGATAAGAATTCCTAAATAATTAATAAATCCAATACTTATATTAAAAAGATAATCACAATATATGAATAAAGAAGTCTTAATGCATAGGCATCAATTCCACCTTAACAGATTATTCTGCATTTGAACAAAGATGCATCAAAGCCAGAGTCCAAGTATGGGTTCAGAGATAAATAATAAAATATTATCACTATATTATCACCATGAAGAAGTCATGATCAATTATTAGGAAATTTAGCAGATCTCAGAGGAATTATTCATTATTATGTTATATGGCAGAAAGATTATTTTTATATCACTGACCAAAATATTTAGATTTTTAGTGGTTAAAAACAAACCTTAGTCTCAACTAGAAGTCAAGAGGTTTTTCTAATCAAGAGTATTTGCATATTATCTTAGATCATTATTTCTTTCTATGGATTTTAAATTAAAAGGTAAAGCAAGAATGTATTACATTGATAAGCTGTACTTGAAAGCAGTGAGTTAAGTAGGATAGATGTATATTGGCAAATGTATTTATCACCACTGCATTCACATTTGCACCCTCCAGAAAAACTCTAGAGAGTTGGACATCTTCTGAATGCAATTGTGGCTTATGCAGCACAGAAGATACAGTATACCCATTTTATACAAGCAGAATGTATCTTGCATGGAATTGGTAAAATTGTTGTTGTTAGTTGCAAAGTTGTGTCCCACCCATTGTGACCCCATGGACAACATTCGTCTAGGCCTTCCTGTCCTCTATCCTCCCCCAGAGTCCATTTAAGCTTATACCAACTGCTTCAGAGACTCCATCCACCACCTCATTCTCTGACGTCCCATTTTGCCCTCAATCTTTCCCAGCATTAGGCTCTTCTCCAGTGAGTCCTCCCTTCTTATTACAAAGCCAAAGTATTTGGGTTTCATCATCAGGACCTGGTCTTCTAAAGAGCAGTCCTTTATGGCTGACTGGTTTGACCATCTTGCAGGCTAATATACTCACAGGATTGCTTGTTCCTTTTTCACATAGGATAAATGTGGTGGAACACTTGCTGAAAAAATTGACTAGTGATATGGTGCAATATTTTTGTAGGAAAAGAGCTTTTTTAGTATATGATAACAGGAAATTAGAAGAGTCTAGTAGCACCTTTTCTAACAATAAGATCTGATGAACTGAGCTTCGGCCTTTGCCGCATAGTTTAATAAAATTTGTTAGTTAGAAAAGGTGCTACCAGACTCTTTATTATTTGCAAAGGTATAATAAGCCTATGGAAATTTCCAGAAATTGGAGTAGCTCCAGTGGCTCCACGTGGGTCATACAATCTGACATTCATATGGAAAATCTCTGATCCATCATATTATCTCTTTATTTTTTTTTACCTGAAAATATACAGTATGCAGACTTTCCATGAGATTTATACTGTAAATGGCTTTCAAGTGTTCAAATCCCTATCGGGAGATATTGCCATATGAAAATTCTTTCTCTCTGGAGCCTCTGGAAATGATTGTGCCATGTTGCACAATGCTGAGTTGCACAGGAGAAGAAAACAATGCTATTCCTGAAGCACACATCTGGCAACATTCATGACAAAAATTCAAATCTGCTACAACCTCTCATAATACAAAGAACATTTGCAACCATGTCAACACTTTAAGAATTAAGACAGGGTGAATTGAAAGTAATTTTTGTTCAAATAGACACATGCACACAAAGAGTCAACAATACAAATGAGTTGACAGCTTAATCATATGCATACTTACTAAGAAATGAGTCCCACCAAGTTTATTCTCATTCAAATAATATAAACAAAGATTACAACTTGAGTCATGACCTCTTGCTAAAATACTAAAGGGATGCTCTGTATAAATAATTGCTACATCCATCATAACCACTGGGGGACAATTTTCTTTTCATAAATTTCAGTGATCAACTTTTGAAGAGGGGAAAAAATTCTAAGCAGGTAAATTAGTATTTCCTATTTTACTGATATGAACTATGGCAAGCTCTGAGATTTTGTTCGATCCCATTGATAATTAAACAGGGAAGCATTTTAATTTCAAAGGACTGCTACTGTTGTAGAAGATATCAATAGAACATGATCTATACCGTGCTATATACTCCCTTTAGCTTTTACAGAAGGATCTCTTGCAATTTATAACAGGAAATTCAATTGTATAAAAATCTAATTATTTCATATGTTGGACTCAGCATGACTTTCCCCTGCTTATTTGGCTGGGTGATGAGTGTATATTCTCCGGAGAATTATATTTTTAACATAGCTTGCATTTCTGTTACAAGGAAGACGAGAGAGGGAGAGGGAGACGGAGAGAGGGAGGGGGCAGAGAGAAAGAACTTGGCATACATTTTCCCCATCTCTTTTGCAGTACTGTAATTATGGTTAATGAAAGCAGGCTTTTTGTAAACTTGTGTGGTCTTCTGGAAAATCAAAATTTACACACACACACACAAACACAGAGAGAGGGGGAGGGAGGGAGGGGGGGAGAGAGAGAGCGCCTTATTCCCCCAAATAACAAATCAATATTTAGATGGTTAAAATATTCCCCCTTAGGAAAGGTAATAACCAAAACCATGTTAATAATTGTAATATTACTTGAGAAAGAAACCTGATTTTTTTTAGCATGAAAATCCATCTTCTGATGTTCTATAATAACTAGGTCATCAATTTAGATACTGCTGTTTAAAATGCACTTAGCATCCCTATATATTTCCTCACCTAGTGCCCGGTATTTTTAATGAGATTATATCAAGGAATGTGACGATGTAGACTGGGAACATCATTTTATCAAATAATTCCCAGAACTCATCCATTTCCTGCAGGCAATTAAGACTACTGTCTATAATAAACGATACTAAAAAGTTATAAAGCTTTTAAAAATATTGTATATATGTTCGTGCTTTTTTCTATATTGCTTCCATACAATTTTGTATTGATGCGGTTGACAATGCAGTTATTGAAATATGATAATAAAAAATCAATACAAAACATTCACTGGAAATTTGGGGATGGTGGAGAGAAAATGTTTTAAAGCAAAAAAATGACTTTAACCAATCTGAATGAAGACAGAAGATCTCAACCAACAAATGCTATGTCTTACACTGGCAAAAAGAATAGGAACACAAAATACAATTATGGAGGACACGACTGTGTAGATGACACTCATTCTGTCAAAGATCTTGGTGTACTTATATCCAATAATCTAAGTGCCAAAGCACACTGTGACAACATTGCAAAATAGGCACTAAGAGTAGTCAATCTAATTTTGCATGGCTTCTTCTCTGGCAATATCACACTGTTAATTAGAGCATTCAAAACATTTGCTAGACCAATTCTCAAATACAGATCACCTGTTTGGAGCCCACACTGCATATCGGATATTAATACAATTGAGAAAGTCGAAAAATATTTCACGAGAAGAGTCATCTACTCGCAACAGAATATCTTATTCCACCAGAATTGAAATCTTGGGATTAGACAATTTAGAATTATGTCACTTTCAAACTGTTCTAAATGTAATTCATAAAATTATCTGCTACAATGTCCTACCTGTCAATGACTATGTCAGCTCCAACCATAACACTACACGAGCACACAATAGATACAAACCCAATGTAAACTGCTCCAAACTGGAGTGCAAAAAATACAACTTCAGCAATAGAATGTTCAAAGCCTGGAATTCATACCTGGCTCTGTAGTTTCCTCCAAGCCCAAAAAACTTTAAACTTAGTCTATCTATTATCGACCATGCCCCATTCCTAAGAGGTTTGTAAAGGGCATGCATAAGTGCACCAGAGTGTTTACCGTCCCTGTCCTACTGTCCTATTGTCCTCATTTATCTGTATTTACTTTGTTTATGTTTATGCTTAAATCTATATCTGCTATCTTGTACATGTTTGATAAACAAATAAACCAATAAATAAATAAACCAATAAGCAAATAAACAAACAAACAAATAAATAAATAAATAAATCTCTTTCTCTTCCTCCGACTCATTTTTGTAGAATGTGATATACAGTATATGTATGTATGTATGTATGTATGTATGTATGTATGTATGTATGTATGTATGCATGTATCTATGGATCTATAGATCTATGGATGGATGGGTATTTCAATCAAGGAAGTTGCTGAAGACCTTGTTTTTTAAAAAATGAAAACTTTAAAATATATTTTTGAAATGTTATTTTGGGGATCATTATATTCTGGATCTGCACCTATGATCCAATGCAAAATATTAATAAAGTATTTTTGTAATGTTACATTTCAGTCTTCAAACTGTTTTCCTGAAGTTAGAATTACAATTTCCTGGGTATTAGGGAAATTATAATCTATGAAGGATAAAACTACAGTGAAAGATATTTTCATTTTTGAAATGTGCTCATTTATACCTCGGTAGCAATATTTATAATTTCAGCTTATGTATTATGACTTACTAATGAGGAAGAATCCTGTGTTAGTTCCCAAACTAGCATGCTCTGATCTAAAGGAGATTGGCTGACATAAAATCTATCCTTTTTAAAAATTATTCCTGATCCTTCCTTCCTTAACAGACACTTCTGAGTTTCAATTTCATCCCCTAAACTATAGTTGGTTTAACCTATTCCTCATCAGAGCTACACCTCCCATTCAGAAGATCCTGGTTGCTGAAAACAAATGCACTCACTTCAAGTTTGTTGTCTTGAAGAGTTAATTCTGGCAGAGAAAGAGTGACCTTTTCCCCTACATACTCTGTCATTTTTTTTTTTATCAAGCCTCTCCAAAGGGACTCATCATATGCAGGGCTCTATGAACAGAAAAAAGAAGAGCGTTGTCCTTATCACCTCCTTCCAGAAAGTGGCAGCGTAATAGGACTTTGTAAGGCGAAATGAAGCCCAGTCTGATGGCTGCTGATTAAAAATTGACTCTGCCACATCAAAGAAGAGTTGAAGGTGAAAATGATGATCACTTCCCTCTCCCAGGGACCCTGCACCATTTCTTTTATTCAACCTTGAAAGGTTCTTTCTGAATAAGATAATATCCCTCGAGTCCATTCTGGCTAAGGCAGCATGGAAAAATGTAGATCAGTATGCCTATTCTTTATGTGTGTGTGTGTGTGTGTGTGTGTGTGTGTGTGTGTGTGTGTGTAGTGTTAATGACATAGCACTTTAAAGTAATGTCCTGTATGCGGTAAATGCTGAGAAATTAATTATGAAATGCCTCTTAGACTAAAGATCTGAAATTAATTGCTACTATGAGTTCACTAAAAGGACTACAGGAAATCTAAAATACCTGGCTCCTGGAGATTTCCCTACTTGAAACGTACCAGAAGCTGTTGTATATATATATTTGAAAAAAACATGTGTTATTATATTCATCTCTTTGGCACCAAAATTACTTTAAAAAATAATAATAATAAAGACATATGCTCCTTGCTAAACATATGAATATCTTTTTAAAGGCATACGTTGAGAAGGAAGGAGGAAAAGAAAAAATAATTGTTTATTACACCACACATACAAGTGGATAAAGCATTCCTTAATATGGGCATGCAAGAAAGAAACACAGTGGGATGCAGCTCAGTGCTCAGTTGTACAGCTTAATGGGTGTCTCCCAGATGGGAATATAAAAGGCAGGATGGGAGAATGCCTTATTTTATCATTTGGATTTTATGCCTGCAATTCACAGATAATGCAGTGATTCTATGCATTACCTCTCCCTCTTCCATTTAGTCCAATGACGCATGATCAGAGTCCATGGCAGTAGACAAGCTTCATTTGGCAGAAGGAGCTGCTTGTTTAGAGGTATTCTTCCTGGCTGTATTTGGAAAGTTAGGTGCTTAATCAAAACACAATATAATACAGAGTGAAAGAGAGAGTGGGGGGGAGAGAGAGGGAGAGGGAGAGGAAGAGGGGGAAAGGGAGCGGGAGAGAAAGAGAGAGAGTGTGTGTGTGTTATTTAGACAGAGATACACGCAAAGATTATCCATAAAAAAAAGAGTTTCATAAGGACACATAATTATCTCTACCTGCTGATTGCAGGAAGCAGAACTATGCAAGCAGTGAGAAGACAAAACTGGAAACACATTAATAACAATAACAACAACAACAACAACAACAATAATAATAATTTATTAGATTTGTATGCCGCCCCTCTCCGAAGACTCGGGGCGGCTCACAACAATAATAAAAACAACATTATAGTAGAACAAATCTAATATTAAAAAACATATAAAACCCTATTATTATTTTAAAAACCAAACAACGCATTCATACCATATATGTATGTCTATACATACATATAGACATACATATAGACACTTCTGAATGGGGACCAGTCCTGCAATCCAAAACTATGTGATCTGCAATACTGCAATATTACTCCTTGGATGTTTTCTGGCATGGGCTAATGGCAAAGTTCTGAATATGGTTATTGTGCTTTGATGTTCAGAAACATAGGCATAAAGCTGTATATTTTAATCCCATCAGCCAGACATGGTTTTTGTTTGGGATGAGTTACCAACACAGCGCTGTGGTTACTGAAAATTAGAGATCAAATTGATGATGCAGATATACTTCAGTGAAATAAATAGATAACCTGGTTGCTGAGACATGAGTTGCAAATATATGGTACTTAGAGGGATTGATTTTTGGGAATTCTGCAGAAGCACCGAAGATACTGTTACTATCAGATTTAGTGAACATTTAATTGTCTCTAAAAGCATTTTCCACTTACACAATTATCTGTAGATATTTGGATTACATATTTTTGTATCAGGATTCTGGGAATTATAGTCCCAGTATTCCAGAAGACCTGGATTTAGTGACGTTGGTGGACAGTGGGACAGGACAGGGGGTGAAAAATCAGCAAGATGATGATTGAAGTGTCTTGATGCAAAACACACTCTTTTTGCACATGCCTCTGTCTCACACAGATGTTCTAAAGGAGTGGGATAGCATTATAGAATAGAATAGAATAGAATAGAATAGAATTTTATTGGCCAAGTGTGATTGGACACACAAGGAATTTGTCTTGGTGCAGATGCTCTCAGCATACATAAAATAAAATATACATTTGTCAAGAATCATATGGTACAACACTTAATGATTGTCATAGGGGTCAAATAAGTAATGAAGAAGCAAGATTAATAAAAATCTTAGGATATAAGCAACAAGTTACAGTCATACAGTCAACATGGGAGGAAATGGATGAAAGGAATGATGAGAAAAACTAGTAGGATAGAAGTGCAAATTTAGAAGTGCAAATTCTATTCTATTCTATTTGGAATAACAATTCTGCAGCCAAAAATACTGTAATCAAGCTTTTATAATAATTAGCTTTTATAATAAAGAAATAAATAATTTTTGTTTACATTTATCAATAGTGAAATGCTTCTTTTTAAAATTAAATTATAATATATAAATTATAAATTATAAAAGGGAAGGGAAGGGGAGAGAAAATTGTAAGGAAAAAAGGAGAAAAAGAAAGAAAAAGCGTTCACTTCCGACTATAAGATAACAATGTCAAACCTCAACTTTCTTTTACGTAACAGTATAAACCAGCAATTTTTATAAAACAACAAACCTATCTAATCGGTAAGACCCAAAATCAAAGTTTCATTTTCACCCCACATCAAGCATAAAACCTAGAAATGGTTTCCAAATAGAAATAAAAGTTTTTTTTTCTTTAATCAAAGCAGTCAGTTTAGCCATCGCTGCTAACTTAATCAACTTTTGCAGCCATATGTCGACTGTGGAAATCAAAGTGTCCTTCCATTTGTGTGCTTCAAATAATCTTGATGTTATCAACATTAAATTTTCAAATATTTTTTCAAAGTCCAAATATATTTTTCAAACTTTTTTCAAATCTAAATTCCTTGCCCATTGAATCATGCAGTTCTTTACACATTCATTTTCCGAATTCAAATTCAACAACAATTTATAGACCTTAGCTGACTTTATAGGCCTGCTATATATCACTGCCATGAAGTAGTATTTCCAGTTCATTTTTTCAAGAAAACAGACTCATAACTATCTGATTTAAATCTTTATTTGAATTTTCTTTGAAGCAATGGCAGGCATGTCCTTCTGATTTTAACTCCTCCTTAGACTTAAAGGATAATGTCACCAAAATTAAAATATATTATTTGATCATAAGTCAATTTCTTTTCTAAAAAAAAAAAAAAAAGCTTCCTGAGAAGAAACCCAAAGTAGCATCAGAGGGATCAGTATAAAACAGAGAACCTTGTTTTATACTGATCCCAAATTCTTAAGATGGCCTGTATAACAAAATGGCTATTGAAATCAACATCTATTTTAAACTTGTCATATCATGGATAACTGTGTCATACAAACTTGACTCTCTAAATAAGTAGCTTCTTATTTTGGAGGTTCACCTACTTTTTAAGCCAGACCAAAGGGCAAGCATCGAAATACAATTTCAAATCAGGTAAACCAAAATCTCTTTTTCCCCATAGGCGTCTTGCAAAAGTTTATATCTAATTCTTGGGTTTTTTCCCCTTGCCATATAAACTTACAAATGTCCATCTGCCATTGTTTAAAGGAAATCTTAGTTGCAAGTGTTTTGTTTGTTTGTTCTATGATGCCCAATCCCAATGGGACTTATTGGGATTGGTAACACCTGAAACAAAACAAGCATCTTTAATAAAATATTCATCTTAATTATAGAAACGCCATGCAATAATGATAAATCCAGTTTATCCCATCTTAGAAATCCTTTTTGATATAATTCTAAAGAGGCACCTAGTTCTTCTGAAACAGTTTTGTTTTTATATTTGCCAATAATGAAATGTTCCTATGTACAGTATTACAACAACCCGGCTTACAACATATAAGAAAACAGTGTACATCGAAATCCAATTAATTAAGTTAAAGTTAAATCTAAAAACCAGAAAATCAATTAAAATGCACATATACCCATTCGGTCAGCAAAATGTTATTTAGAACATTCAAACAAATTAATGGAACAACTATTCAAGTTAGAACAATGGGTATAACTTCAAAGCACTGACAAAACATTAATGTTATTTTCCAGCTGCTTAGCAAGTAAAGCCACAATGTTTCTGCACTTGATAATTTGTATCTCAAAAATGCAGCAATCTATCATATTGTACATTACAACTTTATTTTTGAGCCCTTTCTTCCCGGAGGTTTTATTAAAGATGATTACATCAAATTTTGTGCAATATACTAAAAGGTAACAGGGTAGATTTAATGTTTAAGAGCTTGTTTATTTCAAATTAAATTTCCTGAACAGAGGTAATGATTTTTTTGGCTTAGTAAGTTCCCAGTATCTTAATAAACTTTATCATAATGAATACAAGATCTTAATCTGAATATCTTACTCTGGCTAATTTAATCAACATTTTAAAATGTTCATATGGCCCTGATCACCTAAGGCTACATTATTAACATGGTACTCAGGGATTCACGTTGCACAGCTGGAATAAAAGGATGAAACAACACAAGTTGCATAAGTGTTGCCCTCCAGAACAGGAATAGAAAAATAACAGATTTCTTTTGCCTTTTTAGAGCTAATTATCTTTTCTTTTTGCAATTGATGGAATACCAGAAATAATTGAATTTTATGCACTTTTCATTTATTTAATCAACTACAGGCTGTCTCACTTGTAATTACAAATCTAGGCTATATCAGACAAAGACAACTTATGAATCCAGGTTCTCATGTTTGGATTACATATCTTGTAGCTGAAGATTCTGGGAATTAACTGCCTAATACTCCAGAACAGGGGTAGGCAAAGTTGGCTCTTCTATGACATGTGGACGTCAACTTCCAGGATTCCTGAGCAAGCATGATTGGCTCAGGAATCCTGGGAGTTGAAGTCCACAAGTCATAGAAGAGCCAACTTTGCCTACCCCTGCTCCAGAAGATCTGATTTTGTGGTAGTAGTGGAAGGTAGTAGGTGGTGCATGTGGAGACAACCTGATTGTGACATCTATCATCGTGTTGATCATCAGGGTTGATTGGACTGGTCTGGCTGAGAAGGTGAGTATGCCCTTTGTTCCACTCCATGTATTTACCTTCTGAACTGGATGCTTGGTGAAAGACCATAGCCATCCCAATTAAAAGCATTCTATGAAGAGTATATGATAGCTGTACCTCCCTGCTAGAACTTCCAAGTAAACTAGATTTCCAATTCCAAGTAAACATACTGTAACCCTTTGGATAACAATTGGCCAATTTGAGGTAACAAGCAGGAAAGGTATATTTTAAGGTCAAAAATAAGCTTAATAAGGCTTTCAAACCCAGAAGTAAACAAAAACCACAAGTCCCCCTTGCATCATCAGCCCTATAATGGGGCCCCTAAACACCTCTCAGATAACAAGAGGGCAACTTCCAGTATTCAAGGTTTCCCACTTCTGCATATTTACATTCCTAGGATTTGTGTAAATGCCATTAGTATTACTAAAGCAGTTCTTTATGTTTTAATAATTCTAATTAGTAACATGTCAGTATTTATTACAATATATATGCAAACTAATAATAATTCACATTAGCTTACTGTAATTCTGGCTCCTTAGCTTAGTTTAATCATTTAGAAGATTTATCTGAGACCATCTGCTGGATTGCAGGCATGTAAAGATGAGATAAAAGCAGGAATTTCTCACCTGTGGATCATTTCCTTACCTGCTACCTTGCTTTTAGCAGTATATTTTAGCATCTATGACTGTGTGCCAGTGTTGCTCTAGCTAGGTGAAAGGAACCAAAAGCAGGTACAGTGGTACCTCTACTTAAGAACTTAATTCATTCTGTGACCAGGTTCTTAAGTAGAAAAGTTTGTAAGTAGAAGCAATTTTTCCCATAGGAATCAATGTAAAAGCAAATAATGCATGCAAACCCATCAGGAAAGAAATAAAAGCTTGGAATTTGGGTGGGAGGAGGAGGAGGAAGAAGAGGAGGAGGACAGTCGCTGCTGAAGAAAGAAGGTGAGGTTAGGGGAATCAAAAACCCCCAAAACTTTAAGGCTTTTTAAAAAAGAGGGACTCTGAGGTGGCGAGGAGGCGCACGCGCCTCCCATACACCCAGCGTGAGGCTGCCTCCCATAAACTGTGCTAGAGAGAGAAACCTAGGGAGAATGGCAGGAAACTGGCCAGGCCTTCACGCCGCTCTCAAATTTCCTGGGAATTTTTTCCGGGCTCAGGTTCTTAAGTAGAAAATGGTTCTTAAGAAGAGGCAAAAAAATCTTGAACATCTGGTTCTTATCTCGAAAAGTTCTTAAGTAGAGGCATTCTTAGGTAGAGGTACCACTGTATTTTTATTTAAATTATAGCTGAGTTGCTAAGTAATAGGCTAAAGTATAATGAAAGAAGCTGGAGAAATATTACGAGAAAAATCAGTTTATTTACATGGAAGACAGATAGCTCAAACTAAGCTTGGACATTCCTGCAATCTTTACAGGACTGGAAGAAACAAAAGAACAAAAAGAGTTCATCCCTTCCTAACCATCTAGCTTGTTGATTTAATAAAATTCCATTGCAATGAAAAAATATTTTTAAAATAACCATTTGTCTCCCCCCCCCCCCAGCACTATTTAGAAAGGGAAGAGCCTCTTCCCTCCCAAATGTGTCACCTAGGATTGGACACTGAAATGGGTTGGATCATCTCTGGAATGACATAGATTAAGAACAGGTCATGCTCCCAAACCAGACTGGTGTTCTTTTCATTCCCTTTGTCTGCATCTCTCCTTTCAACCCTTTGTTAAGTCCTCAGCTCTCTTAATTGGCTGCTGCTGAGCTACTGGAAATCTCTGCCATTTCTCTTTCTTCTTGCAGAAAGTAGTGTCATTTCTCCACACCACTTTTCCCCAGCCTCTTGTCCTCCAGATGTGTTGGGACTACAACTCCCCAAATTCCTAGTCATTAGGGTCAACATGGAACAAAGGTAGCTGAATGATATAGCAATCCTATTACTTCTCAGAAATCTCTCGCACTAATGAAAGCTGATTCTTTTATCAGAAGATGTGTGGAATATGGCATCTTTTGTATTCAAAACATATATTTACTATCAAGCTATGTCCTGAAATGATCACACAGATGGCTGCAATTCCTTTTGCATTCTATTTTGTATCACAATTTGCCATTGTGGGATTAGTCAATATCTTAAATGCATAATGAGTTACATAGTGTTTAAACTGAGATATGGGATACCAGATTTAATCAGGAAAATTTGCATTTTTAAGACTGGTATTCTAGGTGTGTACTTGATGAGTAAGTTTCAGAATAAACACATGCTCTGCTACTTTAAAACTGAAAATTAAATAAGCCTTCTTATTTAACTAAGAATGTTAATTTTTTTACAAGAGATGACAAAGGCATAACATCTTTGTGAATCTTCTTTGTATACTTCATATAAACTACTCTATAATATTAATAATAAAGAAAGAAAGACGTTATGTGGTTTAAATGGTGTGTCAAAATGGAACATGAAACAGTTTCTTAAAATGTTTCTCAGCTTCAGAAATAGGTTTCCTTCTTTGAACAACGATCATTTAGTTTTAAATACTAGAGTGAGAATGTTTATTCTCAGTAGATGATTCACAGACCAATAAAATTCTGCAATACAACAGAGTTTGTAGAACTAGCAAAGGCAGTTCTTCTGACCTACTTTGATACAAAACATTGCCTAGGGTAAAGTACGTGGATAAAGCTAGTGATGACTTCAGATTAAAATAATAAATATCTTGTTGAGAACCACTCCAAGTCTTCGGAGAGGGGCAGCATACAAGTCTAATAAATTATTAGTATTATTATTATTATTATTATTATTATTATTATTATTATTATTATTGTTGTTGTTGTTGTTGTTGTTGTTGTTATTATTATTATTATTATTATTATTATTATTATTATTATTATTATGCTGGATTTCGTATTTCATCACCAGTCGGGTGCTTCCCAAGCACCTTGGACTGCGTGATATAGCGGCGAATTATGTTTGCCGATCCCAGTAAAGCGGCCTTTTGCAATTGACAGGTGGAGATTTTGTCAATTCTGATGGTTTTCAAATGTCCGCTGAGATCCTTTGGTACTGCGCCCAGCGTGCCAAGTACCACTGGGACCACTTTCACTGGCTTCTGCCAGAGTCGTTGCAGCTCGATTTTTAGATCTTCGTATTTCACTAATTTCTCTAGCTGCTTCTCTTCAATTCTGCTGTCTCCTGGGATTGCGATGTCAATGATCCATACTTTCTTTTTCTCCACGATCACAATGTCTGGTGTGTTATGCTTCAGAATTCGGTCAGTCTGAAGTCAGAAGTCCCACAGTAGTTTTGCTTGCTCATTTTCGACCACTTTTTCGGGCTTATGATCCCACCAGTTCTTTGCCACTGGTAAATAGAAACATAGAAACATAGAAGACTGACGGCAGAAAAAGACCCCATGGTCCATCTAGTCTGCCCTTTTACTATTTCCTGTATTTTATCTTACAATGGATATATGTTTATCCCAGGCATGTTTAAATTCGGTTACTGTGGATTTACCAACCACGTCTGCTGGAAGTTTGTTCCAAGGATCTACTACTCTTTCAGTAAAATAATACTTTCTCATGTTGCCTTTGATCTTTCCCCCAACTAACTTCAGATTGTGTCCCCTTGTTCTTGTGTTCACTTTCCTGTTAAAAACACTTCCCTCCTGAACCCTATTTAACCCTTTAACATATTTAAATGTTTCGATCATGTCCCCCCTTTTCCTTCTGTCTTCCAGACTATACAGATTGAGTTCATTAAGTCTTTCCTGATACGTTTTATACTTCAGACCTTCCACCATTCTTGTAGCCCGTCTTTGGACCCGTTCAATTTTGTCAATATCTTTTTGTAGGTGAGGTCTCCAGAACTGAACACAGTACTCCAAATGTGGTCTCACCAGCGCTCTATATAAGGGGATCACAATCTCCCTCTTCCTGCTTGTTATACCTCTAGCTATGCAGCCAAGCATCCTACTTGCCTTTCCTACTGCCCGACCACACTGCTCACCCATTTTGAGACTGTCAGAAATCACTACCCCTAAATCCTTCTCTTCTGAAGTTTTTGCTAACACAGAACTGCCAATGCAATACTCAGATTTAGGATTCCTTTTCCCCAAGTGCATTATTTTACATTTGGAAACATTAAACTGCAGTTTCCATTGCTTTGACCATTTATCTAGTAACGCTAAATCATTTACCATATTACAGACCCCTCCAGGAATATCAACCCTATTGCACACTTTAGAGTCATCGGCAAATAGGCAAACCTTCCCTACCAAACCTTCCCCTATGTCACTCACAAACATATTAAAAAGAATAGGACCCAGAACAGACCCTTGTGGCACACCGCTTGTAACCTGTCTCTGCTCAGAATACTCGCCATTAACAATAACTCTCTGATGTCTATGCTTCAGCCAGCCTGAAATCCACTGAACTATCCAGGGATTAAGTCCAATCTTCACTAATTTATCTATCAGCTCTTTATGTGGTAGTTTCTTTATGGTAGCTCTTTATGGTAGTTCCGGCACAAGTTCCAGTGGAATTATAAATTATTATTATTATTATTATCATCATCATCATCATCATCATCATCATCATCATCATCATCATCATCTTGTAAATTCTTACTTTTTCCTCTACCTATATTTGGTTTCTCCTGTGGAATTTTTAACACAACATCAGTAATAAGACAGAGCTGTTTCACAAAGAAATGTACCCTCTTCAATTTTAAAAGAGAAGCAAATATGTTGCATTTCTTCTCTTGTTTCACACATTATTCAGGCTTCTACAAATGCCAATAAAACTATAAAGAGTTCAAGCGGCTCCCCAAAGCCCCTTTCAGAGACAGTCATATGCCTTTTCACCTCAGTGGCTCAGAGTGTGTCATCTTCATGATGCCAAAGTGCCTTGTTAAGTCAAATAAAGCTACCGTTGTCAAGGTTAATAAATAACCTCCATGGTTTACTCTACAAATGATGCACAAGCCTTTTTTGGTGGGGCAGGGGAGAGGGAACATGATTTAGAGAAACCCATTCCAATGGTGCTTATTTTCAAAGGCAAGTTCTATTATCTTGTGATTTAAGAACAAACATCTCTTCCTTGTGTCTGATGTTCATTTCGAGAATGTAGACTTCAGACAAACTCGCTAGTGAGTTCATAGGGATGTGCACTAATGGCTTAGACACTGGTATAATTTAATTAATGTGAATCACATTATAGGAAAAGCCATTGATATATGGCTCCTCAAAAGCTATACAGATAAGATTTTTTTAAATGACAAATGCATATAGAAGAGGTGCTGGGATTTTGCCAACTGTCATTACTTTGACCTTCATCTATATTCACTTAGTGAATGAATTAACAACATGATTAAGAAACTTGAAAAGGAAGCACTGCATTTAAACCTACACATTCGCATTCCACATATCTATTCTAGGCCTTTTCATATATAAAAATGGGCAGTGAATACAACACAGAGATACTTGGACTAGTGAAATATATGAGTCCAATGTGGAAAAATAATAATTTATTGCTTGTTGCTTTAAAGGGTTTGTGCCATCCCACTACCAAAGAAACATTGCTTTGAGATTCATATTTTTCTTATCTCTAAAATTTAAGATTAGGCATTATTAAAACTGAACTTTTCATATATAGCTTGGTCTATTTGTATTAGAACACTCTGATAATAAAATATAATTTACAAGTATACTACTTTATGCTTTTGTCTTCCATTTTCCTAAAAATATAAATTACCAAAAAAATATTTTTCATTTCCAAAAGGATAGAAATATAGAAGATTGACAGCAGAAAAAGACCTCATGGTCCATCTAGTCTGCCCTTATACTATTTCCTGTACTTTATCTTAGGATGGATATATGTTTATCCCAGGCATGTTTAAATTCAGTTACTGTGGATTTACCAACCATGTTTGCTGGAAGTTGGTTCCAAGGATCTACTACTCTTTCAGTAAAATAATATTTTCTCATGTTGCTTTTGATCTTTCCCCCAAATAACTTCAGATTGTGTCCCCTTGTTCTTGTGTTCACTTTCCTATTAAAAATACTTCCCTCCTGAACCTTATTTAACCCTTTAACATATTTAAATGTTTCGATCATGTCCCTCCTTTTCCTTCTGTCCTCCAGATTATACAGATTGAGTTCATTAAGTCTTTTCTGATACGTTTTATGCTTAACACCTTCCACCATTCTTGTAGCCTGTCTTTGGACCCGTTCAATTTTGTCAATATCTTTTTGTAGATGAGGTCTCCAGAACTGAACACAGTATTCCAAATGTGGTCTTGCCAGCGCTCTATATAGCGGGGATAATTTTTAATTTGATTTTTCGTATTACTTTTTAAAAAATCAGTCTGAGTATTTTATATTAATAGCACTTCCAAACTTTGCTTAAATGTAAGAAAACTCTGGTCTTGATATAAATGAATGTTACAGACAGACAATAGAAATTTTAAGGGCTGTAGTCTAAATGTTACTTCCTTACACTATGAAAAAAATATGTCCTGAAAATTCAGGAGGATTTGAAAATCTGTTTTTACATCTAATTAATAATTATTTTCCTTAAAATTATAAGGAGCATAATTAAAATAAAAACAAGCAAGCAAAAACTAAATGCTTGAGTAAATTCATGGAATATTTGTTTATTTATGAAGAATGATCTACATATGCTTTTAAAGCCTTTATCTATCTATCTATCTATCTATCTATCTATCTATCTATCTATCTATATCTATCTATCTATCTATCTATCTAATCTATCTACCTACCTACCTACTTACCTACCTATCTATCTATTTATTCAATTTTTATTCTGACCTTTTCCTTAGACTCAGGGCGGCTTACAACATGTTAGCAACAGCACTTTTTAACAGAGCCGGCATATTGCTCCCACAATCTGGGTCTTCATTTTACCCACCTCGGAAGGATGTAAGTCAACCTTGAGCCAGTGATAAGATTTGAACCACTGACCTACAGATCTACAGTCAGCTTCAGTGGCCTGCAGCAGAGCACTCTACCTGCTGCACCATCCTGGCTTGTTAAATAAATAAATAAATAAATAAATAAATAAATAAATGAATGAATGAATGAATGAATGAATGAATGAATGAATGAATAAATAAATAAATAAATAAAGCCTGATGATGGTGAATGTGATTTATATACATACATACATACATACATACATACATACATACATACATACATCTCACAGTAGTGGCAGTGGGGGAGAGATAGCCATGCACTGTCATCCCAATGATTTATTTAAATAGCCAAGTGTCACCAGGAAGACTTTTTCACCAGCCAGTCAGAGCAATGGATAGACTCAGTTTTGCCTTCTGCAAACAACCAGTGCCCAACTAACTAAGTTCAGGGAAAAGCCAAAGATAGGGAAAAGGGAGTATATGAGAGGAGGGTCATTTTGTCTGCAGTGGAATTTCCTTGTGTGTGTGTGTGTGCATGTGTGTGAGAGAGGGAGACTGAGTGCATTGTGGTTGCCTTTCAGTATGGCCTCTTAGGCTCCATTAATTCCAAAGATTCTGGAACTCGTGCATCCCAACAGGAAACTCCATCTCAGGCAAAATGTCCCTTCCTGTGCACAACCCTTTTCCCTATCTGTGGTTTCCCCCAGTCTTAGTTAGTTGGCTGATGCCCATTTGCAGAAGGCAAAGCGGGGTCTCTCCGTCACTCCAATTGGCAAGAGAAAAAGTCTTCCTGGCAACGCTTGGCTGTTTAAATAATTATTAGGAAGAGAGTGCATGGCTATCTCTCTCCTCCCACCACCATTCTTTCATGCCCTCATGACTTCCTTTCCAACTGGAGCATTACACAACCCTGGTGCTTTGACAGACAATGCATCTGAGCCTTGGTAAAGTTTGTCTCCTACTTGGAAGAGGAGGATGCTTGGTTTGCAGCTCTTCCCCCACTCCTGCCCCAGATAAAACAACTGGTGCACATCCTTCAAATGCCCTGCCTGCCCTGAAAAGGAGCCAGGATTCGGCTCTGGGCTACGCTGAGAGGCTGACTTGATTCCAAGTAAATAATAAAAGCCATTGAGCTGACTGAGGTTGGCAGGCCAGATTTGGAGAGTTGAACATGCCGCTGCCACCTGGGAGGAGAAGAACATGAGGAATGGGCTCTCTCACAGTGCCTCCTCTTTCTCTTCTTCTCCAGAATGGCCCTGGTGTGTCTGGCTCACTGAATACGGCCTGCCAATCTCTGGACACATAGCTGAAGGGAGAGAAGAGGGACTGCGAGAGAGACTATTACTCACATTATTTTCCCAGTCGGAGGCAATTCGCTCAGACATTTTTCTTTACGTTAGAGCATCCTTGCAAAGACCGGCCGAGAGAGAGTAGTGATGGAGAGAAGCCAGATGATGGTAAGATGTGCACCTCATGGTCTGCCATCCCCTGCCTCCCCCAAATTGTGCCTGAATATCTTACCAGCATCTGGAAGCTTCACCGCTTCTCTTTGTCAGCATGTCTTTGCAGGGAAACTCCTTGAAATGTAAAGAAAAACTTCTCACATGTGCGAGTTGTTAATTGCTTGCACTGGCTAGAAAGGGTTTTTTTACATTTCAAGAACTTTCCCTGCAAAGACCAGGCAAGAAAGAGGAGCAGTGAGCTACCAGGGTGGTAAGATGTTTGAGCACAATATGCAGGTTGTAATTGGGGCTGGGGATGTGTGTATGTAGTTGGGAAAGGGGGCTTATTTGGGGGGGGGACATTTTAATGCATGTCCTGAAAAATCCTGATGGGCTTATTATCAGGGCTGTCTTGTTTGTTTATGTTTATGTTTATTTAGATTTGTATGCCGCCCCTCTCCGCAGACTCGGGGCAGCTCACAACAAAGTGAAAAAACAATTTACAACAAATCTAAATTTCTACTAAAAACATTTAAAAAACCCCATTTTCTAAACACACATACATACACACATACCATTCATAAATTGTATATGCCCGGGGGAGATGTCTCAGTTCCCCCATGCCTGACGACACAGGTGGGTCTTAAGGAGCTTACGAAAGGCAAGGAGAGTAGGGGCAGTTCTAATCTCCGGGGGGAGTTGGTTCCAGAGGGCCGGGGCCGCCACAGAGAAGGCTCTTTCCCTGGGGCCCGCCAACCGACATTGTTTAGTTGACGGGACCCGGAGAAGGCCCACTCTGTGGGACCTAATCGGTCGCTGGGATTCGTGCGGCAGCAGGCGGTCTCGGAGATATTCTGGTCCAGTGCCATGAAGGGCTTTAAAGGACATAACCAACACTTTGAATTGTGACCAGAAGTTGATCGGCAACCAATGCAGACTGCGGAGTGTTGGTGAAACATGGGCATACCTAGGTAAGCCCATGACTGCTCTCGCAGCTGCATTCTGCACGATCTGAAGTTTCCGAACACTTTTCAAAGGTATCCCCATGTAGAGAGCATTACAGTAATCGAACCTCGAGGTGATGAGGGCATGAGTGACTGTGAGCAGTGAGTCCCGGTCCAGATAGGGTCGCAACTGGTGCACCAGGCGAACCTGGGCAAACGCCATCAAATTAAAAGGGTAACCTGGGCAAACACCATCTTATTAAAAGGGTAACACAGTAGCTGCACCATAATCTTCTGATATAACTGAATGATAATGTATATATGGTGTGTGGCACAGAGGTGCTAAATATTGAAATTACAGTTTGCTCAGCTAAAACCTGAATGGGTAAGTATTTATTTGAAATGTAAATGAAGAATTGCCACCCAGGAATGTGTGTTACATTTGACATTTGTCTCTAATCAGAAGTCCCTATGAATAATGTAGTTTGGTACCAATATGCTCATTAAGCAACCTTCCCTGATTGTAATCTCTTCATTATTCTTTTCTTTCCTATTTTTTATGGCCCTGCTTATCCTTATCAATACAGCCAGATCCTAAATATTAATATATATATATATTATATCACTCATTCTGTTTAAAATGGGAATTAGTAGTACTGATAACCAGGTGAACTTAAACATGACATATTTTTTATAAATTATTCTTGTTTTAGTATTGGAAAATTCACTGGTTAGGTCAAAAGTAAAACCGAATATGATGGTGTAATCCAGGCTTCCACCTGTGTGTTTCAATAGAAAGATAAAAGTGACCAAACCATAATTGATTGCTAATGTGTGTTAAAAAGTATGGCAGAATTAACCAGTATTATTTGGGAAGATCACAGTGGAAGGGTAGAAGCTACACGGAAAATGCAACCATAATATCTTGCAGTACCAACCATGCTAGGTCAAGCATGCTTCCTTTGACTTTCATAAGGATGAAAAGATGGCACACTATTTTAGAAGAAAGCAGATATGATCAAATGAGCCTTATTTGATCTTGATTAAATATAAATGGAAAGTTATCATTAATTTGAGGCTTCTTTGGGGGGGATGATTGCACATTGTGCTGGTAAGGATAATCATCTTTCTGTGATAATGAGCACTAATAGGATTCATTTCACAAAATAACCCTTTTCTTTTTCTAGGCCTTTTAACAATCCTTCAAGAGTAAAATATAAATCCAATATCTCTGGAAAGAAAAATTATATTTCATCTCATTTCCCCCATAATTATCATTTTTGGAGTGATAACATAGTTGTCCAAAATGTGAAATGGATACAACTCATCAAGTCCTTCATTTTGTAGTACTTAGAGATTGTGATACTTATATTTAGTGGTCATCCTGGGACAAAGTATTATTGATTTTAAAAATTCCTGGTAATTGTTCTGTCGGGCTCTCTGGTAGAATCCTCCCAAAAATTCACAGGTACAAATTTCAGACACACACACATTTGAAAATTCAAAACAATGTTCTTTATAATGAAAATTCACTTAAACCAAGCCCTCTTTTGGTATAGCAAAGAGCACTCATTTCCAAACAAACTGGTAATTTGTACAAGTCCCTTATGAGTTCTGTGATACTTAGCTTGCAGCTGTTAGGCAATTCACAGTCCTTCTTCTTTCACAAAGTGACACACACTTTGCTCTGGTTTAGTTTCAAAGCGGGGAAAAATCAGCACACAAAAAGTCAAAGTCAGTAAAGCAGTCACGAAACCCAACGATCAGATAATCCTCCACAATGGCCAAACCCACAGGCTGCTATTTATAGCAGCCTCACTAATTACCACAGCCCCACCCAACCACATGTGGCCTCATTTTCTTTGATAATAATCTCTCAGTTGTTGTTGCCTATGCATCGCTCTCCTCATGCGTGGCTATATCATTAACTCTTGTTCTGAATCCAAGGAGGAGCTAGATAATTGATCTCCTTCTGAGCTGTCTGCCACACTCTCCTCCTCCCTGTCACTCATGTCTTCTTGGTCAGAGGAGCCTTCATCAACAAATTCCACCGGGGGCAAAATAGGCCTGCAGCATGTGGATGTCTGCCCTATATCCACAGTCCTTGGGGCAGGAGCTGGGCCAGAGCTAACCATAACAGTAATAAAATGATTGGGAAAGTTATATTTCCTGAATGCCTACCTGGTTACATCCATTTCAATTTAAGGTGGATTTGGAAGAATGAGTCAAATTTAGTGATATGAACCTTGGTTTATAAGTCCATGATACTGTATAAGATTGAACAAAATCTTTATTGTGTATGCTAAGAAATATGAAAACTTGAAATTGATTTTCCAATCTCTTAAAATGTAACTGGAACGTTCTTATTTTTCTCCCTTGAATTGACAGTTTTATGAAAATTGACTATTTTTATAAAGTCGATATTTGATCAATACAGTGTGAATAAAATTGTTAAACGTTATTATGAATAGCAAGGTACTCTTTGAAGAAAAAGTAACTGCATTTGGGGAAGAAGGGTGGATTCTCTTTTGGCTTCTTCTAAAAGAGACAGAAAAGATATGCGCTCTCGCTCTCTCAAGAGAATGGAGCAGCAAGAGCATTATATTAAAACATTATCCTCTACTATATGAGCTGGCCAAAAAATATTTCAACATAAAATGTGTTCCCTTCATTTCCTGGTACTATTCTGCCGGAGTAAGAAGGTCAGCAAATGGTGTTGTTTTCAAGGTTTTAATGTAGCTTAAGCAAAGTGCCAGCCTTACCAGGCAGACCAAACAGAAAACAAGGCAAGATGACTTAATTCTATTTTATTAGAAAGTTAAATACACATTTTTTTAAATTGACAGGACAAACCTCCCACTGTCTCATTTACAGCTTGAGAAACTAGGAGAATCCCTTCTGAGTTTTTTGTTCCAACCACTATCTACCCTGTCTCCCCGAAAATAAGACATACCCTGAAAGTAAGGCTAATATAAGACACCCCCCGAAAATAAGGCGTAGTCAAGTTTACATACGGTATGGTGGAAAGACATACGGTACCATTCAAAGCTGTTCATAGCGGTACCGTAATAAAGTGGCGTCCCTTGCTGGCCCGTTCCATCGCTTTGTACAGTCCAGTACAGCAGACACAGTCTGCTGCTGTCTCACCGCCATTACAGTCTCCACTACAGTGCGTAAACTGTAGTTCCTCTGGTGGCCGGAAACTGCAATAGCGGGAGTTTGTGTGGGTGGGTGCCATACTGACAGGCACCATAGCGTAATCAGTGTACCATACGGTACACTTTCTTTGAGGTTGTCAGGTTTTCTGCCTGTGAATTTGTCTTATTTGAGAAATATAAGGCACCCCCCCCCCCAAAATAAGACGTAGCACAACTTTTGGAGCAAAATTTAATATAAGACAGTGTCTTATTTTCGGGGAAACATGGTAGCTGTCAGCTATGCTGCCTCTAACCTGACTGTTCCCTGGGTAGTATCTCTTCACTCCATCTCCTAAGGTCCTCCCCATATACATTTACAGAAAGTATTGAAAGGCTTCATTTTTCTTACTGAACATCACCTGGGAAAAACATGCATCACTCACTGCTCTTTGTACTCTCCTTAACATGAAATGGGGAAAGCTGGTAGGGTTCTATATGGATGTTTATAATGTCTGGTTTAATATTTGCTGAGCTGAGTAAGAGACTCCAAAGCTATTCCTGAATTCAATTTTAGTATGAAGTCTGTACCAATGATCACTCAATTCACAGTTGAACATAAGCAGGATGGAACTTCCAATAGCAAACTGCATCCTACAGCCGGAACTACAGTGATGGCAGTAAGTGGTTATTTATTTATTTATTTGATTTTTTATCTCACCCTTCTTCTTGGACTCAGGGCAGCTTACAACATGTTAGCAATAGCACTTTTTAACAGAGCCAGCATATTGCCCCCACAATCCAGGTCCTCATTTTATCCACCTCGGAAGGATGAAAGGCTGAGTCAACCTTGAGCCCGTGATGAGATTTGAACTGCTGACCTGCAGATCTACAGTCAGATTTAGTGGCCTGCATTACTCTACTCTACCTGCTGCGCCACCTTAACTTTTATGGTTATGGCCAGCTACAACTGCCTATAGCCTTTGGAGCAGACAAAATGTTGTGAGCCGCCCCGAGTTTGCGGAGAGGGGCGGCATATAAATCCAATAAATCTAATCTAATCTAATCTAATCTAATCTAATCTAATCATATCTTATGCTACTGGCATACCTTACAAAGAGTATAAATATGTTTATTTTAAATGGAAGCAGTAGAAAAAATGACAACGTTCTCATTGATAATAGAACTAGGAACACTCAACTGACAGAATGTGGTTCCATTTTCTGGTTAAAGTCAACTTTCTGTGCAGCAAAATGCTAGTCACCTCTGTGCAGCAAAATGCTAGTCACCAAACACTAATCTGATTCTTAAAATATAGGTCTAGCATTCTTTGAAATAAATGCTGAAAACATACCGTATTTTTGGAGTATAAGATGCACCGGAGTATAAGATGCCCCTTAGTTTTTGAGGAGGAAAATAGGGAAAAGAATCTGCTTACCAGGTATTCATCTGGCTAGCATCCTTAGTCTGGTCAGCTTCAGCACATTATTTTCTCCCCTGGTTAAGGGCTTTAAAAAAACTTTATTCTGAGACAGTAACAATGAAAGAGCTTCCAAGCCAGTAAGAGCTGGGAACATCATTAGCACCTGGAAAGAAACAGTTGGAGCAAGTAGAGCAATGGAAAAAAACCCTGCAAAGACTTAGGGCTTGGAAAGCATTTTTCTTCTCAAAGGGTAACATGAAAGAGCTTGCAAGCTGGTAAAAACTGGGAACATTGTTAGCACCTGCTTACAGCTGGAAAGAAACTTCTTTGGAGCAAGTTAGAGTAATGGGGAAAACCCTGCAAAGGCTTAGGGCTTGGAAAACATTCTTCACAGAGAGAAACAATGAAAGAGCAGGCAAGGTAAGAGCTGAAAAGATTGTTAGCAGCTGGTTAGGGCTGGGGGAAAAACTACATTCAGAGTATAAGATGCACCCTAATTATTAGCATCTTTTAGGGAGGAAAATGGTTCATCTTATACACTGAAAAATACAGTAGTTTAAAACCAGCACTGGAGCTTTTTAAAAAGAGTGTTAAACTCATATGTATGCAGTGCATAAAGACACCACATAAAACCAGACAAATTCTTCGAAAACACCAGTCAGTGTATGTTCATGCCATGATTAAGAAGAAAATGAAAAAGAGCTTAATGTGAGTTATGATGTTTTTCTCTGCTAACCTTCAATTTATCTATCCTGATATTGAAGGGGAAAAAAGCCAGGTATAAACAACCAAAAAATTGGAAAGATATCTCAAGGGTCAGTCAGAAATAATTCATTATATAGAAGGCAGATATTTTGGATAACTTCTTTATCAGCTTTATTGATAAGATGAGCTTATCAGCTAAAATGTTTTAAATGAATCATGTACATTAGGATTTTCCCCATATAAAAATGCCCCATATAAAAATAAAGAGACTCCATGAGAATCATTTTTTTCAAGCTATGATTGTACACCATAGCAGCATTAGACATTCTTGAATCTGTTGGCTGGATTTACAGGAAGGAGAGTTTGCATTCCAGAAAAATAAAAGTTAAGGAAAGTTTAGATAGTTTGATCATATCAATCACCTCGTCCCTCAAAATTTTCAGAGCATACTTTTTAATGAAGTAAATAATTTGCTTTAATTTGGTATGGTATACTTTGATAAAGGAGACACTTAGAAGTAATTCTGTATGTTTTTGGAGAGTGATACAAGATTGTGCTACTTCATTTCATGTAGAAGCATCTGACCCAGCATATGGTTTGACTCTGGTTACAGTTGTATTCCAAATATAATTCATGAGAATATTCTCTTTAGTCCATGTAAATAACTTTTTTTTGCATATTCATGTGATCGTGTGATTTAAATCTTTTATTTTGCTTATTTTAATATCTACCAACCACCATGTATTTTTCCCTATTTAAAATTATATAGATGTTTATAAATGTTTAAACATATTATATCACACCAGTTTCCCAACTTTGCACTTGAAATTTACGTTCGGCTAAATACAGACTGTCCTTTTTTTTTACTTAAATGGTTTTGTTTATGAATTTATATTGTGTAAATCTCATCCCATTGTGTTTCTTTCAAGAAGTAAGCAATGTTTTAAGTTCAAAGGTGCTTATTTCCAATTTTCAAATTTTTACAAAGTTCATGTCACTGACTAATCAGTTTATCAAATAAAGGATTAGGATATATTAATATCCTTCTATATTACGAGGAGGGGTGGCTGTTTAGCTTTTGTTCTTTATTTAATTGAAAAATGCAATCTAGCAATTAAGAGACATTGGATGGGTGCCCTAAAACAGGTGTTTATCAACACTTCTCTTTTAAATGGATAGCTGCTTAGTAATCAGGTCACTTTCAAAGATTCTGGCTGCCAAATTGGACAAATAGTCCTTCAAATTACAGCTATATGTAGCTCCTATCTTTCTCTCTTCTTTTCCACAGCAGTTCTTATCCATTATATGAAATATGAAATATGCTAGATTTGAAGTCTTGAAAAATGAATAGTTGAGAGGGGAAACTGTGTTAGTCTTTTGCATAAAGGACCCAGAGGGCTTTTTGTTGTAAGACTTTGAAACAAGGTTTCCCAATAAAAAATAAGTTTTATTTTCCTTTCTTCATAGAGTGATTTATAACTCAGCTCTAATATAACTCATTCTCTGTTCCCAACACCCACCTTACTTTACAGGATATTTTCCGCAAAATCTCCTTTCTATCTGTGGTATTCATCGCTTTCTGAAGCAGCTCTAATCACTCTGAATGACCAAAAGTGCCAGTTCCTTCTTTGGAAGGCAGAAGGAGAAGGATGAACCAAGCATTAGCTGCAGAGAGACAATTATTACAAGGGAAGAGCAAGGAAATGGGAAAGGCAGGTCTTGAGAAAGATAGAGGCACACAGTAGAGCAGAATTAGAACCAGAGCTTTAGAGAGGAAGAAGAGGATTCAAGAAGGTTAGGATTAGGGCACAAGATAAAAACAGGCACCCATAAAGGAGAACAGGGGCGGGGGGGGGATTGAAGCTTCAAAAGTAAAACAAGCTACAATAGAAGCTTCTTCAAGGGAGACCATGACTATCCAGAGGAGGATAATGGGAGGAAGAGAGATGCAGCTTCAAATGGTCCAAGAAAGATACATCAAGACTAAAGGAAGCAACAGCAGGAATAGCAGAGGAAAGAAACATTTTAAAAGGTTATTGAGAGGGAGTTTAGTGCAGTGATTAATGGCCACGAGAATAAAGAAAGAAACTGCAGCATCAGAGAAAGAAATGTGCATTTGAATTTTAAGTTCACCATAAGCCAAAGGATAAGTGGAAAGAAGGCAACAACCCATATACTTTATCTTCTCCACAAATGTTGGTCTTATTCTTCCATTTTAAAATGAAACTTCCACAATCATGCAATTGTGGCACTATACATAGGTAATGGTTGTGTGCAAGGGCCATTTCTTTAGTATACTGTTTGGCATACCTCACATCAGTTAATGTCAGTTAATCACATCAAATGTTGTATATTATTTTGCATACACATCAGTTAAAACAGAAAGTTTATGTTAGATTCATTCATTTCATTCATTTTCATTTTATTGGATTTATATGCCGCCCCTCTCCGAAAACTCGGGGCGGCTAACAGCAATCATAAACAATATACAGTAATAATCCAATACTAAAAGCGAATTAAAAACCCCTTAATATAAAAAACCAAACATACATACAAACATACCATACATACAATTGTAAAGGCCTAGGGGGAGAAGGAATCTTAATTCCCCCATTTATCACTATGCTGTTCCATTTCTTTAAAAAAAAAAAAATCTTACTCTATAGTGAATGGCTAAGAATAAACTTGAATTTCTATAATACTTTTAATTTACTAGGAAAGAACCCAATAATCTCATGGTATTGGGGTTTCCTCTTGTATAAAAGTACCATTACCATATGATATAACTGAATTACCTTGCCAAAAGTTTAAGCATAATATTTTAAGCAATCTGTGCCTAATTTGATACATATAGGGGTTGTTCCTGACTTCATGTGTAGCAAACATGATGAATTTGAATCAATAATGTAATGATCAATAGAAATAAATACAGGTGTATCTCATTGGGTGTAAGGAGGAGGAGGAGGAGGAAGAGGAGAAGGAACAGGAGTAAGAAGAGAAAAAAGAAGAGGCAGAAGAGGAAAAAGGAAGAAAATGAGGAGGAAGGCATGGAAAAGGAGGAAGATAAAGAAGAAGAAGAAGAAGAGGAGGAGGAGGAGGAAGAGGGAAAGAAGTAGAGGAAAAAAGAGAAAGTAAAAGTGGAGGAGGAGGCAGCATTCCAAAAATAGTGAGCATTTGGAAGGCTTGCATTCACAGAATGCTTAATGATTCTTGGTACAATGTGTGGTTTTCTCAAGGGGAAAATGGTTACCAAAATCCAGACATTCTGAGTTAGAGAAAGGAAAAACAAGCTGGTGTTATGACAGTTCTGAAATGGGACTGGTCTTGCCAGCTTATTCTGTGCTTTAACAGATAGAACCTTATTGGTGCACTGTTTGTCCCAAAGCTGCTGTATTGCATTACTTCAATATTTGGGTCCTCAGCATTTAAAGTAGTTTTGATCTTGCATCAATAGTCCTCGAAAAATATTAAAATGAAAGAGCCTTTTCTCTCTCTCAAACAACTTGTGCAAAACAAATTCTGTGTTCGTGTAAGGTCCTTTAAGTGAAAAACTGAGCAAAAAAGAGAAAAAAGAAAAGAAAACGAAAAAAAGTGTAGTTTTCAAGACTGCCTAAAGCTCCAAGAGATTTGAAAACGAAAGGGAGCTGTTTTAAAAGCACAGTAGACTTCTTTGAGCTTTCTGCACAAAATATTTCCCAGTATTAGATGAAAGTAGAAATTAGAATTAATCAACTCTAAACACATTTTTTTCATTCTGTTAAAACAACAACAAAACCCAGAACTCACCTGTTGTATCCTGAAATGGCTACCTTGTAACTCTGTAAATAGTTTGTTCCTCTTTTCAGCGCTGTCTGAGCCGAAGCAGGAATCGCTCCTGATTGGCTCAGACGCGGCCGGCTCTAGCTTTGGCGGGAACCGCAAATGTATAAAAGGAGCGGTTTCTCCAGGCAGAGTCAGTCGGTACTCGCTGAATTGTCACTTTGCCTTGCTGAGCTGTCACTTGTTCTCTGAGCTGAATAAAAGTACCGATTGCTCAAAACCCTGTCTCTGGGTCTACTTCACTGGCGACGAACGGACGGAAGAAACTTCGCGTGCAACATGAGCAAAGTCCAGATCGGCCAGGCTCCGGAACTCTTCGATCCCGAGAAAATGACATGGGACGAATATATGGCCACCTTCGAGATTTTCCTCGAGGCGGCGGGAATACAGGACGCCGAAGCCGATCGCAGACGGGCTATTTTCCTTAACTACTGCGGCCCAGAAATCCGTGGACTGGCCCAGATTCTCACCGAACCGCAGCAAGCAAGAACCGTAGCGTGGGACGTCCTACAGGAAAAGCTAGCGAGCCATTTCAAACCGACCAAACCAGCCATGGTTTTTCGGCATCAATTCCACATGATGGCTCAGAAGGAAACCGAGTCAATCAACCAGTTTACAACGCGACTTCGAACGGTACTTGCTCAATGCAAGTTTAAAGACCCGGAAGCTCGCCTCACCGACGCCCTGGTTTTCGGCATGAAAAGCACCACAGTGAGAAATAAACTCCTCACCGAGGAAGAGCCGACTCTACAGACCGTGATTAAACTAGCGCAAACCGCAGAAGCAGCCGACGCAGCAGCTAGAGAATTGAAAGAGCACGGAAGGCGAGAACTCATTGCAAAGATTGACTCCGCGTCTCCCCGCGCCGTGGAAACAGACGACCTCAGCCAACCTGCTCACAGCGGGGACAACTGCCTCCTGGTACAAGACCAGCCGAGACACCATAGAGCTACTCACCCAGCCCCCTGCGCGGGCTGCCGGGGAAACCACCAGCGCCATCGATGCCCTTTCCGAGACGCTACATGCCACCGCTGCAACCGTCGAGGCCACATCGCCATCGCATGCAGAGCAACAGCACCAGAAGAAACATTTGCCACGCCGCAATACCAGCGACCACAAAACCAGACCCCCCAATCGCGAGAAAGGAGACCGTTCCGCAACTCGGGTCAAAAGAACTACCCAACCGCTAACCGCGACTACTATAGAGGTAACTCTCAATTTTCCGTGAATAACACGGCAACCAAAAAGGGGGCTAAAATTGTTATCTCACTGTTACTAAATAACCAGCCTTGCTCAATGGAGCTGGATACGGGTTCTAGATATACCATCATGCCTTGGGAGAAATTTAAACTGTATATGCCTAATGTGTCTAAGGCTGATTTAAATCAAACCTCTTTGGTGATCAGAGACTTTCAAGGGGGGGTAATCTCGGTCCTGGGAACAGCAAATGTACCTATTGCATTCAAGAATGTTAAATGTACCCTTCCCATGCTTATTGTAACGGGGGCCAAGCACTCTCTTCTGGGTCTAGCGTGGATGGAACCGTTGGGGATCGAAATTTCGGGTGTGTGTAATGTAAACTGTGATAATATGCCTAACTTTGTGAAAGAGTTCCCTGAGGTGTTCAGCCCCACACTGGGATTGTATAAGGGGCCCCCTATATCATTCTCTATTGACCCAAAGGTCCCACCGGTCAGACTAAAACCTCGCAGGGTCCCCCTTCCGCTTCTCCCTAAACTAGACATACAGTTGGATAAACTCATTAGCCAAGGTATTTTGGTCCCTGTGGAACAGGGGCCATGGGAAACTCCCATAGTTACACCTCTGAAACCAGATGGGTCTTTAAGAGTTTGCGCTGATTACAAATCGACCCTGAATAAGGCACTCCAGCACCACCCCTACCCCATCCCGGTTGTACAACAACTTCTACATTCCCTGGGGGAGGGGAAAAGGTTCGCAAAGATCGACCTGGCGCAAGCTTACCAGCAACTTCCGGTCGATGAACAAACAGCAAACGCACAAACAATTGTAACGCACAGGGGGGCTTTCAAATGCACGAGGTTACAGTTTGGGGTAAGCATAGCCCCAGGAATATTCCAGAGCATTATGGAACGCCTATTGTCAGGGGTAAATGGGGCCATCCCATACTTTGATGACATCTTAATTGCAGGGGAAAACCAGGAACAAGTAAACAAAAGAATAAGGGAAGTACTTAAGAGGTTACAGGACAAAGGTTTAAGAATCAAGCCTGATAAATGTGTCTGGGGAACCAACAGTATAGAATTCCTAGGTTATAAAATAGATAAAGAAGGTATCCACCCCACAACAGAGAAGCTGAGAGCAATTAGAGAAGCCCCAGAACCACAAGATAAGAACGAGCTGCAGGCATTTTTAGGCCTCCTTAATTTTTATTCCGTTTTTTTAAAGCAGAAGGCAACGGTAGCAGAGCCTCTCCATCGCTTACTCCAGAAGGAAGCCCGCTGGACATGGGGGGAAACTGAACGTGAAGCTTTTTCTCAAATAAAGAATTTATTAACTTCTAAAAGTGTAGTAGTCCAATATAGTGCTTCACTACCCATCAGGCTCACGTGCGACGCTTCGCCGTACGGCATAGGAGGAGTCCTAGCTCACGTTCTTCCTAATAAGACAGAGGCCCCAATAGCATTTTTTTCAAGAACCATGACCAGCACAGAGAGGAATTATAGTCAGTTAGACAAGGAGGCTCTAGCTTTAGTGGCAGGGGTAAAGAAGTTTCATAATTATATTTTTGGAAGAAGCTTTGAACTAGTCACTGACCACAAGCCCCTACTAGGTCTGCTAGCCCCCAACAAGCCCACTCCACCGTTTATGTCTCCAAGGCTAATCAGATGGGCTCTTTTCCTCTCAGGGTACCAGTATGAGCTCACCCACAAGGGGGGGAAGGAAATCAATCACGCAGATGGCCTCAGCAGGTGCCCCATAACAGACTTAGTGGAAGACCCTGTTCCTTCCACAGATGTATTAATGATAGAACTCGAGGATAACCCACTAACCACGGCCAAAGAGGTAGCTGCACACACGCAGCAAGATCAAATCCTTAAACAAGTGGTGAACTGTGTTCTAAAGGGATGGCAAAATGATGTTGTGAAACCTGAATTGTGTGATTTTAAAAACAAAAGGCTTGAGTTATCTTATGTAAAGGGCTGTCTGTTGTGGGGAGATAGAGTGATCATCCCCAAAAGCCTAAGGGAAAAGGTACTCAAAATGTTACATGTGGGTCATCCTGGGATTGTCAGGATGAAGAGCCTGGCAAGGGGGCATCTATGGTGGCCAGGGCTGGATGCTGATATCGAAAATTGGGTTTCAAAGTGTGACCCGTGCCAAGAATCACGGCCTAGCCCCCCTAAAACAACTCCGGCTGAGTGGGAACAGCCTGCTGGCCCTTGGTCTAGAATCCACATTGATTTTGCTGGCCCAGTGGGTTCACAGTATTTTTTAATAGTGGTTGATGCCTTCTCCAAATGGGTGGAGATAATAGCAATGAACAACATAACCACAAGTGCCACCATCAAGGTATTGAGTAGACTGTTTGCATCCCATGGCTGCCCAGATATCTTAGTGTCTGACAATGGGCCACAGCTAACAGCCAGGCAATTTGAATTGTTCTTAGATGGCCTAGGGGTCAGGCATGCCCTCATCTCGCCTTATTCGCCCTGGGCTAACGGATTGGCAGAACGCTACGTTCGGGTGGCAAAGGAGGCATTGCGCAGGTCAGGCCCTGGGGATGTGCAACAAAACTTGGACCAATTCCTACTCACCCAGCACATTACCCCTAACTCACACACACATGTAAGCCCTGCAGAGTTATTGATGGGAAGAAAGTTGAGGTCACCACTAGACAGGTTAAACCCAAGGTTCTGTGTTAATAATAACCAAATGTGTGTAAAACCTGAAAGAGAAATGTATTTGGGACAAAATGTATATGTAAAAAGTTTTGATGGAAATGTAAACTGGATGAAAGGAATTGTTGTTAAGCAAAATGCACCAAAGACTTATATTGTAAAACTAGAGGATGGTCGTTTGTGGAAACGACACATAGACCACATTCGGAAGCGAACAGAAAATCAATTGCCACAAACCGCTGACATGGACTCTCCCCCTTCAACAGACTTTAGTACATTGCCCGAAATAAGAAGCACGCAAAGAGACTTATCGGGCCAGGGGGAACCATCCAGCGACGCCGAGCCATCCTCGTCATCCGAAGCCTTCGTTGGGCCCGCCAGGCCAAGTCCGCCGCACCGGGAGAACAGCGGCGAGCCATCCTCCACAGTCAGTGTCGAAGGAGAAATTGAACTGCGCAGGTCAGCGCGAGCTCCTCGGAGGCCCCACCGATTGGACGACTTTGTCACATGGCTTTCTTGATGGATGTGTCCAACTATGAGGGGAGGGGTGTTGTATCCTGAAATGGCTACCTTGTAACTCTGTAAATAGTTTGTTCCTCTTTTCAGCGCTGTCTGAGCCGAAGCAGGAATCGCTCCTGATTGGCTCAGACGCGGCCGGCTCTAGCTTTGGCGGGAACCGCAAATGTATAAAAGGAGCGGTTTCTCCAGGCAGAGTCAGTCGGTATTCGCTGAATTGTCACTTTGCCTTGCTGAGCTGTCACTTGTTCTCTGAGCTGAATAAAAGTACCGATTGCTCAAAACCCTGTCTCTGGGTCTACTTCATCACCCATCCCAATATTAATATTAAATGAAAATCAGTGAAACAATTTCAAAGCAGCCCTGAACAGTGCAGTTTAAACATTCTAATTTGCATAGTTTTGTGTGTTACAGCTTCCCCCCTTCCCCCCTCTCTTTTAGCAGTATGCTAAAGAGCACTTTAAATTCAATATAATTTGATACACAGTATCAATATTTTTCAAATCTCATCAACAGTGGTAGAGGGAAGCCAGTTCAGCATATTTGTTGATTGCTTGGTATTTCTAATCTTTTTGGAGCCAAATTTGGGGTTGGATGGGGTTAGAATTAGATTAAAAGCAAAGAAATGCTCATTTAAATTTTAAATTAATTATGTAGAGATTTGTGTCCAGCTTTGACATCTGGGAAACATAATGCAATCCTAGTGTATACGTCTTTGGAAAAGTAGGAATTTTGGAGCGTTTGCAACAGTCTCTGCATTTGTACACCGAGAGCATATTTATTTATTTATTGGACTTTTATGTCGCCCCTGTCTGAGGACTCAGGGCAGCTTACAACATATAATAAAACAATATAAAACATCTTGTCCAATTAAATAAATTTAAGATCTAAAAACCCCCAAATCATAAAAAACAGTCATTTCATTCAATCAACTTTCTCTCAATACATTTATTGGCCAGGGGGCAAGAATCTAATGACCCCAAGCCTGGCAGCATTAATGTGTCTTGAGACTCTTATGGAAAGTGAGGAGGTTGGGACAGTACGAATCTCTGGGGGGCGGAGGGCTGATTTCGGAGGGCTGGGCCCCCCACAGAGAAGGCTCTTCCCCTAGGCCTCACCAAACTACATTGTCTAGCTGACGGAACCTGGAGAAGGCCAACTCTGTGGGACTTGACCGGTCGCTGGGATTCATGCGGCAGAAGGTCGTCCCATAGGTATTCTGGCCCAATGCCATGTAGAGATTTATAGAACATAACCAAAATTTTGAATTGAGTCCGGAAACCAATTGGCAGCCAATGCAGTCCATGGAGTGTTGGAGAGATGTGGACATGTCTGGGCAGGTCCATGACCGCTCGCGCGGCTGCATTCTGCACAATTTGTAGTTTCCGAACACTCTTGAAAGGTAGCCCCATGTAGAGAGCATTGCAGTAGTTGAGGTGATAAGGGCATGAGTGACCATGAGTTGTGGTCTGAGAGACCCAGATAAGGCCGCAACGGATGCACCAGGGAAACCTGGCAAATTCCCCCCTCGCCACAGCCAACAGATGATAGTCTAAAGTCAGCTGTGGATCGAGGAGGATGCCCAAGTTGTGGACCCTCTCTGATGGGATCAAGAGTTCCCCCGCAGGGTGGTGGAGGGACAGATGGAAGTCTCCTTGAGAGGCACAACCCACAGCCACTCCCTCTTGTCGGGGTTGAGTTTGAGCCTGTTAGCACCCATCCAGACCCTAACAGCCTCCGGACACTGGCACATCACTTCCACTGCTTCACCGAGTGGACATGGGGTGGAGATAAATACTGGGTGTCCTCAGCATATTAATGACAACTTACCCCGTGCCCTCGGATGATATGCACCAAAGACAAATTTCTTTTGTGTCCAATCACACTTGGCCAATAAAGAATTCTATTATATTCTATTTATTTCCTTGAAGAATGGAATATAGTCAAATCCTGTGTATTTACCATTAGGTTTGCATAGAGCAATGTCAATAATATTGGGAATCCGGTTTTTTTTCAAACTTCCAATCACCACTGTGGTTATGGTCATAGTTCCCTCTAAGCTGAGCAGTGAGCAATTGCTCACTTAAAAATCATCATCAACTCAGAGTTTTCCAAACCTGCCCAGAAGCTGAGAGGGAAAGAGTGAGAGGGAAGGAGAGAGAGAGGAAGAGAGAGAAACAGATAGAAAAAAGAGAGGAAGGAAAAGAGAAAGAAAAAGAATGGGAGTAAGGAAGAGAGAAAGAAAATCAAAATCTAGTTTGAAACTAGCTCAACTATTTAAGTGGCATTTTGATATTAATAGAGTTGCCCTATTATGAGCTCACTGTTGTAGACACACAGTACAGTATTTTATTTTGAAATTCTCTGAGGCAAAACAGGGTGGGTTTTTTATTTATTTGTGTGTTTGTGTGTTTGTGTGTTTGTGCGTTTGTGCGTTTGTGCGTTTGTGCGTTTGTTTATTTGTTTATTTGTTTATTTGTTTGTTTATTTATTTATTTATTTATTTATTCATTCATTCATTCATTCATTTATTTATTTATTTGCTCAGACACTATACTTTTGGTTATGGAACACTGGTTATGGTCTATGTTAGATGGAGACCAAAACTTTCTGGCCTTGTTTCTGAGTGATGTACTTGCACATCTTTTCCTCCATTATGCATACAGTATGTGTGCAGCAGGAGAAAGGAAGTGAACATATTGAAGCCAGCAGTGTGAAGCTTACATATATTTTGCAGTTGCTGTGACAATAGTGATAATAGGAACATTACAACATAGCTATATTAAAACAATGCACAGGCATAAATCAGAATACAATACTTTGTATACAAAAAAGTTTTTTAAAAAATCAAAATCATAACTGTATTCTAGAGGAGAATATGCATCGCAGCTGGATTCCCTTCTAAAATCTATCATCCTGAAATTCATAAATAATGACCGCATTTATAATGAGCTATCATTGTGTGAATCCTGTTAGCTTCCAACAAAACAAGTTACCGTATTTTTCAGAATATAAGATGCACCTTAGTTTTGGGGGAGGAAAATAGGGAAAAGAATCTGCTTACCAGGTATTCATCTGGCTAGCGTCCTTAGTCTGGTCACCTTCAGCACATTATTTTATCCCCTGGTTAAAGGCTTTAAAAAAAACCTTTATTCTGAGATAGTAACAATGAAAGAGCTTGCAAGCCAGTAAGAGCTGGGAACATTGTTAGCACCTGGTTAGGGTTGGAAAGAAACATTTGGAGCAAGTTAGACCAATTGAAAAAAAAAACCTGCAAAGACTTATGGTTTAAAAAACATTATTCGCAGAGAGTAACAATGAAAGAGCTTGGGAACATAAATTCACCTGGTTAGGGCTGGAAAGAAACATCTGGAGCAAGTAAAGCAATGAAACACACACACACGCCTACAAAGTCAGGGTTTGGAGAAAATTCTTGACAGAGAGTAACAATGAAAGAGCTTGCAAGCCGGTAAAAGCTGGGGACATTGTTAGCACCTGGTTAGGGTTGGAAAGAAACATTTGGAGCTAATAGAGAATGAAAAAAAAAATTAAGAAAGCGTTTGGAAAACATTCTTGGCAGAGAGTAACAGTGAAAGAGCTTGCAAGCCGGTAAGAGCTGGGAACATTGCAAACACCTGGTTACATCTGGAAAGAAACTTACTCGGAGCAAGTTAGAGCAATGCAAAAAAAGCTGCAAAGACTTAGGGCTTAGAAAACATTCTTTGCAGAGAGAAATTATGAAAGAGCCTGCAAGGTAAAATCTAGGAATATTGTTGGTAGTGAGTTAGGGCTGGGGCTACATTCATAGTATAAGACACACCCTAATTATCAGTCTTTTTTAGGGAGGAAAAAGGTGTGTCTTATAAACCGAAAAATACGTAATTTTATAAGCAATGTCCAATTTCTCTCTACTAGCATTGTGGTTTATTTGTTGCTGCTGGATAATATTTGTGACCTCTGCTATAAATCCTTTTCCTGAATTATATTACTTTGGGCTATTTTGATTTTTAAAAACAGTGTATCTACTGAGAATGGAGTTGGATCATCAGCAATGCTGATGCTACAAACCCATCCCCTAACTAAATATAATCTGGCAAACATTGAAGTTTAACACATGTCCTTCTAAAAGACCATTTGATCTCCCAAAGAAGAATCTTCCCTATATACAAATATATAGACCCAGAAATTATTTAGTTTTTTTAGTCTGAATGCACCCTGTCCTAATCCCATTAAAATGTATATATGGTTTTCCATGCCCTATCCATACTTTTTAGTTTTAATAAGTCACCAGGCAGACACCCATAATTATGATAATATCAGACGCTGATAAACAGTGTGTTCCAATTCTATTGTTATGTTGTATATGCAGAGTGCACCAGTTGTGGTCTTTTTTGGATCAGGACTCCCTGTGCTTAGTCATTCAGTCCCTCATCACATCACATCTAGACTACTGTAATGTAGTCTACATGAGGCTAACCTTGAAGAACATTCAGAAGCTATAGCTGGTGCAGAATCCCGCAGCACAGGCAATTTTGGGACCCCCAAGAATGGCCCCTGTGATATCAGTGCTCCATGAGCTGCATTGGTAACCAGTCTGCTTCCAGGTACAATTCAAGGTGTTGGTGATCGCCTTTAAAGTGCTTCATGGCATGGGTCCAAGTTACTTGAAGAACTGTCTCACCCAATTGTAATAACATAACATTACATATTGTTCTATCACAGCTGCAAAGGCATATATAGAAGGGGAGAGAACATCCTTCTACCTCATACATCCCAGCAACCAGTTAGGTTACATAGAATTGGCCTTCTCCAGGCTTTGTTGGTCAAACAACGTCAACTGGTGGGTCCACCGGAGAGAGCCTTGAGTGTTGCGGCCCTGATCCTCTGGAACTAACTCACCCCGGAGATTTGCATCATCCCCACGCTCCTCGTTTTTCAGAAGACACACCTGTGCCGACAGGCCTGGGAACTATGAGCGAGAGTTTCACTCCACTCATTGTATGAAAGTAGGATAATTGATTGTTTTTATTATGACTTTTTATATTCATTTGTAATGTTTTAAAATCTATTTATTGTTATTGTTTCCATTTTATTCTATAATTCTAATAAAATAAGTAAATAAAATAAAATGTTCAACCATTCATGAAGGTCCCAAACATATAAGATGGGTAAAATCTACAATCCTTTTTGGAATCCATTAAACATTAATGTTAATTTAATTAATTAATTAATTAAACATTAAGATGCCTTAAACATGATCTAAGTATTGCCCACAAGATTATATGCTGCAAAGTCTTGCCTGTCGATGACTACTTCAGCTTCAACCACAACAACACAAGAGCTCACAACAGATTTAAACTTAATATTAACTGCTCTAAACTTGACTGTAAAACAATACAACTTCAGTAACTGAGTAGTCAAAGCGTGGAACTCATTACCGAACTCCATAGTGTCATCCCCAAACCCTCAACACTTTACCCTTAGATTATCCACGATTGACCTTTTCAGATTCCTAAGAGGTCAGTAAGGGGCTTGCATAAGTGCACTAGAGTGCTTTCCATCCCCTGTCCTATTGCTCTCCTATATCCCCTATACCATTCTTCTTTTCCTATATTTCTTCTATTCTTTCATTGATATATTTTATTCCTATTTCTTCTCTTCTATTCTTTCTTAGATATATTTTTCTATTAGTATATCCTCTATAACCTTCATTATATATTTACTATATGTATACTCAATATAACCCTCATTGTGTAATGGACAAAATCAATCAACAAATAATAAATAAATAATTCAGTTATGATAAAAAATTTCTGACAAATTTTGTTAATATGTTCCTCCTCTTGAACTTACAAATTCAAATGGTATGTAAATAAAACAGTATAAATAAGTTTTCAGAGAATACATACATTTTAATATTGGACACAGTGCTTATAGTGTTTACCCATGCTTCCAGGTAAAATTGACCTATGACACCTGACAATAAGATATTGGTATGATATCATATGTAATGAAAGATGGGAGAAAATGCTTAAGAGCTTTTGAATTATGTTTATTTATAGCCAGATAGAGAGAGAAAAGCATAAATAGGGAAGTACTGAATTTTAGTGTTAAATGCTTCAAACATTACCTGCACAGGAGGGAATTTATTCTCATTGTTGATCATCAAAAACTACTGTCTATTTTCAATTCACAAAAGAGATTTTGGTTACAGTAGCTACTCAAATAAACTGATGGGAACAGATACAAAATAAAATTCAATAGGAGACACAAACATGCAAATAGTCTTATTTACATCTGAAGATTTAAAAAAAACATTGGTAATGCAAGGTGAGTTTGAAAATAAACAGTGGCAGAAGATGAATAATTTTCTCTGGCTGTAACATAAAATTCACCCCTTGGACAAACTGTACAGACAAGAGTCTACAGAGGGCAATCTAAGTGGAAAACCATTTATAGTAAAGATTGCATCCAACCACATATGAAGATGGTATGTTGGCTAGATTAGGAGAAAAGAGGTACAATTTCAATAAATAGCAGCTAACATAAGTGAAGCCATAACTGTAATTCTCAGATTACCACCTGGCATGGGAGATATCTTGATTATGAATTGCCACCAAAAGCACCATTCTGGACTTTCCCCTTCTGGGCATGTTTTTCCTATTGCAGTTGAATGTGTATAATTTTAGAAGAGTTGGGTGTGCATGTATATACATACACTTTAAATATTAGTAGATAATGTATATTTTTGTGTGCCTGTGTGTAATATGTATGTACCCATATGGCATATATACATAGAATTAAATAATATATTTTTTATGTTCAGTAGTAGTAAATAGATAAGGAAATTGTATCACTTTGAAGCAAGGAGAGGCCAGGCACCCTAACCCAAACCCTTGATGTGAGTGACGTCAAGTTGGCCACCTTTTAACCAGTCACTTGAACTTTAAGCCACCTTGGTCACATGATCATCAAGCCATTCCCACCTGGTCACATGACTGGCAAGCCACACCCACAAAATAAGCCGTGCCCACAGTGTGGTAGTAAAAAAATTTGTAGCCCTTTACTGCACCACAGTCACCAATAGCAATAGATGCACCAAATAATTCTGTCTGCAATGACAAATATTTTCTCAATCAGATAAAAAATATTGCAAGGTGCCTAGATTAGTATGTGGGCTTTGTATGTAATCTTAACAGGCAGGATATGATGTTTTGGGTTATACTTGTTGGTTAGTTAAGCCTGTGATATTTTTCTTCTTAACATTTCAGTAAACAGGAAATCTTCCTTCAATGGCTTTTGTATGATAACTAGAAAAAACACAACACATTTAATCCAGCTGGATGCTCCTGCCATGCTTAGCAGGCCTAGACAACATCATTGGTGGTTTATTTACTATGTTTTATGAATCAAGACTAAACAAAAAACTGAAATTGAGAACAACTGGAATGAAATAGTAGTAGTCTGTGAGAAACAAGCAGAGGTCTTGATGTCTGCGCCACAGTGTAAACCACAAGTGGAATATTTGGGTATGAGTGTGTGCTCCCCAGTTGGTAGATTCAGCAGCAACAGAATAATTTTATTTATTTTATTTATTTATGTATTTATTTATTTTGTCAAACAATTATAGGGTGGTAATTTGTACAAATAAAACATTAGATAAGTAATGATAAAAAGTAACAAAAGAAGACAATAGGACAGGGATGGTAGGCACAGTGGTGCGCTTATGCACGCCCCTTACAGACCTCTTAGAAAGGGGGTGAGGTCAATTGTAGATAGTCTAAGGTTAAAGGTTTTGGGATTAGGAGTAGAAACCACAGAATCAGTTAGTGCACTCCAGGCATTGATTACTCTGTTGCTGAAGTCGTATTTTTTGCAGTCAAGTTTGGACCGGTTGACATTTAGTTTAAATTGATTTTTGTTTGTGTGTTGTTGCGGTTGAAGGTGAAGTAGTAGTCATTAACAGGTAGGACATTTTGGTATATGATTTTATGAAATATAATTAAGTCAGAATGGAGTCGACGGAGTTGTAAGTTGTCTAAACCAAGAATTTCAAGTCTGGCGGAGTAAGGTATTTTGTTGTGAGAAGAGGAGTGAAGGACTCTTCTTATGAAATATTTCTGGACTCTCTCAATTGTGTTGATGTCAGATATGCAATGTGGGTTCCATACAGGTGGGCTGTATTTTAGGTTTGGTCTGACAAATGTTTTGTAAGCTCTTGTTAGCAGTTCAAAATTACCAGAGAAGAAGCTGCGAAGGATTAGGTTAACAACTCTTAAAGCCTTTTTGGCAATGCTGTTGCGGTGGGCTCTAGGATAATGCACACTGCTGATTTCTCTCACACAACACAGATACACATGTCCAGTATAAGGTGGTTTCCTTATATTGAAATAGTTGGTAAGTATCAAATGTACTGACTGCTATGTGTTTGTCTGCACTGTTTGGTAAATCAGAAGCTCTGGATTAAACTGTCCATTTGCTCTGCTGTGTATTTATTTCTTTATTATTTATTGTATTTACTTTGTTCTGGAAAAGATACTTTTTCCTGCCCTCCTTCTCTCACTAACGTTGCTATATATTGTAAGCAGAATATTTGATTTTTAGTAAGGATACTTACAAAAGGAATACAGTGAATTCTCAATACAAATATTCACTACATTCTTTAAAGAGAGTCTCAGAGCTCTTGAACAAAATATAGGAGCAGCATAGTATTTCTATCATGCTTGATAAACTTTGAGCAAGTAGGCTTTTATTCTATGGAGAAAATACATATTGAAAGGTTAGGCTTTCCCACAAAATCGCTCTATCTTGGGATTTGACTATTTGTTCACTACTCAAAGCATTTTGATGCATGTCAATAAATTGTACCTGTATGTAATGCTTTAAGAGAATGCAAGAATTAAAAAAGAACTGCCACTAAAAAAATAATGCAGAAGGATAAAATATGTATGAAATTATGTAAATATCCTGGAAAATGTCTTCCAGCTAAACTTGTCTATCCGCTTTCTGAAGGCATGCCAAACTCAAAATAAAAGCCACATTGAAACGAATGTTTAGACATCTGGATACCTTTCCTTTAAGTTCCAGGAAAATATTCTGTATCTAGTTTGAACTGCAGCTACCTAAGTTGCTATTTCCACTACAGTCAAAATAGTTATTCTTTGCAATTTCCTGTTTGTCATATTACTTCTGTTCAGTGAATTGATCAAAGAAACTCTTTATATTTTTTATAACTGTTTTTCCTGCTTAATTTTCTTGTTAGCGTTTTAACAGTGTCAGCATTGCAGGACAAGTGATCCCCTTCTTTTCATTTGACCTCTTCTGGATTTCAATCATCAGACTTTTTGGACTTCATTCTACTGCCATTGCTGCACAATTTATTGGAAATGAATTGGACCCTGCAAAAAATATTAACAAAGTTCACCAGTTCACTAAAATTAATGCTGAAAATGGTTTCTCCAGTCATGTTTGTCTTACCGAAAATTCCTTGAATAATGAATATATCTTAAGGAATTTCAAGCAACACGAAAAGTTTTACTTGATGATGTGACAGTGTGTGCCAGGGACAACTGTACTTGCTCTGCAAAAGGATTTGTCTATGATAATGATTGTATGAATCTTTTCATTCCATAGGAAACATTTTTATTTGACTTTAGATCTAACAAACATTAATAGAATTACACTAAGACCTATTTACATCAAAAATACAGCATAAACATTACAAAAAGGAAAGTTTCACCCATCAATTTAGTTCAGATGATAATAACCTTAAAATTACATTCCAACTTTTTGTATCATATTGTTTAAGCTATTGTTTGCTTTATCGAAAGCCTGAGCTTTTTAAGCTTGAAGTTTGAAAAATATTCAACACCACCAATTTCTAATACTGGTTTAATTTTTTTTTAAAAAAATTCGCAAGTTAGAAACATAGAAACATAGAAGACTGACGGCAGAAAAAGACCTGATGGTCCATTTGGTTACTGTGGATTTACCAACCACGTCTGCTGGAAGTTTGTTCCAAGGATCTACTACTCTTTCAGTAAAATAATATTTTAGCAATAGCTGTAGATATATTTTTTTTGTTTGCGTAGTTATCTATGTAGATTTAAGGCTAACTTTGGAAATGAAATGCTTCCCATGCCTGATAATTTCCCACAAGAAATAGACAAGGTATCTTCATTCTTCTGTGTTCTACTGAACATCACAGTGGTATTTGATAGCATCTCCTTGGGGTGTGTAGCAAGTATGAGGTAGAAAATTATATGTTGCATCTCTATATGTCTGTATGTATTTCTTTCATATATACCATGTTAGATTATTGGCCTGATGTTTTATGGGATTACAATATGTCCCACAGAATAAGTAGGTTCACGTTTGACTGAAATGGCAGAACAAGTCACCTGAATCTCAGACTGAATGGCCAACTTTGAATGGACAGTACTTTGAAAGGAATATACATCATTTCATTGCTGAAGAAACCTCTTGGATAAGAAGCAAAACTTCTTCAAAGAAAAACTGGAAAGTTGCCCTTGAAAAATCACCTTTGGGATGATCAGATCATATATTTTCAAAAAGAACTGTCAATTTATAGATCTCTTGCATTTGTGCATTGTTTTTTTTAATCACTAATCTCTTTAAATCCATTAGAAATTTGATTTCATCATTGGAATCATATAAACTTTGTGGTTCATATCACATTAAGTCCTTTAATGAACTTATCAAAACAATTTGAAATGAGTCTTATATTTATTGAATATCCCCAATTTTTAAAAAATCATACAGATATATACTAGAATATAATGGGCTTTGAGCTGATGGAATTAACCACGACAAGTAGCTTGGTTTGGTGAAAAGCTCAGTTAAAATTATTCAGTTTGTTACTGACATGAAAAACAAAAAAACCTGCCAGCAATATTGTCAGTATCATAACATTGCATAAAAAATGTATAGCATGACCTCAGTTGAAACACCATATAGAATTCTAATAACTAAACCTCAAAACAGGATATTGTAGAACTGGAAAATGTGCAATAAATTCAAATGATCAAAGGGTAGGCATGAAAGTTGGATTGGGATGAGCTGGGCTAGGATGGAGGACCAGCCTACTGGGCAGAAACTCTCTTTGCTACCTCCAGAGATTGTGCAGATTTTTTTGCTCAAGTATTGCAACTGTATTTAAAAAGGAATGGCTACAGTATTTGTAGCTAACTGAAAGCCTGGCTATTTCCACATGACGTAGCTTAGGTGACAGACAAGTTATTGAATTCTGCGAAGGAGCTTATAATTTTACGTAGTGATTAGTTCATTGCTGTTTAGGTCTTTTCTTTTATTTTTTTTAAAAGAGCATTTAAAATATTGTCAATTGTTCAGATTTTGCTTTATCAGCATGCCTTGGCAGTCTCCAAGAATCAGGGCTGATGGAACAGAAGAAAAAACAAAAATGAGAAACATTGGGAGAAAGATCAAAGGCAATACGAGAAAATATTATTTTACTGAAAGAGTAGTAGATCCTTGGAACAAACTTCCAGCAGACGTGGTTGGTAAATCCACAGTAACTGAATTTAAACATGCCTGGGATAAACATATATCCATTGTAAGATAAAATACAGGAAATAGTATAAGGGCAGACTAAATGGACCATGAGGTCTTTTTCTGCCGTCAGTCTTCTAGGTTTCTAGGTTTCTATTTGTGCTTGCTACAAACAAGAAGACTCTGAATTCTAGTTTTCCCCAGCCCTGAAAATCAGTTGGGTATCTTTGGCTACTCACACTGTTTTAACTCAGTTGTTATAGAAAAATAGGAGATGGGAATATCTGGTGTCTAAGATGCTCCAGCTGATGACAAATAAAGGAGGATTTTAAAAAAACACATCCCTTAACAATAATCCTATAATATGTCTTATTAAGAAACTATTGCTAGGCCAGAGATAATCTTTGAAAATGACCCAAAGCTAAGCTCTTGTATACCATACATGGGGCTAGCTTTGAAAAGTATTCGGAAACTTCAGATCGTGCAGAATGCAGCTGCGAGAGCAGTCATGGGCCTACCTAGGTATGCCCATGTTTTACCAACACTCCTCAGTCTGCATTGGCTGACGATCAACTTCCGGTCACAATTCAAAGTGTTGGTTATGACCTTTAAAGCCCTTCATGGCACTGGACCAGAATATCTCCGAGACCGCCTGCTGCCGCACGAATCCCAGCAACCAATTAGGTCCCACAGAGTGGGCCTTCTCCGGGTCCCGTCAACTAAACAATGTCGGTTGGCGGGCCCCAGGGGAAGAGCCTTCTCTGTGGCCCCGACCCTCTGGAACCAACTCCCCCCGGAGATTAGAACTGCCCCTACTCTCCTTGCCTTTCGCAAGCTCCTTAAGACCCACCTGTGTCGCCAGGCATGGGGGAACTGAGACATCTCCCCCGGGCATATACAATTTATGAATGGTATGTGTGTATGTTTGTGTGTTTAGAAATGGGGTTTTTAAATGTTTTTAGTAGAAATTTAGATTTGTTATAAATTGTATTTTTTGCACTTTGTTGTGAGCCGCCCCGAGTCTGCGGAGAGGGGCGGCATACAAATCTAAATAAACATAAACATAAACATAAACATATATAAATAAGAGAAATCCAAGTGCAATGTTAATTACAATGTTTAAGTCAGTGGGATGTAGCAATATTGAGTTGGGCTTAGATCATGTTGCTCCCTTGTACCGAAGACTGAGGGTTTCCATTAATGAAAATCAGTGAAAGGGAAATAAACAGTATATGTGATGTAATTTTCCTCTTCCTGCATTTGTAGATGTCGCAACATGTTTCTCCTGCTTTTTGTTGATTTATGATTTCTTGCACATTGCCCAAAGAATTTAACCAGGATGCACAGATAGTAATAGCGGGATGAGTGACTGGGGACAAAGTGACTGGACAAAGTGATACAGTAATTCTAATCACAGATTTTGGCCTTAAAAGCCACTGGCAATCCCCGTGCATCATTTCCCCGATACAAATTGCACACCCCTAAGCTATCTACAAGTACAAAAAGAAAGAGATACATAAAGGGTATCACATTTTCCCCCACTGGGAAAACAGCACTGTAATTTGGGCTGCTTTAAACAGGTGGAATCAGCTTCTGGTATTTCTAGATGAGTTGGATTATCTAGGTCCATTTCAATATGACTTCAGGCAAAATCAAAACAGAGAAGCTTTAGACAATATTGCTGTTGGTTTTACTTGATATTTCAAGTAATGTCAGGCATCTCAGGCTGCCTTCCTCTGAACTGAATGGTCTGAGATGTAATTTGAAGACACAGTTTTGATTAAGACCCTAAAATATAAATAGAAGCCTGATAAGTAAGGATATCACTGTGTTTAAACAAAGGTCATCTGAATGTATTCTTATGTGCTTTGTACTCTGTCATAAATTTGTCCGTAAATACAAACACATATTAAAGTTACATTTTACCATTTTCTATAATATACAGTGATAATGTGTTTTATTGATTTATTGATTTTTTAAAAATTACATACCGTCCTATACCTAGACTTTGTTCGGATTTCAGACATGAAACTGACACGTCAAGTCTAAAACACATCTAAACATGGAGTACTTGAGAACTTGAAACTTTTCTTTCAATTGGCAGTGCCCTAGATCAGTGTTTCCCAACCTTGGCAACTTGAAGATATTTGGACTTCAACTCCCAGAAGTCCCAAGCCAGCATTCTCTGGCTGGGGAATTCTGGGAGTTGAAGTCCAAATATCTTCAAGTTGCCAAGGTTGGGAAACACTGCCCTAGATGACTCCCAAGTACTGTATCCTACATTACTGTCACCCCACCAGTCCTACATTAAGCCTTGACTGATGCCACTCCTAAACTGAAAACATCACAGAAAGGGGAACACACCCAGATCCAGCCAGATTTTATTAATACATGCAAGTTCGGCCCTCTCGTCCACAATCAAGTCATAGATGAGATAGCTTTATTACAGACTGACCTGGCATTTAGCAGCAGCAGCAGCAGCTGACAACTTAGGGCTTTGAACCTCTGCAATTTGGGGCCAGGAGTGAGATGGGGGAGGATCCTGGAATTATATACTGTGGTCCCTGAAAGTTTCCCCATGTCTAAACATATCCTCACCTACCCATCACTACCAAGGTGTTCTTGGCCACCGTCATCCCTCCGGAGACTTCTTCTCTCACCTGTTCATTTCCCCCTTACTAATATTAAACCCACCTCTGTCGTCAGGCTTGGGGGAACTGAGACATCCCCCCCCTTGCCTATGTAACTTTGTGCATGATATGACTGTGTGTATGTATTTTTTCTATTGGGGGATTTTTTTTGTAATGTAAAACTGTTATTTTAGATTTTAATTATTAGATTTGTTACCATGTACTGTTTTTATCACTGTTGTGAGCCGCCCCGAGTCTACTGAGAAGGGCGGCAAACAAATCTAATAAATAGATAGATAGATAGATAGATAGATAGATAGATAGATAGATAGATAGATAGATAGATAAATAATAATGCTAAAATCAACCACAGTCTCCCCTAGAACTTTTACAAAGCATTCAGACCCACCAACCAGCTAGCTCCCCCTTCACTAAATCCCTTTACTAAATACACAATGCTTTTATCCAGCCACTTTCACTGGGCTTTTACACCTCCAAACAGCCCACCATTCACAATCTTGTTGACGCAAAGCTTCCTTGGCTCTCATTCAGGAAGGTGGTAGGCAGATTCACACTCCACAGTTCATGATCCTGCTCTTTGATAACAAAGTTCAAATCTCAGACAAAGTCATTTAAAACTACCTATCGTAAGATGACCATTTCAAAATCGTTGGGGAGGAAGCAGCAGCTGTAGGTCCAAGGTCAATGCTACAGTCCCAGTCTGGTCTTATCTCTGCTACAGCTATTCCACCCACACCCAAATGGGTCAAACTAAGCAAAAGACAGTAACTCTTATAAATCTCCATTGTTTCTTCAAAGTGTATCTGCCTTTAACATCATTGTCTCCTTCCAACTATCAAGCTATAGGATGCAATAAGATATGGCAAAAGCCCTCAGTAGAAAGCAACTGATCAATGGACCAAGCAATCTAGTAATCCAGCCACAGCTGCCACTAGACCTTTGAGAGAACAGTTCTTTCTGAAGAAGTGCCAAGTAGAACACATTAAACTAATCCAAATAGACTAATCCAAATTAAATTAATGCAAGGTGATCAGGATATAAATAACAATTATTGCTTGAGCATCATGCTCCAAAAAAGTGCAATTTGGATGGAAAGATGCATCTGAGGAAAACGTTTTCTTTATTATGTTCTTCACCTGCTCTCTTTGTAAGAACCCTAAATTGGAGTAAACACCCAAACTATTGATCTCCTCACAAGGAAGTATGCATTTTTAGCATTTTTTATTATTATTTCTCAGAATGTCTATAGTAGTCTCAGAATAAAAGACACTTGTAGAGGCTATTTATTTGATGTATAGCATGCCAATTTCACATTAATTTATTTATTGAAATAAACTCACATATTGCAAGCCTGATGGTACATTAGTCCATATAGGGGACTCCGGTTCTAAGATGGAGTTATATTACAGTAGTTGTCCACAATTGTCTTGGAGTGAGGAAAAGTTATACCCTGTGTCTCCTGCAGAGTAGACCAGTTTTCTTAGCAGTGATGCCATAAATCATGGGTATCAAACTCGCAGCATCACATTGCCAACATAAAAACATAGAAGACTGACGGCAGAAAAAGACCTCATGATCCATCTAGTCTGCCCTTATACTATTTTCTGTATTTTATCTTAGGATGGATATACATTTATCCCAGGCATGTTTAAATTCAGTTACTGTGGATTTACCAACCACGTCTGCTGGAAGTTTGTTCCAAGGATCTACTACTCTTTCAGTAAAATAATATTTTCTCATGTTGCTTTTGATCTTTCCCCCAACTAACTTCAGATTGTGTCCCCTTGTTCTTGTGTTCAATTTCCTATTAAAAACACTTCCCTCCTGGACCTTATTTAACCCTTTAACATATTTAAATGTTTCGATCATGTCCCCCCTTTTCCTTCTGTCCTCCAGACTTTACAGATTGAGTTCATTAAGTCTTTCCTGATACGTTTTATGCTTAAGACCTTCCACCGTTCTTGTAGCCCGTCTTTGGACCCATTCAATTTTGTCAATATCTTTTTGTAGGTGAGCTCTCCAGAACTGAACACAGTATTCCAAATGTGGTCTCACCAGCACTCTATATAGTGGGATCACAATCTCCCTCTTCCTGCTTGTTATACCTCTAGCTATGCAGCCAAGCAACCTACTTGCTTTCCCTACCACCCTAACAACATGTGATGCTTTGTGATGATTTCTAACTTTGTGGGTCTGGGGTGGGCATGGCTTGCACGTGATGCATCCAGCCTGGGGGCCACCAGTTTGACACCCCTGCCATAGATGATTCTTTTCGTACTAATGTATAATAATCAAAGCTTGGAAGCATACCCAAGTTCTGTCTTAATGATCATATATTGAACAAAATCAAGGACAGGTTATCTTGAGTTTCTTCTTCACTCTCCTTCCATCTCGCTCTTGTATAACCACTTTTAGAAGTTGGCTTTTACCAGTTCAGTCTTTCCTCTTTCGTTCCTCTCATGTTTATCTTGAGGTCAGTACTAAATTTTAAAAATTGTATACATATAGAATTTACTGGCATATGTCCCCTTCCCCCTTTTTTTTACTAGCATGTTTTGCTAGCATATTTAGCTTTCCAAATACCTATTTTGAAAAAAAATAAATTTATAATTTTTAGGGGCTGAATAGAAGTAGAAATTTCATACACACTCAACTTCCTTTTATGGAAACTTTATCTACTGTACATTCTTAAAGGTTTAAGAGTGTTCTGAATGGTGCCCTAATTCAAGAAGTCTGATCTACAATTGCTGCAGGAGTGGGTAGGAATGCTTAGTCAATATAATGGAATAAAAGAGTGCTCACCATTCTTCTGCTTATAAGTTGCAGCTTGATATTTCAAGTAGCAATAGAAGTGCCTATGAGTGAAGGCTGTCCTTCACATTATGCAGTATTTATCACCTAAAGTAGTAAATGCATATCGAAGTATAAAAGTTAGAATTCAGGAGAAAATTTGGGGCTGGGGTTTTTTTTTGTGCTCAATGTGATTTTGATGCAGGTTACAATTCCTTATCCAGAAATAGTACAGGATTGGCTTAACATTACTTCCCACCCTGGCTATCTATGTCCCAGCGAGCTGCAGCTTTTGATCTCTCTATGTAGACCAGGCCTGTCAAACCAGAGAGCCAAGGGCTAGATATATCTCGTGCAGGCTATACCTACCCTGGCTCTGCAAAGGAAAAAAAACAATGTCATGATTTGGCTCATGACATGATTGAGTTTGACACCTGTGATATAGATTTAAAAAGTCCGAAGTAGTGCTGTCAATCACGTGGCCCATGAGCCAGATGCGTCACATGCTGGCCACGCCCAGCTCTGGTTTAGCAAAGCAGGGGGGAGAGAAGTCAAGATACATTGGTAGTTTGACTAACTTTCTTTAGTGGTCTAAAGAAAGACTCGTCACATGAACATTTCAATATTTGGATTTTTTTTTTTTTGCATGATCATCTTTATGCAGGCATCCTGGTCATCCAAGGAAAATGGATAATAATTAGCCAAATGACACAAAGATTGTTCTTGGATGAGAAGTGAAATGTCTTCCAAAAAAACCCAAAATCCAGTTGCTTTTTGAAAAAGCACCTTTGAGACAAACATCACCTGGGTGATGGTTGTCTCAAAGGTGCTTTATTTCAGTAGCTTCAAATGGTCACTAAATGAATGGTTGCAAGGTGAAGGCAACCTATACTCTATTATGCATTTGATTCTGTTCAGACATTGAGTGGGGAATCTTTCGTGTGTTTGGCGAATTGTCTATGGAGATTCTCAGTCATCACCTGGACTGGGTGTAGGTTGCCTTCACCTTACAACCATTCATTTAGTGACCATTTGAAGCTGCAATGGCACCGAAAGAAAGTGTCTTACAACAGGACCTCACACTTATGACTGTCACAGCATCACTAAGGTCAGGTGATCAAAATTTGGGTGATTGGCAAATGGTGTGTTTTTTTATGACAGTTGCAACATCCTAGCTGAGTTTGCCTGAGCTGAGTTTCCAGCAAACATTTCTGGTCCATGTTATACAGGTAGTTCTCAACTAACAACAGTTCATTTAGTGACTTTTCAAAGTTACAAAAAGTGACATGACTTTTTTTCACGCTTATGACCATTGAAACATCCTTATGGTCACATTATCAAAATCCAGATGTTTGGCAACTACTTATATTTATGACCGTTGCAGTGACCCTGGAATCATGTGATCCCCTCTTGTGTCAAGCAAAATCAGCGGGAAGCCAGATTCACCTGAGAACCTTGTGCCTAGATTAACAGCTGCTATGATTATTGACTGCAGCACGGAAAGTCATCAAATGTGGCAAAATTCACTTAACAAATGTTTCAAATTGGCAACATTTGGGCTCCATTGCAGTTGTAACTTTAGTTTCTATATCGGATGGATGATTACAAGTGAGAGTACTCATTACACACGTATATCATGCAGTGATGGGCTTCTACGGGTATAGTCAGGTGCGTAGAACTGGTAGAAAAATTTTGGTGAGGTATGCAGAACCGGTAGAAAAAGTTTGAACTTTTTAATTTTTTTCCCTTCTGGGCTCTGTGTATGTTTTTTCTATTGCAGTAAATAAGATTGAATGTGTATAATTTTAGAAGAGCTGTGCGTGCATGTGTGTGTGTGTGTACATACACATACAGTTTATATAGTAAATAATTTATTTATTTATTTTATTATTTATTTATTTATTGTATTTATTTTATTAAGACTTACAAAGTGGTGCTCAAGGCGGCAAGATGCGCGTACCATGCCGCCTTGATTGCATCAGCGGAATCCCGCCCGGCTGCTCTGTTTAGGGTGACCCGCTCCCTTCTTAATCAGGGGGGAGTTGGGGAGCCCTTGCAGAGTAGTGCCGAGGAGTTTAACACGTTTTTCGCTGATAAAGTCGCTCAGATCCGGGCCGACCTCGACTCCAATTGTAAAACAGAGTCGACTGACAACGAGTCAGTCAAGGTGACTGGGGCACGTACTTGTCCACCTGTATGGGAAGAGTTTGATCTGGTGACACCTGATGAAGTGGACAAGGCCATCGGAGCTGTGACTTCTGCCACCTGCTTACTGGATCCGTATCCCTCCTGGTTGGTCTCGGCCAGCAGGGAGGTGACACGGAGCTGGGCCCAGGAGATTACCAACGCTTCCTTGGGGAGGGGAGTTTTTCCATCACTCTATAAAGAAGCGCTTGTGCGCCCCCTCCTCAAGAAGCCCTCCCTGGACCCAGCCGTACTTAACAACTATCATCCAGTCTCCAACCTTCCCTTTATGGGGAAGGTTGTCGAGAAGGTGGTGGCACTCCAGCTCCAGCGGTCCTTGGAAGAAGCTGATTATCTAGGTCCCCAGCAGTCGGGTTTCAGGCCCGGTTACAGCACGGAAACCACTTTGGTCGCGTTGATGGATGATCACTGGCGGGCCCGGGACAGGAGTTTATCCTCTGTCCTGGTGCTCCTCTATCTCTCAGCGGCTTTCGATACCATCGACCATGGTATCCTTCTGCGCCGGTTGGAGGGGCTGGGGGTGGGAGGCACTGTTCTTCAGTGGTTCTCCTCCTACCTCTCTGGCCGGTCGCAGTCGGTGTTAGTGGGGGGTCAGAGGTCGGCTCCGAGGTCTCTCCCTTGTGGGGTGCCTCAGGGGTCGGTCCTCTCCCCCTTGCTATTTAACATCTACATGAAACCGCTGGGTGAGATCATCCAAGGACATGGGGTGAGGTATCATCAATATGCCGATGATACCCAGCTTTACATCTCCACCCCATGCCCAGTCAACGAAGCGGTGGAAGTGATGTGCCGGTGCCTGGAGGCTGTTGGGGCCTGGATGGGTGTCAACAGACTCAAACTCAACCCGGATAAGACGGAGTGGCTGTGGGTTTTGCCTCCCAAGGACAATTCCATCTGTCCGTCCATTACCCTGGGGGGGAATTATTGACCCCCTCAGAGAGGGTCCGCAACTTGGGCGTCCACCTCGATCCACAGCTCACATTAGAAAACCATCTCTCAGCTGTAGCGAGGGGGGGCGTTTGCCCAAGTTCGCCTGGTGCACCAGTTGCGGCCCTATCTGGACCGGGACTCATTGCTCACAGTCACTCATGCCCTCATCACCTCGAGGTTCGACTACTGTAATGCTCTCTACATGGGGCTACCTTTGAAAAGTGTTCGGAAACTTCAGATCGTGCAGAATGCAGCTGCGAGAGCAGTCATGGGCTTACCTAGGTACGCCCATGTTTCACCATCACTACGCAGTCTGCATTGGCTGCCGATCAATTTCCGGTCACAATTCAAAGTGTTGGTTATGACCTTTAAAGCCCTTCATGGCATCGGACCAGAATATCTCCGAGACCGCCTCCTGCCGCACGAATCCCAGCGACCGATTAGGTCCCACAGAGTGGGCCTTCTCCGGGTCCCGTCAACTAAACAATGCCGGTTGGCGGGTCCCAGGGGAAGAGCCTTCTCTGTGGCGGCGCCGGCTCTCTGGAACCAACTCCCCCCAGAGATTAGAACTGCCCCTACTCTTCCTGCCTTCCGAAAACTCCTTAAGACTCACCTTTGCCGTCAGGCATGGGGAAACTGAACATCTCATAGAAACATAGAAACATAGAAGTCTGACGGCAGAAAAAGACCTCATGGTCCATCTAGTCTGCCCTTATACTATTTTCTGTATTTTATCTTAGGATGGATATATGTTTATCCCAGGCATGTTTAAATTCAGTTACTGTGGATTTATCTACCACATCTGCTGGAAGTTTGTTCCAAGGATCTACTACTCTTTCAGTAAAATAATATTTTCTCATGTTGCTTTTGATCTTTCCCCCAACTAACTTCAGATTGTGTCCCCTTGTTCTTGTGTTCACTTTCCTATTAAAAACACTTCCCTCCTGGACCTTATTTAACCCTTTAATATATTTAAATGTTTCGATCATGTCCCCCCTTTTCCTTCTGTCCTCCAGACTATACAGATTGAGTTCATCAAGTCTTTCCTGATACGTTTTATGCTTAAGACCTTCCACCATTCTTGTAGCCCGTCTTTGGACCCGTTCAATTTTGTCAATATCTTTTTGTAGGTGAGGTCTCCAGAACTGAACACAGTATTCCAAATGTGGTCTCACCAGCATTCTATATAGCGGGATCATAATCTCCCTCTTCCTGCTTGTTATACCTCTAGCTATGCAGCCAAGCATCCTACTTGCTTTCCCTACCGCCTGACTGCACTCTCCTGGGCATGTTAATTTATACATGGTATGCTTGTGTGTGTGTTTGCTATTACATGGGGTTTTTCTTAAATCATTAAATATTTTAATTAATTGGATTGTTGTGACTGTTTTTACTTGTTGTGAGCTGCCCCGAGTCTTCGGAGAGGGGCGGCATACAAGTACAACTAATAAATAAATAAATAAATAAATAAATTTATATGTCGCCCCTCTCCGCAGACTTGGGGCGGCTAACAACAGTAATAAAACAGCATATAATAATAATCCAATACTAAAAACAGTTAAAAACCCATTATTATAAAAACCAGACATACACACAGACATACCATGTATAAAATTGTAGAGGCCTGGGGAAAGAGTATCTCAATTCCCCCATGTCTGGCAGCAGAGGTGGGTTTTAAGCAGCTTACGAAAGGCAAGGAGGGTGGGGGCAATTCTAATCTCTGGGGGGAGTTGGTTCCAGAGGGCCGGGACCACCACAGAGAAGGCTCTTCTCCTGGGTCCCGCCAAGCGACATTGTTTAATTGACGGGACCCAGAGAAGACCCACTCTGTGGGACCTAACTGGTCGCTGGGATTCGTGCAGCAGAAGGCGGTCCCTGAGATAATCTGGTCCGGTGCCATGAAGGGCTTTATAGGTCAATAATGTATATTTTTGTGTGCCTGTGTGTAATGTGTAATGTGTGGCATATATACATAGAATTAAATAGTATATTTTGGATGTTCAGAAATAATAAATAAATAAGGAAATTGTATCTCTTTGAGGTGGGGAGAGGCCAGGCACCCTAACCCTTGACATGAGTGACATCAAATTGGCCACCTTTAAGCCAGCCACATGACCTTTAAGCCACCCCGTCACATAATCATCAAGCCACTCCCACCTGGTCGCATGGCTGGCAAGCCACACCCACAAAATAAGCCATACTCACAGTGTGGTAGTAAAAAATGTTTGCAGCCCTTCACTGATATCTTTATTCCTTTTCAGTCCCCAACTTCCCTAAACCTTTGAACGAGGATTGTTTGTCCTCTAATTTCAGCTCTCTTGTTCAAGATTGATAATTTCCCAGTGCCTCTGGCAATAGAGAAGTAGCTATTTGTTTCCATCAGCTGCTGAATTATGTTGATTAGCTGGGCAACAGGAAATACAGATGGAGCACTTTTCCTGTCAGCCATCTGATCAGCTGACCAGCAAAACACCTACCACATTATCTCCTGACTCCAGGCAGAAGAAACAGAAAATGGCTTTAAAATCTATATTTTCACCAGCTTCAAAACTTACCAATGTATTCCTTCTTATGAAGTCTACTTTCAAGGAAATATAATTCTGTACCGCTGCTTGCTGATATCAAAGCAAAGAACAGCACTTGCTGGTTTGTCTGGATTATTTAAAAACCTGGCACTTGCTCTTAATTCTGTTTCCTTCTTTTTGACTGTGTCAAACCACAACTTGCTTATTGCCGTATTCCATTTGTTTGCCCCCCCACCCGCCTTTAAGTTGATTTTAGCAAATGCATTTCAAAGCCACAAGTAATTAAGCTTAAAGGGGAGTGAGTTTTCAGCATCACAAGTATTATGAATAAATGCAAACAATATATCATGGGAAGGAATTTAATCCTTGTTCCTAAGCAGCTGACATATTGAATTTCAACATTAGTCTGGCATTTCTTAATGCATAATCTTCTTGGTAACCTCACTCACATGAGGTGACTGGGGTGGGGGCGTGGGGTTGTCTCCTTAAAAACATTGGCATCTTTGTCTCAATATAATACGACTGTGATGTCTTTTGGAAAATCATAATAATAATAAAAAAAGCAAGAAGTCAAAGTAGTGACCAGAAGAATTTGCCAGCAAGAGGCTTTAACTTCTGTTTCAAAAGTCATAGATTGCAATTTAAAATGGAAGTTCCCATTTGAACAAAGAAGGAAAGGTTATGAGAAAATACAGCTGGAATTTACTGATGTAGAAAGTCAGCTCTGATTGCTTCTGTCCTGTAGCTCCACCAAATGTATGGTTTGAAAATTGCCATGAACTCTGGCAAATAATGGGTTTTTTTTGGGGGGGGGACATATTTGACTACTGTTGTTCACATTATTTGCAGAATGCAGCTTAAATGCAGCTTGCATGGAAATTCTCCTTTTCTCATTTGACAGATTTTATGAGGAGCTTGTCAGATAGCTCCTGTGCGTTCTGCTCAGATAATCTTGGAAACATATATAATTTATACAAATTATCATTCTGGGAAAGGAAATAAACTCAATTGGCCACTTCTTTTACCCTCATTCCAATGTCTTGCATGTGCATCCAAGTGCGATGATTGTGAACCCAAGAAATTTCTCTCTCACTGCACTTTGTCTTTACAGCTAGTGAACTTAGCAGGTGCAGTTGTAGTTGTTATCCTTCTTGTTTGTTTGTTTGTTTGTTTGTTTGTTTGTTTGTTCATTTATTTGTTTGTTTGTTTGTTTGTTTGTTTGTTTTCGGACCAAAAATCACCTTGAAGTCAGAAGAAGGAGGGAAGAAGAAGATGGCTGAGTTAAGCAATGACTGAAATCGTTCAATGATAGCGACAGTCAGGCCCCTATTTCCACAGTTGTTTCCCGATCGCTGTGCTAGGGAGGAAGACAAAGAGAAGAAATATGAATTGAACAAAATATTGTTTGGGGGAAAAAATGCATAATGGGAGGAAGGCTGCTACAAAAAAAATCCTTTTATTTCTGGTTGTTTTATTAAACAATAATGGTATGGCATCACCATTATAATCTCAGACACACCACAGAGAATCAGGCAATCTCACTATTTTCATATTATTCTGCGGGCGAGAAAACTCATCACTGCTTCATATTAAATTATCTTCCCTGGAATATTTCTCACAGACACTTTGGCTTTTCATATCCATTTTCTCTCCAGACTGGAATGCTAGAGACATTGCCCAATAACCTTTCTGCCTCTCTGCAGATTAGTTCTCTCCTCTCTTATTCTGGGTGTCACTATTGATTCCCAAACATATTTATCCCTATTTTGTTAATTGTATTTTTTTTAAAAAAAAAGTGCATTCAAAAATGTACATGTTTCATCTTATTGTAATTTTGAAGGCGAGCGGTTATTTTACGGGGTTGTCACTCCTTCCAGAAATCAAACCCTCCCTGTCATATATAAATAGATTGCTTGATATACATGCAATATCCTGTTGATGTCATGCATTCTTTTCTTTAATCTGACTGACATGACACATAATAAAACGCTCACTTCAATAGATGTCTATTGCATTTTTTCTAATTCTAGGCTTCATTTATTATTAGTCATGAATATTACCTACAACTGTATTTGAATATATAAAAAGATGCATTTGGCTTCTTTCTCCATTTTTCTTTTGATGTTGCTCTTCTCCCTTAGTGATAAAGCCATCTCTACAAAATGATAACTGGAAGCCACTGGAACTGAAATGGCTTATTTCTGCAACAGAAGCTGGGTGTAGCTGGTGGACTTTATAGGACATGCATGCATATTTTTTAAAGTCTACCCTTCCAATGTAATTGGGCGGGTGGAAAAATAGTGATATTTTTAAGTGTCTTCAATTTAAATATAAATATCAGTTGGCCATCAATTGATACAGAATATCAGCTTCTATGTTTCTAATATTTGAAATTGATTGTTTTCCATTCAAGGTGAAAAAAAATCTCTCTCGTTCTCTCTCTCCCTCCCACCCACCCTCTCTCTTTGATATTCACATCTAGTGCAAAAGGCTTAAATAGCAATGGCTTTAAAATCATCTCCCCAGCTGCTAGGTTCTTTTAAAAAAATATTGCAATAAAAAAAAAGCATTATGGGTTGAATAATATGTGACATGCTTCCTTTCTAATTCTAAGAATATTCTTCAATGTTTTTAATTACAGAGGTAACATCTGCCTGGAGCATCTCCTTTTTAATATTGATACAAATGGATACAATCTCTTTCAGGAATTTGAGCCCAGCAGGGATGGGGAAATATTTATTGCTTTCTGTTTTATATTCAAGATCTTGATTTCCAGAGCTGGGTATCTATCTATAGGGAATAAACATAAAGGTTGGTTAACAACAAGATTCACAATAGCTGTTCCAGAGACTTCCTCTTAACAGAAGCCCCATAGGGAACCCACACCCCCTGGATTTCATTTCCAAAATCTCTAGGCCATCTGAATTATAAAATGATAATTAAAAGTTTATTTTAACAACATGACAATTAATACAATTGAACTATGAAACATACAATATTCCTATATTGTTCATATACAATACACACACACACACATATATATATACACATTGTCTATTTGCAATCTGTGGAAATATGCTGTTAAGAATTATTAATGCTTCCTTGACAAACACAGCTACATTCGCTTTCAGGATGAGCTTTGTTCCTTTTCATTAGGATGTGTATGTGTATACATATATATACACACACACATACACAGAGAGAGAGAGAGACAGAGAGACAGTGAGAGAGAGAGAGAGAGAGAGAGAGATGATGATGATCAGTCTCTCTCTCTCTCTCTTTCCGTCTCTCTCTTTCTCTCTCCACCCCAATCTCCCCCTGCATGAATATGGGAGAAATTACTTTCCACAGCGCATCTCCACGTCCTATCCTCATCACAAAAATCATGACATCTGCCTTCCAGCTGCTTGTTTGTTACTATTTCATTTGCTCTTCTCACCATGCTGTCTCTGAAGACTAAAATAAGCCTTATTTTTGCTAAGATGATTCTTTATGCTGTTTCTTAAAGATATCAACATTAAGACTTCATTGCTTTTCCATTTCCTTTCTATTTTCCATTTCCCTTTTCTCCCCATTATCCAGATACATAGTGCATCTTACACTACAGCTTCTCAAAATTTGCCTCATTTGCAGGGCATGCAGTATAATAAGAGGCAAATTAAAAGGCATCTTAATTCATTTCTTTTTCATGATTTTTGCTTTCCCCAGTTGTATTGTTTGTGTGAATGTATGTATGTATGTATGTATGTATGTATGTATGTATGTATGTACTGTATGTATACACACACACACACACAAACATATTTCATATATAAAATAGCAAATGATTATTGAATCCTGGCCAAGAGATCTACATGCTGAGCTCATCAAGTCACCAGGAGTCAAACATGATTCAAACCAAAATCTCCTTATTACATGACTGCAGTTTCATTCTTAATACTGGAGGCATGGTGGTGAGTCTTGGGGTGGGACAGAAAGTTCCCATTGAGCCAAGAGGGATATTTTTCATGGCCCTGTATTTGCAGAGGAAGGCATTTTCATGGACTATTGAATAACAGAAGTGGAAGAGGCTTTGGAGGTCTTCTGGTCCAATCCTATATTATTCCAGACAAATAGTTGTCCAATCTCTTTTAAAAGCCTCAAGTCATGGAGCACCCACTGTTTTAAGATCGAATGGTCCATAATTTTAGAATTTTTCATTAATTCAATAGGTGTTTTACGAGTACTTGGGCACAAAAAAAGAAAAACAATGAATGAAACTAATTAAGTAGTTAACTAATATATTAGCTGTAATATATAGCAGGTAGTAGTACTGTTTGAGGGAACCATCTTATTTTCTTTACTATGTACTAAGGGAAGATTGTTTTATAATAAGGGTTTTAACTGTTTTAATATTGGATTTTTATATGCTGTCTTTATTACTGTTGTTAGGTGCCCTGAGTCTACGGAGAGGGGCGGCATACAAATCCAATAAATAAATAAATAAATAAATAAAAATGAAAAGTAATATGAGAAACTCAGTAGGTAAGGGCCAAATGAACAGGCCCAATTCCAAACACAGACCATTTTACTTAAGCTGAATGAAAGAAAGCAATTAAAGATATATCTGAGAAAAGAAACAAATAAAATATTTAAAATAGGATGCTTCTTGTCCTTTTGGCAGAGCTTTCTTGCAGCAAAGAATATTTTGCATCTTCATTCAACAAAGCAAATGACCTTGAGGAGATTAATTAACAAAACAAGTCAGCAAATTCCAAGCAGAAATTACTTCCTCGTTAGACAATGCTTTTATAATAGCATCCCACATTGTTTGTGCTGAATGATTCCGACAAGCTTGAAGAATTTTATGGAGTTAATGACACTATTACCATTGTTTCCAAATTCTTGTGTTACTTCTTGCTATTGTCTTCCTGCCAAAGGCTTTCTTCTACTTAATTATCTTGACAGATATATTCCTTGGCAATAATTAAATAATTCTTGGAGATCTCTTTCTGAAAACAGGAAGAGAATAAGAGAAATAGGAGGGGTGGATGAAATAACCAAAGGGAGACCCTTCTGTATGTGGACAGCCCAATGGGACCTGAATGCTGTGCAAATAAGACAGCCCAAAGGGATTTAGGAGGTTGAGGGTAAAGAGATGTGTGACTGTGAAGTGGCAATAGAGCTTATTAAAACGTAGCTGGGTCAAGGAGTGTGTAACTTTTGAAGAATAATACAGCAAGTGGTTGGGCTTTTCCAGAAATATCTCAAGACTCTATAGGTAAACCTATTGTTCCCCAAAGGCTGCTTGCAGTTGCTATGAAGGCACTTCTGTGCTTTTATGAAAGCCTTCAGTAGTTCCGACAGTGCTTGCAAATACAAGGCTCACAACCACACTGTCTGATTTAAAGCATGTGAAGCAAGCTGAATGCTATTAATAATACTAATGGAGTGATTATATTTGGCTCCCAAGTCTCTCTCTCTCTCTCCCCCTCCACTTCTGAAAATAAAAGCAGGAAAGTTTGTTTTAACACTCTGCTTTTTTTCCTGAATTGTTGAAAGAAGCAATTGAATTACTTCTGTGCTTTATTAATTTTTTTTAAAGAAAAGAAAATGTCATCACTTAATTTAAAAAAAACTGTGACACTTCCCTTTTACGAAAGCCAGCTTCTTTCCCCAAAGTCAGCTGTTTGCCCTAGTACCTCTCAAAAGCAATAGAAGATCAATGAATCAATGGCTAAATGAAAATACATTTGATTTCATTTAGTTTCCACCAGCCCAATTTCTCATTGCTGGTATAAGCCAGAGGTTAGTTGTGCTCTTCTGAAGTCTCGAGAAATAAATAAAAGCAATCTTTTCTGGAGATGCTTTATATAGCACACACTTAAGGGCTGTTGATCATAGTGAAATTGGCATGAGGACCAGTTACAGCATGTTACCATGCCAATGTCTAGATACAAATATAGCAGAAATGTACAAGCCATCTGGAAATGAGTAAGTTCTGGTGAGGAATATATCCTTGCACAACAATACACTTTTTAAGAAAGGAAGCCTCACTGGTTTCTTTGCTGATTGATCAGTTGATTGAAGCTCCCTGATGTATATGTTCTTCCAAAGAGCTCCCAGCAATTTCTGTATGGTCCTCAGTAGCTTTCCCTCCAGGCAGTTTACAATGCCAGGCCTGTTGAACTTCAGCAGTCATGTGCCTTGAGGCCATTCTTCAGGCCAGTCTGTGTAGATGGGTTTCAAGAGGACAGAAAAATTTCCACTCCCTGTAAGGACTGTCTCAGCAAACCTTAATCACAACTAAGTTTTGATGAGGCCAACAGGAGAGGCCAAAGTATTGTATCTAATTTGAGTTGGATTGCTCTTAGGCTAAGTTTAACCTATCTTGTATATGTATGTTTATGTTTGTATGTTTATTAGATTTGTATGCCGCCCCTCTCCGTAGACTCGGGGCAGCTCACAACACAATAAAAACAGTTTATAACAAATCTAATAATTTACAATTTAAGATATTTTAAAAACCCCATTATGAAGCAGACATACATACAAGCATACCATACATAAATTGCATAGGCCCAGGGGAGATATTTCAGTTCCCCCATGCCTGACGACAATGGTGGGTTTTAAGGAGTTTACGAAAGTCAAGGAGGGTAGGGGCAGTTCTAATCTCTGGGGGGAGCTGGTTCCAGAGAGTCGGGGCCACCACAGAGAAGGCTCTTCCCCTGGGGCCCACCAACCAACATTGTTTAGTTGACGGGACCCGGAGAAGGCCCATTCTGTGGGACTTAATCGGTCGCTGGGATTCGTGCAGCAGGAGGCGGTCTCGGAGATATTCTGGTCCAATGCCATGAAGGGCTTTAAAGGTCATAACCAACACTTTGAATTGTGACCGGAAATTGATCGGCAACCAATGGAGACTGCGGAGTGTTGGAGTAACATGAGCATACCTGGGGAAGCCCATGACTGCTTTCGCAGCTGCATTCTACATGATCTGAAGTTTTCAAACACTTTTCAAATGTAGCCCCATGTAGAGAGCATTACAGTAGTTGAACCTCGAGGTGATGAGGGCATGAGTGACTGTGAGCAGTGAGTACCAGTCCAAATAGGGCTGCAACTGGTGCACCAGGCGAACCTGGGCAAATTCCCCCCTCGCCACAGCTGAAAGATGGTTCTCTAATGTGAGCTGTGGATCGATGAGGACGCCCAAGTTGCAGACCCTCTCCGAGGGGGTCAATAATTCCCCCCCCAGGGTAATGGACGGACAGATGGGATTGTCCTTGGGAGGCAAAACCCACAGCCACTCCGTTTTATCAGGGTTGAGTTTGAGTCTGTTGGCACCCATCCAGGCCCCAACAGCCTCCAGACACTGGCGCATCACTTCCACTGCTTCGTTGATATTCAAGTCTTGATTTTTATTTCAGCTGTTAATTAAGAGGGATATATGTAACATTCAAGATTTTGCATAAGAGAAACATTCAGTGTTAAAAGGCCTGGATTTTGCCTGGATTGGGTCCCACACCACAGCGCTAATAACTTGGCAAGAAAACTGATTAATAATAGAAATTAATAGTCTCTAATGTGCACTCCAACTATTGAAAGCTCTTCACACAATCCAGATTTACATATATGTAAGTTCGATTAAAATTAATAAGAGTTAAATTAGCTGTGATTTAAAGGCCCCACTGCTTTCAAATTAGATATTTTGACTAAGTCTTGATGCAACTACTTAATAATCATAAAGATAAATATTGAAGATTGAGGGTTTTATACAGTGAAGTGCTACCAAAATTTTTACTACCACACTGTGGGCATGGCTTATGCAAGATGCCCTGCATTTTCTTTCAACATCTTTCATGCAAATTGGGTGCTCTGGGGCGGAGCTCCATTTTTGTTACCCCACTGCGTTGCCCCCCTGTTGTGATTCAGCCTGAGGCTCCTCAGGGACCGGCTGGATCTCTGCCAGATCCATGCCCAGAGGAGGAGGACAGTGAACAGGAGGGGGAGGACCAGGCAGATGGGGGAAAGGAACGTCAGGAAGAGGAGGAGGGAGAGCAGCCTGAGACCCCCGGGGGGGGGCCTCTCCCCAGCTAGTAGCCTGGATTCATTGGATGAAGACGCACAGGCTATAATAGACATGAGGCAGCGACGAGCAGCTCAAAGACGGGGTATTTGCATCCCTGAATTGGCAACAGCTGGGTTTGGGTGTGGTTCTCCTCAGCAGGGTTGAAAAGGCAGGCCCGCCCTTACAGTCTTGTGGAGAGTTATCAATTGGGAGTCCTGTGACCTTGCTTTGATTCTCGGCGTCTCTGATCTTGGCTTGTGGCCTAGAAGTCTGGAAGACTTGGGGGAGGCATGGGTTTTATTATCTCCAGCGTTGTTTTTGCCAGCAAGAATCCTGTTTTATTGCCTGGCCTTCGTGAAACCTCTGTGAAGCTTCATAGTGTTCCTGTCTGTAAGAACAGTTTTGGTTACCTGTGTTTGCTTTGACTTATATAAACTGCCTTTGCTTTTTACCAGTGTGTCTGGATACTCTTTTTGGTTGGTGTTGGCGTCTGGGGGGACCCAGACAGAACACTCCCCATCTGGGCAGTAGCCCACCCCTGGTTTTAGAAGATATAGAAGTTATGTAATTTCCAGGCGGGGGTGCTGCTCCTGCCACTCCAAGTGCCCTGGGTGTGCAGGTTCACATCTCCGGTGGGCGCATGCATATGCCTGAGTGAGATTTTGCTTTTGTGCATTCATAAGAAGTGAAATTTTGTGAGGAGACGTGCACAAGATTTTGGCAATTCTTTTGCTTCCGCGCATGCGTAGAAGCAAAAAATTGCTGAAATCTCTCTCTTGCATGTGTCCCTCATAAGAGTTTTCTTCATGCGCATATGCCAAAGCAAAGTCTCACTCAGAGACATAAAGTTGTGCACACAACTCAATTTTCATCACATCTTCTCATTTGCCAGCACCACTAGGAAGTCCAAACCATAAAAACAACTCCACAGGAGGACTAAAACTACTTTTATTGAGTTTTACTATAATAAAATTTTTTGTAAACCCATGTGTTATATACCTCATCTTCCTTATTGGGAGGTCTCCAGCACCCCAACTTCCAATATTGGGAGTTAGGGAGGTTTCTCTCTGAGCCTTTTCTGACTGTTATTTGTACATTATAGACTAGAAAATGTTTTGTCTCCTATAGCCTGTGTCAACCCTGGAGCTATCTTTATGCATCTTCTGTGATTGCCACAGCGAGGCTGGCTGGACCTGTGGGAAAGGGAGGGAAGTGTAGATATAGGTGAGGAAAATATATAGCCAAAATAACATTCTCTTTTCTGGGAACCAAGGGCAACCTTACCAGCACCTGGAGGGACATAGATGGGAGGCATCCAGAATGAGAAAAGAGAGATCTGATTGGGGCATGTGATGGTTGTTTTTACTGTGGGGAAAAACTTTAGATTTTGAACTGGGTGGGGAAACCCTGGGGATTTCAGATTTGGGGTTTTATCAGCTGTGCCAATATGACATGCTTAGTAAATCTATACTTTGAGGAACCCGGCCTTGGAGTTTTGATTTAATCTGGGCTGTTATATGGAACCATGACATTAACCAAATCTGAACTCTGCACCAGATGGCAGTTTTGGTGGCCTAAAATGAAGAAAGACGTGGAGAACTATGTAAAAGTTTGTGCCACTTGCACAGTCATGAAAAAGAGGCTGGAAAACTCACTAGTCTTCTTCAACAACCAACTCATCCATGGGAAGAAATTGCCATGGATTTTATAGTTGAGCTCCTGGAGAGTGGTGGGAACAGGGTCATTTGGACCATGATGGACTTATTCTGAAATCAAGCCCACTTCACCCTTGTAAGGGCTAACCTCTGCCAAAAAATTAGCTAGGATGTTTGTAAAACAAATACAGTAATCCCTCGCTATTTCGCGGTTCATCTTTTGCGGATTCACTATTTCATGGGTTTTCAAAGGGGCTTAAATCCATTAAATCCATTGAAAATTTTAAATCCATTAAAAATTCATAAATTTCTTCTACAATACTACTGTACTCTATTAAAGAAACCGGTAGGATAATACATGTAGTTCCAGCTGAAAAACATTATAGAATGTTTAATCCCCCCCCGGGCACGTTTAATCCCCCCCCTGGGCACGTTGAATTTATATATGGTATGCTTGTGTGTGAGTCTGTTAGTTTGTGGGGTTTTTTAAATCTTTAAAATTTTAAATTGTTGATTACTTATGATTTGTCTTTTTACATGTTGTGAGCCGCCCCGAGTCTTCGGAGAGGGGCGGCATACAAATCCAAGTAATAAATAATAATAATAATAAATAAATAATAAATTAATGCAAAGGGTGGGTTTTAAAAGTCCAAATACTTGTTAAATACATTAAAAACTATCTTTCCTCTATTTCACGAAAATTCTTTTTCACAGGTGATCTTGAAATGCATCCCCCGTGAAAAACGAGGGATTACTGTATATAAACTGTACAGTGTCCCCATACTTGGAACACTGAGAGCCTAGACAACAGCTTCCATGTATTTCTGTCAAGGTCATCTACCTTATGATTCTTGATGAATGTATCTTGTCTTTTTATATACTCCGAGAGCATATTATTATTATTATTATTATTATTATTATTATTATTATTATTATTATTATTATTTATTGGATTTGTATGCCGCCCCTCTCCGCAGATTCAGGGTGGCTAACAACAATGATAAAAACAGCATGTACAATCCAATTACTAAAACAACTAAAAACCCTTATTATAAAAACCAAACATACACACAAACATACCATGCATAACTTGTAATGGCCTCGGGGGGAAGGAATATCTTAACTCTCCCATGCCTGGCGATAAAGGTGGGTCTTGAGTAATTTGCAAAAGACAAGGAGGGTGGGGGCCATTCTAATCTCTGGGGGGAGTTGATTCCAGAGGGCCTGGGCTGCCACAGAGAAGGCTCTTCCCTGGGGCCCACCAAACGACATTGTTTGGTCGACAGGACCTGGAGAAGGCCAACTCTGTGGGACCTTATCGGCTGCTGGAATTCGTGCGGTAGAAGGCGGTTCCGGATGTATACATCAAGACAAATTCTCTGTGTGGTCAATCACACTTGGCCAATAAAGAATTATATTCTGTGCTATTCTGTTCAAATTTATTATACATGGAAATGTAACAGCCAGGCTTTCTTTTACAAAAAAATCCCTCTTTACTCACACTCTTTTGGTCTGATCTAGGGTGGAATAGTTCTGCAACAGTTTTTAACAAGTTTCATGCCAGACGCTTTTTATATATCAGGAAAGCAGACATTATTTTATCTCTGTTAAAGGTTCCTCTAGAACAGCGGTCCCCAAACTATGGCCCGGGGGCCGGATGCGGCCCGCTGAGGCAATTTATCCGGCCCGCGGCAGCCCACGAGATTTTATCAATAGATATAATAAGCTCCCGAATCTCCTGTCAACTCACCGCGGTCTGCTGCTGAGCGAGAAGGCGGTGCAGAGGCAAGGGGTGGGGAGGATAGGAGGGAGATAGAGAGGGAGAGAGAGAAAGAGTGAGAGGTACAAAGAGGGAGAGAGAAAGAGAATGAGTGAGAGAAAGAAAGAGAGAGAAAGAGAGAGAGAGTGGGACAGAGAAAGAGAGAGAGAAAGAGGGAGAGATAGAGAGGAAGAGAGAAAGGGGGATAGATGGAAAGAATGAGAGAGAGAGAGAGAGAGAGAGAGAGAAGAGAAAAATGAGAAAATGATGGAGAGAAAACGAGGGAGAGGAAAATGAAACAAATGAGAGAGAAGGAAGAAAAGAGAGAGGGATGAGAGAAATAGAGAAGAAGGAGGGAGGGAGGGAAGGAAGGAAGGAGAAATGGAGGGAGTTTGTTGATTTAAGTTTAAATTTACTTGTTAATAAAGAAGTATAAATTACTTTATTACTTAATTATTTAATTACTTCTTTATTTTAATTATTGTATTTGTTCCCATTTTTGTTTTTTACTTTAAATAAGATTTGTGCAGTGTGCATAGGGATTTGTTCATAGGTTTTTTTATAGTCCGGCCCTCCAACAGTCTGAGGGACAGTAAACTGGCCCCCTGTGTAAAAAGTTTGGGGACCCCTGCTCTAGAAGATCCTAAAAACACGGACAACATTGTTTCAGTACAGAGGGATTCCTATCTTTGTAAAGTAGCCAATCTAGGGACTGGTGTGGTAAAAAAAACATAGGTTATAAACAAAATGTTCAACAGTATTTCAGGCAATAATGAAACATACAAAATGTTAAAAAGTTATAGTATTTATGTAGTTACATACCAAGCATATCTAAATTAAAATTATAAGTAATCAAAATATCTTTACAATCCTCAAGGCATGTCATAATTTTTGAGCAAAGTTCAATTTCCTAATGCTTGGAAATTGAAAGTTGAATAATGTGTCACACCCAGTGAAGGGCTACCAAAATTTTTACTACCACACTGTGGGCATGGCTAATCTAGTCCAACATCTTTCAGTGCAAATTGGGTGCTCTGGGGTAGAGCTCCATTTTTGCTACCCCACTGCATTCCCCTCCAACTGGGCAGCAGTCCGCCCCTGGTCACACCCTAAAAATAGGAAGGAGTCTGGACTTTGACAGTGCAGCAACCTGAAAGGTTCTTTGATGATTGGGAATGATTGAGCAGAAAGTAAAGCAGAAATGCAGATTTCTGATCTGTTCTTTATTTTTTTACTCTGACCACAAGATCCCTCTAGCTTCTACTTTATTTTTATTTTTTATATATTTCATTTTATCAAGCATGTACAATATATGAATGCAAAGTATAAACATTAATGTACATATATAAAGTACAAGCATGATTTTGAGTACCTGATATTTTACGAAATACATGGGTACTTTAGGACAGGGACGGTAGGCACACTAGTGCGCTTATACATGGGCCTTACATACCTCTTAGGAATGGGCAAATCAGTTGAATGGAAATCAATGGTAGACAGTTTAAAGTTAAAGTTTTGGGGGGCTGGGGGAGAAACTACAGAGTCAGTTAATGTATTCCAGGCATATGCACAGCTGACGTTTTAAAATGCCGGCTGAAATTGCTGCAGGAGCCGGAGAGATGCATCTGTTGCACTTGCGCACTCTCCAGCTTCCGGTGGCTGCTGGAAGGTCAACTTTTGGCAGCCCGCCAGTTTGGCGCACTGCCTCCTGGGCCTGGGGTGAGGTCCAGAGTCGCCTATTTAAGGGCGGCTCAACGTGACCTCCCCCTTTCACCTGAGCTATCCTGAAGCGAACACCCATCCGCCCTTCTCTATCATACAGTGTGCCTGAACGGGGTCGCCTCAGGGCCGAATAGGAACTTTTTGTGGTCTCTCCTATGGGTGCAGCTTTTTTTTCGCCTATTCCACACTGACATTAGGGATCGACTGGTTAGGGGGTGGGGCGCGATGTAGATACATATTTGATCAATTTGGCTTTCCCTTTGGTCACTGGGGTTTGGCAGGTTTGGGGCGGAAATGGGCCGTAGGAGCAACTGTGTGTTCTCCTTTTGGGCATCTTTTCAAAGATGATGGGCCACCTCTCCCCATGAACTATAGGTTTGTGCAACTTCGGGGACTGGAAGGGAAATGCCCACCTTATCCAATTTCCCATGGCTCGGATCCAGGTTCAGCAAGTGTTGGTTATGACCTATAAATCCCTTCATGGCACCGGACCAGAATATCTCCGGGACCGCCTTCTGCCGAACGAATCCCAGCGACCAGTTAGGTCCCACAGAGTTGGCCTTCTCCGGGTCCCGTCAACTAAACAATGTCGTTTGGCGGGACCCAGGGGAAAAGCCTTCTCTGTGGCGGCCCCAACTCTCTGGAACCAACTCCCCCCGGATATCAGAGTTGCCCCCACCCTCCTAGCCTTTCGTAAGCTCCTTAATACCCACCTCTGTCGTCAGGCATGGGGGAATTGATATTTTCCCTCCCATTAGGCTTATAAAATTTATGCATGGTATGCTAGTATGTATGATTGGTTTTTAAATTGGGGTTTTAAATTAACTTAAACTTAAATATTAGATTTGTTACATTGTACTATTATTGCTGTGAGCCGCCCCGAGTCTGCGGAGAGGGGCGGTATACAAATCTGATTAATAAAATAAATAAATAAAATAAATAAATAAAGGAGTTATGCCCAATAGTTGCCTATGAATGTTTTGACAGGTAATTTCCGCACCACTAGTTTATTGGCCTCTGCAGATCCTTTGGTTGCACTTGTTAAAACGTTTACATTTAGGTTATTTAAATTTGTGTTAATTTAATAAAGTGACCCCATATTAAATTCCAGCTCCTGTCTCTGCGTCGTTATTCCGCTTCCGGGCCAATGACCATTCAATACAATGTTGCTGAAGTCAAATTTTTTGCAATCAAGTCTGGAGCGGTTTACATTAAGTTTGTACCTATTGTGAGATTGTGTACAGTATTGTCATAATTGAAGGTGATGTAGATGTTGATAGGTAGGACATTGTAGCATATAATTTTGTGTGCTACACCGAGATCAGGTTGAAGGCAGCATAGTTCTAAATTTTCTAGATCCAAAAATTTCAATCTAGTGGCATAAGATATTCTGTTGCGAATGGAGGAGTCTAGTGCTCATTTCACGAAATATCTCTGAACATTCTCATTTGTATTAATGTCCAATACGTAGTGTGGGTTCCAGAAGGATAAGCTGTATTTGAGAATTGGTCTGGCAAATATTTTATATGCTCTAGTTAGAAATAAATTATTACTAGAGAAGAAGCTATGCAGGATTAGGTTAACCATCCTTAATGCCTTCTTAGCAATGTTGTTGCAGTGGACTCTGGCATTTAGATAATTAGATATGACTATTCCAGGGTCCTTTACTGAATGAGGATTTTTAGCAAAGTCTAATTTGTATTTTGTGTTCTGGTTGTTTTTGCCAGTGCGTAAAGCAGAACATTTGTTGGTTGAGATTTAAAGTTGCCACTTGTTTCACCATTCTGATACAAAGTCAAGGTCTTTTGACTTTACTAAACACACGGCTAATATTCCAGAAAGTCAAAAACAGTTCCAAAATTGAACAGCTCATTTTTTTATATTTGTAAAACCATCTTGTCACTACATATGCAAACTAATTTCTCATAACTAGTATCTAAGTTCTTGTTCTGCTAATTACATAAGTGACAATTAAAACAGATAAAAACCGGGTTAATCTTGATTTTTTAAAATATTTAAATGGAATTACCTGAGTTAAATAGCATTTTCTTTAATGATATTGGATTGAATACAGACTTAGTTAGAGTAGACTAGCTGAAATCAATGAGACTTAAGTTAGTCTGACTTAATTAAATTCCATTATTTACAATGGTTCAATTCAAAGAATATGCTCATCTGGTTCTAAGCCATTATTTAAACTGACATCACAAACCTTGCTTTGTATAGCAAACGTGATACATTTGACACATTTTATTCAAAGGCTTATCCATAAATCAACCAAAATGTCAGAACCAAAGCAATAACAAGAATTAAAAATATATATATTGGGCTATTTCAAATTCCAAATGATTATAGAATGCATTTGCTTTGCTCTTTCCCCAGTTTTACTTCTGATCAATTTCATAATAATTTTAACTTTATAATATTTACTTAGATTATGGTTGTGCAAGAAATACATATTGTTTTAATCATTAAATGTTTATGAATATATCAAATTTAAAAACAATAGAACCATACGCTTTTGTAAAATAAAATGGATGAAAAGTTCAATAATGTTTAGATTTCTACATACATAACAATGACTTGATAGATACTTCAAAATGGCAAAATAACAATGTTGGAAGGACTTTGGGGGTCTTCTAGTTCAATCCTCTGTTTGAGTAAGAAACTCAATCCTATTTCAGTCCAACTTCATATACAAATGCTTCTAAAAGAAGATAAAACCAACTATTAGTGGTACATGGATCATCAGTATTCATTAAGAATTTGTGACATGGTCAAAAGTTGTCAGTTCTTATGTGGAGAACATTTTGTGTATGTAATTTGTGTTTATTTATTTTATTCATTTAATTGGATTTGTATGTATTTGTATTTAAGAAACCTTTGGAAGGTTAGTGATGTTTCACTTGAAAACCATCATGGATTCACTGTTATACCCTCTGCAATTTGCACACTGAGCAAATAGATCGACAGATGATGCTGTTAATATGGCTCTGCACTATATCCTATAGCATCTTGAATCTCCAGAGACCTACGCAAGGATCCTCTTTGTAGACTTTGATTCAGTATTCAATACCATTATACCGGACATTCTTCTGATTCAGTATTCAATACCATTATACCGGACATTCTTCTAACTAAACTAAATCATCTAACAGTATCTGAACACCATTATACCGGACATTCTTCTAACTAAATCATCTAACAGTAAATCATCTAACAGTATCTGAACACACTTGTAAGTGGATCACAAGCTTCCTAACAGACATGAAGCAGCAGGTGAAGCTAGCAGGTGAAACTCACATCAGATACAATTAGCACAGCCCCCCCCCCCAAGGCTATGAACTCTCACCACTTCTCTCTATATACCAATGACTACATTTCAAACGAACCATTTACTGATTGATTGATTGATTGATTGATTGATTGATTGGATTTGTATGCCACCCCTCTCCGAAGTACTCCGAGGACTACTGAAGTTTGCAGATGATACAACAGTGATTGGTCTCATTTGAGATGATGAAACCACATACAGACAGGAAGTTGAACAACTAGCCTCATGGTGCGACCAGAACAATCTGGAACAGAACACACTCAAAACCATAAAAATGGTGGTAGACTTTAGGAGAAACTCATCCATACTCATCCACCTTATACAATACTAGACAACACAGAATCAAGAGTAGACACCTTTAAATTTCAAGGTTCGACCATATTGCCAGATCTAAAATGGACACCTAACATCAAAAACATCATCAAAAAATCACAACAAAGGATGTTCTTTCTGTGCCAATTTAGGAAGCTCAAACTGCCCAAGGAGCTGCTCATACAGTTCTACAGAGGGATTATTGAGTCTGCCATCTGCACCTCTATAACTGTCTGGTTTGGTCCTGCAACCCAACAAGACGGACACAGACTTCAGTGGGTAATCAGAATTGCAAAAAAACCCAAAAAAACCAATTACTGCCAACCTGCCTTCTGTTGAGGACCTGTATACTGCAGGAGTCAAAAAAGAGGGCTGTGAAAATATTTACTGACCCCTAGGATCCTGGACATAAATTGTTTCAATTTCTACCCTCAAAATGATGCTATAGAGCACTACATACCAAAGCAACTAGATACAAGAACAGGTTTTTTTCCAAATGCCATCACTCTGCTAAACAAATAATTCCCTCACCACTGTCAAACTATTCACTAAGGCCGCATTACTACTACTACTACTACTACTACTACTACTACTACTATTATTATTATTATCATCATCATCATCATCATCATCATCATCATCGTTGTAGCTTGTTGTTTGTATATTTATTTATTTGTTAGTTAGTTTTTTTTAATATGCTGCTCACTCCAAAGCAGAAAAAAATACAACAACAATAGTTAAAATCTGATAATAAAAACCAACGATACAATAAAACAGAAATGACATAAAAACGATACATACTTGCAATAAACCTAGTTCCAGGCCTGCCAGAAAAGCCAGGTCTTAACAGCTTTCCAGAAGACTGGTAGGGTAGAGATAGTGTGGATCTCTGGGGGCAGTTGGTTCCAAAGGGTTGGAGCCACCACAGAGAAGGCTCTTCCTTGGGGCACTGCCAACTGACATAGATTGGCGGACAGGACCTAGAGAAGATCATCTCTGTGGGCCCTTACTGGCCACAACAAGGTATGAGGGAGGAGGCGGTCCCATAAATAGTCTGGCCCTGAGCCATTTAGGGCTTTAAAGAATATAACATTCTTGATAATTGATAAAATCCTTATGCCTTCATTAAGAAGAACCTACCGGTAAGTGGAAAACAGTTTGCAATCTCTATCTCTATCCCTTTCTCCCTTTCTCCCTCTCTCGGTCTCTCCCTCCCCCTTCTCTCCTTAAGTTGCTGTTGGTTCTCATATTGGTTGTGAATCACAGTTTGAGAATAGCGCCAGCAGACTCACCACGCTGGCGACGTTTGCAGGAGGGTCGGGGAGACACCAGACTCCTGGTGGCCGCCATCTTGGATCTCGGCTGAAGTCTTGCGAGGCGAGACTTCGGCCGAGAATCAGGCCAATCGTGGCCTGACTGCTGACGTGTCCGGGCGGGGCTTGCCGGCCCTATTTAAGGGCGCGCAGGCCCGGGGCTAAGCCTGTCGCCCGGACTTCGTCAGGAGAGCAGACACTCGGCTGTCTGCTCTTGGAGCTTTTACGGCGGCCGTGTGGTGACGGCCGTCAATTTAGAAGCCTTGTCGGAGGCTTGGGGGGCAGCAGCTCGTTGTCTTGGTGAAAGTCCTCTCACACACCTGAAATAAAATTAAATAAATAAATTCATTCATACATACATACATAAATAAATGAATAAATAATAATTTTAAAAAATAATAATAATAAAAAAAAACCCAAATTGGGATTGGATACTGTAGCCTGGAGGTTAATTCTCTGCCTTGCAAGGCAGAGGTTGCAGGTTCAAGTCCCAGTGCGCGTATGGCCAGTTGATAAGGCCAAAATAAGGTCGAAGTAGGTCTATCCTACTGGTTGTCCAGCCCGGGCAGGTGGCAGCCTTGCCAGGCCCCGTGGGACTGGGTATACCCTGGGTGCCTTATTCACCTTTCGGGGCAGTTGAGGTCGCAACACATTCAACCTCCGTTGCACTCCTTCCTTGGCCCGGGCAGGCCTTTGTCCCGCCGGGTTTCGGGGGTGAGTGCAATGGTTTAGGGTCTCCGGCGGGCACCTGTAATCAGGTGTGGTCCCCACCGGCGACGGCTGCCCTCCCTCGGGCTCCTGCGATGGCTTTTCCGTTGAGGCCCGGGGTATCTAGGGCGGGATGTTGGACCCTGCCAGCTTCGGCTGCTATGGCTCTGGCCCCAGTGATGGCTTACCCGTCGGGGCCTGGGGTGTTTAGTTTAGGAGCCTTTACGGTTTGGGCCGTCCCCAGTTTGGGGCTCCCATGTCGCTTTCGTTTGTCCTAGGCCTAAGACGGGGAAGGACAAGAAGGGTGGGGGTCAGGCGAAGCAGCCCCTGCCTGCTGGGCGTACTGGGCCCCAGTACAATTAATCTTGTTGTTCTTAAGGGTTGGTTTAAAAAACTACCACCCTCGCGAGAGAGCGGACGCTCTTCTGCTAGGTTTCCTGAGGGGTTTTAGGATCCCTTACAGGAGGGTTAGGAAGGTCTTCGTGTTTGACAACCTTAGACCAGTTGTGGGGCATGAAGACATTGTTAGGGGTAAAATAAAGAAGGAGGCCCGAACAGGCGAGTGGTGAATGTTGTGGATTCACCACTTGTCTTTTCCAAAGGGGAGTCAGTGAATGATTTCATTCCTGACGAACTTTGTTCAGTCCGGTACGCATCCTTTGATGTGGCCACGGCCATAGTTAGGAAGTGTGGGGTAGGAGCCCTTGTGGGTAAATGCGACATTAAGTCTGCATTCCGGCTCCTCCCCATTCACCCAGACGACTTCGAGCTCTTGGGCTTCCACTTTGAGGGTGGTTTCTATGTAGACAGGGCTTTACCTATGGGTTGCTCTGTCTCATGCTCTTTTTTTTTTTTTGAGAGCTTTAGCACCTTCTTGGAGTGGGCGTTCAGGAGGAGCAGTGGTCTTGGTTCGGTCGTTCACTACCGTGATGAGGTCTTGATGGCGGGGCCTGCGCGTTCAGAGCGATGTTTTGCTCTGATGCAGGACTTCGAAGCCCTTTGTGCTCAGTAGGGGGTGCCTCTAGCCCATGAGAAGACCGATGGCCCAGCCACCAAGATTACCTTCCTTGGTATTGAATTGGACTCAGAGGAGCAATCTTCTAGATTGCCCCTAGATAAGTTAGTCAAGATCCGGGCTACGTTTGCTCTTGTGTTGGGCTGCAGGAAGGTCACTCTTAGGCAGCTGCAGGAATTAGCGGAGATTTTGAATTTTGCCTGTCGGGTCGTGGTGCCTGGACGGGTTTTTTCCCTGAGGTTGTATAGTGCGATGTAGGGGCTACGTTTGCCCCATCATCGTACCCGCTTATGCACTGGGGTCAGGGCTGACCTCTGCATATGGCGGGACTTTTTAGAGCGTTTTTAATGGGTTGTCATTTTTGGAGGCACGAGCTTCTTTTGGAAGCTGAGTTGCAGTTGTGTTCGGATGGTGCGGGGACTGGTGGCTTTGGGGTTATGTTAGGTGACCAGTGGTGCTGGTCTGGCTGGCCTCCGGATCGGAGGGCCTCCCCCCTGGTAAGGACTTGACTTTTTAGAGCTCTTTCCCTTGGTAGTGGCCTTAGAGCCTTGGGGGGAGCAGTTCAGGGACAAGACTGTGCATTTTGGTGCGGCAACTTGGCAGTGGTCCATGTTGTGAATGCCCTGTCCTCTAAGAGCGACGGGGTCATGCGGCTTGTCTGCCATTTTGTGCACAGGGCCTTGTCTCTGAATGCTTTGTTTTTGGCTAGACAATTCCCCGGGTTGGATAATGGGATTGCTGTCGCCTGTACTGTGGTCAGTTGTCCAGGTTTTGGACCCTGGCACCGTGGGCACGTGCGTCACCTGAGGCTTTTCCCAACCCTCTTGGAGCCTGGCAGGGCTCCTGGGCAGTGGAGAGTGGAAGCCTGCTGGGCTATGGCCCTCTCTGGGGTGCCTGGCACTCTGGGGGCTTAGCAGCTGGCGGGTAAAGAGTTTGGGGATTTCAGGCGGGATAAGGGTTACCCCTATAGTTGGCCTGCCCCAGTTGTATACCTGGCCATATTCTGCGTCCAGCTTAGGCAGCGTGGCCTTTCAGTTAGGACTATTAGGTCCAGGTTAGCCGGCCTCGCCTTTCAGTCCAAGGTGGGGGGGGGGTTTACTGAATCTTTCTGGTGTCTTCCGCATTCAGAAGATGTGGGCAGGCTGGGAGAGGAGTCTCCTCCGATGTTCGTCGGGCCCTGACGGTGTAGCAGCTGTCGCTGATTAGTCAGGCTTTGGACGGTCTGTGTGCCTCTCTGTACGAGGCCCGTCCTTTTAGGGCAGTGGCTTGTGTCGGGTTTGGTGGGGCCCTATGGGTTAGCAAGGCCAGGGCCATATCGCAGGCTGACGAGTCACTCCATGCCTTTCATTTCATCCCTTTAGTCTAGCTGGGTTCTAGTTTCCAGGTTTTTTTGGACAGGCCGGAATTGATCCCGCCGGCTATGGAGCGCTCGTTCCGTATCGGCGCTGCCAATAGCGCGGAATTACGGTTTCTCGATACGGAGGATTCAGGGAAGCCGTCCGTTGGCAGTCAGCGGCCTGTTTTAGGGTACGAACGGCCGGCTAAGGGTCTGGGGTGAGTGTTAGGCCAGGCTTACCTTTTAGCCCTCTTCTATGTAACCCCGTCAGGACGAGACCGATGGTGTTGCTCTGGGGTCATGGAGCGTTTTTGGGATGGCCACTCAGCAACAAGTACCGCCGGGGGGGACCCAACTGTCATCGGCAGATGGGTCGTTGTCGTCTGGCTGGGGGAGAAGGGGTGTGCGGCGGGAAAGGTGTTTCTGCCGCTATGGCTGGGAGGGCGGCATTCCATTGCTGCGCCCAGTTGGTGCTGGGAGGGCGGCATCCCATTGCTGCGCCCAGTTGGTGTTGGGGGGCAGCATCCCTTTGCTGCGCCCAGATGTGTGCTGGGAGGGCGGCATCCCATTGCTGCACCCAGTTGGTGCTGGGTGGGCGGCATCCCATTGCTGCACCCAGATAGTGCTGGGAGGGCGGCATCCCATTGCTGCGCCCAGATGGTGCTGGGAGGGCGGCATTCCATTGCTGCGCCCAGTTGGTGCTGGGAGGGCGGCATCCCATTGCTGCGCCCAGTTGGTGCTGGGAGGGTGGCATCCCATTGCTGCGCCCAGTTGGTGCTGGAGGGCGGCATCCCATTGCTGCGCCCAGTGGGTGTTGGGGGCGGCATCCCATTGCTGTGCCCAGATGTGTGCTGGGAGGGCGGCATCCCTTGCTGTGCCCAGATGGTACTGGGAGGGCGGCATCCCATTGCTGCGCCCAGATGGTGCTGGGAGGGCAGCATTACATTGCTGCGCCCAGGTGGTGCTGGGAGGGCGGCATCCCATTGCTGTGCCCAGATGGTCCTGGGAGGGCAGCATCCCTTTGCTGCACCCAGGTGGTGGGTCTTGCACCTCGGTGGCAAGGACCTGTGTGGGCCTGGGGGTGTCCTTTGGATCCGTCCGGCTCGCGAACACCTGCGGTGGCTTCGCACTGTGCGGCCCACCACGCAAGTGGTGTGGTCTGGATCCTCCCGAGGATCACTTGGTGGGATGCCATTTCCCTTAGGGCCCTTCACCGGGTTAGACGTGGAGTCATTAAGGCCCTGGGTACGGTAGTCAGAGAGTTGGGTGGGGTGGTAGTGGCCCATCCCCTCATCACCATAGATCAGCTGTGGCTTTACCTGGCTGCTGGTCTTCCTCTGTCAGAACTGAGGAACACCATTTTTCTTACAGGACCTGCAGGGGTCTCTGCGTGAGCTGGCGCTGTTAGAGGGGGGAGTCGGGGGGCCAAGATAGAGATCTGACCCCCACTCCGTGGCAGGTTAGGGGCGGAAAACTGGGTGGTGGTTTAGCAACTGCGTGTTCTCCGTTGGGCATCTTTGGGGATGATTGACAGGTTCTCTCCAAGCTTGTGGTGGAAGCGACCTGAGCAGTTGGGGGGAACCTGTCTTTGGGTCCCGCACCTTTAAGTCCCCTGTTAGGGGTTAGCCGGCGGTACCCCCCTCATGCAAGTGCATGGCAGGGTCTCAGGTGAGGGAGGGGTCCCTCACCTGGACTAACATGGAGCTACGCCCATAAGTTGCCCAGGAAGTTTATCTGACGTCATTTTCCGCCCCGGAAGCAATTGTTTGACCCTGCAGGTCCATTGTGGGGTCATAGTTAGGTATGTTAATTTATGCTAATTTAGTTGAATAAATTATGCTAATTTATGTTAATAAAAATGACCCAGTTTAAATCCAGCTCTTGTGTCCGTGTCGTTACTCCGTCTCTTCTGCAATAGCGCCAGCGGACTCACCCCGCTGGCGATGTTTGCAGGAGGGTCGGGGAGACACCGGACTCCTGGCGGCTGCCATCTTGGATCTCGGCTGAAGTCTCGTGAGGCGAGACTTCGGCCGAGAATCAGGCCAATCGTGGCCTGACTGCTGACGTGTCCAGGCGGGGCTTGCCGGCCCTATTTAAGGGCGCGCAGGCCCGGGGCTAAGCCTGTCGCCCGGACTTCGTCAGGAGAGCAGACACCCACCCGCCCTCCCTATTTTGCAGTGTGCTATTGTGGGTCGCCCTAGGGGGCTGAATGGGAATTTTTTGCCGCTTTGCCTCTTAGCCGGGCCGTTTTTTCGCCCATTCCACACTGGGGAGATGGATGTGCGGTTAGGGGGTGCTTGCACCTGTTAGACTAATTGGCTTACCTTTGGTCATTTGGGTAGGCAGGTTAGGGGCAGAAAACTGGGTGGTGGTTTAGCAACTGCGTGTTCTCCGTTGGGCATCTTTGGGGATGATTGACAGGTTCTCTCCAAGCTTGTGGTGGAAGCGACCTGAGCAGTTGGGGGGAACCTGTCTTTGGGTCCCGCACCTTTAAGTCCCCTGTTAGGGGTTAGCCGGTGGGACCCCCCTCATGCAAGTGCATGGCAGGGTCTCAGGTGAGGGAGGGGTCCCTCACCTGGACTAGCATGGAGCTACGCCCATAAGTTGCCCAGGAAGTTTATCTGACGTCATTTTCCGCCCCGGAAGCAATTGTTTGACCCTGCAGGTCCATTGTGCGGTCATAGTTAGGTATGTTAATTTATGCTAATTTAGTTGAATAAATTATGCTAATTTATGTTAATAAAAATGACCCAGTTTAAATCCAGCTCTTATGTCCGTGTCGTTACTCCGTCTCTTCTGCAATATGAGGAATACCAATGTGTTTCACTAGGTATGAAAATATCGGTATGACTTCCTTTGCTGGATAAAGATCCAGAAGTACAAAAGCATTTGGTAGTTTTTCCAGCTTGACTGAACACACATAAATATGCATAGAAATGTACAATGAACAACCAGAGAAGATATATCATGATACTTCAAGGGTTTTTTTTTTCAATTGAGAGTCATACGTATATAGGGCAACGGGAACATGGCTATCATAATTATCAGAATGCAGTCGTACCTAGAGTAAAACCACATTTTAAAAAGATTCAATCTACTTTTTCCTATTATTATTGTAATGATATACTGTACATTTTACCATAAAATATTAGATATTATTTTAATGCTGTACATGCCCTTGCCCGCTAATCCAGTCTCCAAGTCATTACATTTAATTTTTAACTGATTTAACAACATTCAGTTGTTAAACTGAGGATTGTTCAAAATGACTGGAGGGGCCTAGAGTTGTGTACCCCTGGGGTAAACAACAAAACCAGAAATTATACTCATTGATGGCATTCTACTCAAACAAATCCTCTTTACTTCAACAAACAACTATTTAACATAAATTCAGATTTATTTTTAAAAATTAAATATTTGCATGCTTTTCAGTGCCCAAATCCATCTGAAAGCACCAAAATTCTTATTTTCCTTATAAAAGATTTTCTGTAATGAAAATAACTACATATTAAAATGCAGATAGTATTTTTTTATTCTATATGTTTCTTGTTTTATACATGTGTTTCTTTTAGCTGCTGTTGTCCATTCTTCTTCTTTTTTTAAATCTAGCATGGAGTTTAAAATATAAAATATGCTTCCCCTTCAGAACTTAGCGCACTGGGTTATACATTATACCATGCAACATACAACCAAACACAACTTATCACAATGTGACAGCTAATATTTAAAAAAAGAACACACACGTATTTTGAGGTTTGATAACGCCTATCAATCTCAGTAATGGGTATCCAATCCAGATTTCTGACAGATATCTAGTGGATGGAGCAACCACTTTGAACGACTATGGCTGAAGGAAACGAATGAGGTAGATATTTCACCTCTCTAATTAAAAATAAGACACAAACACCGCCTACACTAGAATATTAAACATTATTGCTTGTTGACATAGTCTGAAATGTTCTAGAAATTTAAATGTTTAGGTAGGACTCACTGTGTTATGATTTTTCTGCATAGGTAGTGATGATGTGTGTGCCTTTGTGGTTAAAATGGCAATGTTTTACAAATCCCTATGCAATTCAATGTGCGAGTTTCATGCATGCTATACAGTAGTCTTGATCAATGTGTGCCTTGGATGTTTTGAGAAAAGGCACTTAAGTCAAATTGTCCTTCTAAATAAAAATTGCAGCACATAGTATAGTGTAATGCTATGTAAATTGCTATGTGTGCAATTAGGGATGTTATTATTGTGAGACCAAAGGGCGGTGGTTAATTTGATCTCGGCTTGTTCTAGGGAGGGCTGATATCCCTGGTTAACACAATGGCTGCATTAGAGAGGAAAAGCAGAAAAAAGACTGTCTCCTTATATTCATATACTGTCTCCTTATACTCATATATATACTCCTTATACGCAGTCTGGAGCTTACAAGCTGGTATGTTAAAACCCTGCTACAAATTTGTTCCTGTGTTTTTGGGCAACATTAATCTAAATATTTTGCTCTTTGTAATCTGGCATTTTAAATGAGTTTTCTGCACTTTTACATATATTCTCCACATTTATTTCATATTATTTTAATTCCCAGAACAGAGACATGATTATTCTGTCTTTCGCTTACATGCTCTGTAAAGCACCCTATGTATTAACAGGCTCGACTACAAGAAGTAATATAATACACATTACAGGGGGGGGGGGATGTTTAAATGAGTACACTTCATGTGCCCAGATTTTAAAACATATAGCATTCATTGTGGGGAGGGTGAATATTTTGATCATTTCCCATCCCAATGGAAAAACTGAAAAATAGATAGCAACTTTTGAATCTTCACAATGTTTCTTCTGTACAAAAATTAAATGCTGCATTTCACTGTAAAGCTGAACTTTACAGAAGTGTCAGATTATCCATTTTTGGGAAAAGAAAGATAGCCAGTTCTTATTCATCTTATTGTTCTTTCAACATAAAGCAAAATTTCAAATAGTACCAAGTGTTATCTCTATTGAAAAGAAGAAATGGCAGTAATTAGGAATCTATACATAATGGGTGAGGCAACTTCTGGATTAATACTTAACAGGGTTTTGAAAATGATTCTGAAAAGGTGCTTTCTGACATGCAGGAGGAATGACCTGTATAGATACCTCATTAAAGCAGCTATACCCTTTTTAAAGCTTCTTTATGAGCATAAAAAAGGAATTGCTACCTTAAAGAGAAGACTCATTAAAAAGAACCATATATTTTACACAGCTAAGTCTTTTCTCGGGCTTCAAAAAAAGCCTAAAAAAGAATTAAAGAATGGCTGGACAGGCACTTTCACATGATTCAAAGCACTTCTGCCAAATAATGTTTTTTAAGGTTTTAAGAGATCTAATTTTTAATGCAGAAAAGAGATATCATAAAATATTATGTGCATAGAAATATGCCGAATATCAGGAAGTGAAATGATAACCTACCGCTCTTCTGAATGAAGCTATTTTTCAGCAAGTAAAGGTACCTTCCCTTCCTTGAAAAAAAAAATTCCAAACTGCTACCAACAGTGTAAAACGGTAGTAATATCCCCATGGCAGTAAAATCAGATACACTGAAGCAGAACTTGGAGGTGACAACTACAATAAACCATAGAGGTAAGAGAACAAAATTTAGTGTTGTAGCATGGAGGAGGAGGGGGGCATCTCACTCCCAGCAACTTTGGTTGGTTCTGTATGAACTGGCCTGCCATTCATCAGTTATCCTTTTGTTGCATTGTCATGTTTTCTTGGGAAGCATTGAGTGCTCTTTTATCAGCACTGCTGAAGAACTAGTTAATAAGTTGGTTCTAGGACACTAACTGAAGAAGGGGTACTTCTATTAGTGATGCATGTTTTAGAGTTATCTAGCTTATTTCTGACAATAACTCTATAGTGTTCTGTCGGGCCCTCTGGTAGACTCCTCCCAAAAATTCACAGGTACAAATTTCAGACACACACACGTTTGAAAATTCAAAACAATGTTCTTTATAATGAAAATTCGCTTAAACCAAGCCCTCTTTTGGTATAGAAAAGAGCACTCGTCTCCAAACAAACTGGTAATTTGTACAAGTCCCTTATCAGTTCTGTGATACTTAGCTTGCAGCTGTGAGGCAATTCACGGTTTTTCTTCTTTCACAAAGTGAAACACACTTTGCCCTGGTTTAGTTTCAAAGCGGGGGGAAAATCAGCACACAAAAGGTCAAAGTCAGTAAAGCAGTCACGAAACACAACGATCAGGTAATCCTCCACAATGGCCAAACCCACAGGCTGCTATTTATAGCAGCCTCACTAATTACCACAGCCCCACCCAACCACAGGTGGCCTCATTTTCTTTGATAATAATCTCTCAGTTGTTGTTGCCTATGCATCGCTCTCCGCATGCGTGGCTGTATCATTAACTCTTGTTCTGAATCCAAGGAGGAGCTAGATAATTGATCTCCTTCTGAGCTGTCTGCGACACTCTCCTCCTCCCTGTCACTCATGTCTTCTTGGTCAGAGAAGCCTTCATCAGCAGATTCCACCGGGGGCAAAACAGGCCTGTAGCATGTGGATGTCTCCCCCACATCCACAGTCCTTGGGGCAGAAGCTGGGCCAGAGCTAACCACAACATATAGGAGTATAGAAAAGAGGCTTTCTTAGACCTAGCTAGCATTATTGCAGATTGCACTTGGACCTTTTTACAAGCAACATATGATCTTACCCTTAATGTCAATGTGTTATCATGCAGAGGTTGAAAACTTGCTTTTGTCATTCTTAATCAGCTATAGCAAATGTGATGAATAAAGAGATCTGCCATTAAAACATTATATTTTGGAGTTTTGGTATCATTAAGATATTGATCATCCTTAGCTCAATGAATATTCAATAGGCAATGTAGAAGAAGCAGGGAGGCTTAACATGAACGTTCCAGAAAATTTAGTAAGTTTAGGAATGTTTTTCACTGGTTCTTAGAATCCCTCAACATCTTATGGTCAGAAGCTCCTTCAAAAACAGAGTTTCCTAGATCTCTGACACCATCCAAACTTCCAACCAGGATGAGTGCATCAGCAGAAGATGTGGAAATTAAATAAACAAAGAAATTGTTTGGGCAGTATTTCCAATTTTTTCCAGGAAAATGAAAAATTCTATATTTATTTCTTCAAAGAATAATCCATAAAACATCTCAGGAATACTACAATTAATTAAATTCGTTAGGAGGTTTCTTTTAAGACATTTTTGAATGTAATTAAACATACAATAGAAAAGCTTCAAAGCAGTGGAAAAATATTATGTAAGAGAAGAGGTTAACACACCCCTTGACTACCTGGAAGCTAGATAAAGTCAAGAACACCATTACCTTTTTATTTGAAATGTTCTATTCTTTTGGTAGGAAAAATTCTAACTCACGTTCTCTTTCATTAAGTCAAATAGAAAAAACAAAAAGTTTAATTTATTTGGTACTGTAGCTAGCGCTCATGATACATTTCTGGTTTTCTATTGTCTGTTCTTTAGCCATACTTAGAAGCAGCATTCATCTCTTCAGCTACTGAAGTCCAACATGAAGAGGAAAATGGAATCAACCTTTCCTCCAAATTCTTTGGTTATTTGGAAGAAAAAGCAAGATCAGTGAACCAATGACTCTCAAACACAGCCAAAATTTGTAGTCCACTGCTTGAAGTTCTGCAAATATGAATAGACTGAATGCCTCATAACTATATTTAATCTCTGTATGGTAAGCAAGGTAGGTGGCCGTGAAAACCTAAATTTCATACTTTAGATAATGTGTCATCCAAGCAGACACATGCTGTCTGACAGCTGTCTTCTTTTTCATACCATAGACTTGATTCATGGGCCAAATCAAACCCAGCAGTTTAGTTTCTAGTAGAAACAGCCTGGCATTTCCGCAGGGAATATTGTCTGTTAAAATATGACATGGTCATCTTGTAAAGCAATATATGCTACCCTATCTAATGATCCACCAAAATATTTCTCATGCAAGGAAGAAGTCAACACATTGCTATCAAGATAAATTTGATCTTCAGCTTTTATAACATGTTATGGTCCACAACTTTCCAACATGGACTTTTTACTATACAGTATTCCAATAGCAAGAGAATTACAAGCTATGTGTACTTTGCACTGTGCAATCATATTAGAGAATAGGGAAAAAGAGGTATATTGTCAAAGGAATTTCTTCTAGAGTCTCAACACTGACACGAACATGTTATGCATGCAAGTGTGGATTTATTGTATGTCCCATTATTGGTCTGAGCCAAGACAGAATGAATTAAAGAATGAATAGGATAGATAGATTTCTCTTGAGAATGTAGTGATTTGATCCCTTTATTTCTACATAATACTGCAATAAGAAGGCTCTGTAAAGTAATGACAATTGCATTTTCATGCTATGTGCTAAAAATATGATTCAGATGCATAGTGTCTGCATTTTCCATTCTTTTGACAGTTCCACTGACTCCACTGACGGTCTAATTAAACTCTTTAATTAGACACATGCTCAAATTAAGTATGTATGTTTTTACATAGTGAAGTTAGATGACATTTTAAACACATTTCAGTTTGCAATTGTCTTTACAAGTACAAAAGCAAGGAAATACCCTCATACTATTTTTAAGTGAAAAACAAAGGAACTGGAATGCAAAAGGAATGAATGATTCCACTTGATTCGCCCCTTCCCCTCCTCTTATAGTCATTTTATCAGGGAGGAGGATACAGGGCTGCATCCATGAAGGTTGCATGCATTCCACAGCATTAGATTGTAGAAGAAAATGAAAAACCTAATAGCATTTTGATATATTCCAGTTAGGTTTTCCATTAGAAGAAAAAGGTGATATGTTCACACCATTTGTCAAGAACGAAGAAATGAAGAGAATGTTGACAATTTCATTACACTCTGGTTATGGGGTAATCCGCACTTACCTATTACAAGATAAAAAAAAGTCTGTTCAGGATATTATTAGTTGAAAACATTACTGTTTATAGTTTTTTTTTAAGTTGTGTTACAACTAAGGGAGTTAATGTAATGATGGAGGCTACAAATTTTAAGACAAGAGATTTCATATTGTTTACTGCCCTAAGTCATTTTTTTTTCTTTTGAAAGGAGTAGGGTGTTGCTAGTTTGATTGGCACATTATATTAAAAACACTTTGCATCCTGCCCCATTTTCTTTTTATATTTTGGAAAACCACTACAGCTGTTATCTTATGCACCCCTTTTAGAAGTAAATCTCTTGAACATCTACTTTGGAATGTATATTCATATTACAGTAACTTTTCATATATTTCCATGTTAAGCAAACAAATTCTCTTCAGCTTCCTCTTTTAGTAGTATTTCCAGCTATTCTGTGGAGACTATTTCTTCAGTGGCTAGGTGCCTCATGGTAAAGTCAGTGAATTTACTGCACAGTCCTATTGATTGATTTTAATTGGGCTAAGTCATAGGTAAGTGGATTTATGATTGTAGCCAAAATGTACAATCACAGAATGCAAAGGGCAGAGAGGTTAAGATGTACCATCAATCTGCCCATTTGACTAATGAATCAGAGAAGGTGGCTTCACAAGGCAGAAGTGGAGATATATTGCTGGGTTCCAACTCCCCACAGCCTTTGAGCAAGGAATAATTGAAACTGAATAATGTCTGGAACAGAAATATAAAATTTGGGCACTTGACGAACATATTTGGAATTCTGACAGCATGTGGCTATCTTGATGGACATGGCTAGTCCCAAAATTGATTGAACAGCAAACTGATAAAGTTGTTCCCTACCTTATCCTTACTAGAAACTCCTCAGCATCCTAGTTTATCATCAGACAGATAGACATACAGTAATACCTCGTCTTACGAACCTAATTGGTTCCAGAAGTAGGTTTGTAAGGCAAAAAGTTTGTAAGACGAAACATTGTTTCCCATAGGAAACAATGTAAAAGCGATTAATCCATGCAAAAATAAAAAAATTGCAAAATGGCGCTCCGCTGGCGCCGCCTCCCATTGTCTTTGGACGTCTTCGTGACGTCAAAGCTCCGCCCATGGAATTCCCTATTGGGATTCCCCACCTCCTCTCTAGCCTCTAGATCGGCCGAAAACGCTGCCACCAATTGCAAAAACGGCGCTCCGCCGAGTGGCGCCGCCCGGCTGTAACCTTCTGAAACAGCTGGGTGCTTCTCGGCAGCCTCTGGAACCCGAACTCGAACTTCCGGGTTCGGCGTTCGGGAGAATGCCGAAAAGCCCCCTGGCTGTTTCAGAAGGTGACAGCTGGGCGGCGCCACCCAGCGGAGCGCCATTTTGCAATCTGCGGTGGGTTCGTAAGCCGAAAAAAGTTCGTAAGAAGAGGCAAAAAATTTCCGAACCCTGGGTTCGTATCACGAGGAGTTCGTATCACGAGGCGTTCGTATCAAGAGGGGTTTGTATCACGAGGTACCACTGTATTTGAAAACACTGCGCTACAGCAGTCCATGAAGTTGAATGTCTAAAAAATGCAGATAAGTAGCATTTTGCATTACAACATGACATTGTTTATTTCTTTGTTAATTAAAAGACTAAGATTAAATCTGCTGGGACAGGAGGAGTAAAAGAAGTATCCAGGGGCAAACTGATGTTTATTGAGAACAAATTGCCTATCCTATATCTGAGGGTCCTAAGTTCTTCACAATTTCAATGAAGTCTGGTTAGCCCCTGGTTAGACACTATCTACACATGAAAAGGGATCAAAACCATAACATTCAGCTCCTAGAAATCCTTATGTACAGCAATATGAACATAGCCCAAGGAATTAAGGATCAGTGCTATACCATTCAGCTTTAATTAAGCTTTCGTCTGATTTCCACAGTCTTGTGTAATGAATATAAAATTACAACTTTGAAAAAATTGCAAGGGTGGGGAGAGAGTTAAGCTCTGGTTTGATTAGAATACTATTCAATGAGATTTATAAAGCAGAGGATTACATTAGGGACTTCTTTCAGTACAATAAATACCTAAGACCTGTCCTTGCCATAGCTGAACGTAAAATGGAAAAAAAAATGCTGCTATATTTGTCATAGAAAAGATAATTTGTTTCATACTGCATGTTTTATTAAAGGTTAGGGCCCACATTAAAAGTAATATTGGCATATAAAAGAAATATGTGTGGGATTACACAGAGGTGATGTCATGTATTTGTACTTTATATAGCACCTTGTCCATTAAATAGACTATTTAAATACATTATCATAATTTTTTGCTTAAATTGGATGGCTAGTTCCTACGCATGTGCAGTGTTAAATAAAGATGCAGTATTAAATAAATAAATAAGGATCACTAATATTTTGGAATATATAAAACACAGGAAGGAAGAGTGGTGAGTTTATGATAATTAATATCACCTATGGATAATACAGCATTTTTTACTAACCTATATTGGCTTTGAGAACAAATTCAAATTGACAAACCAATATTCAGAAGTATATTGTTCAGATTCATGCAGAATTTGGTAAATGCGGGTGAGCCTTTGTGATTGCTTTCCTCTCTGTCTAGCTTGTAATTCAACTGAAATGAATGGCTTCATGACAAACAATCCAATAAAGCTGGAGATTTGCAGAGGGGAAGTAAACGTGAGTGGCAAGTTGAGAACATAGTGAAGAATAGTTTGGGATCATTTTAATGATATAGCATATGTCAAGGGTTTAATCAGTGCCCATAAGGAAGGCTACCAAGGCCATATGGAAAGTCACTCTATTAAAGAAGGCAGCCATTAGCAAATAACCCACATGGTGGGTATATCTTATTTGTTTTGGTGAAAGGGTCCAGAGGGATAAATAAATAACTAGTTGCATTATAATTCAGTATGTGTATATATTGCTTGCATTTTTCTCATAATTTCTTAATTATGATTAAGATGGTTTGCTCCAGACACCTTAATTGGACCTGCTCAGGTTTCAAAATGGACTTGTCAGTATTTCAGTGCTGCAGCAAAATGTTCCTCCATAACTCTGTCTACTTCTAGTATGAATTCAACTGGTGACAGAGCTGTCCAAATGTGATACCAGAATGCAGATGATACCACAGAACGCTGTCAAGCCTTCTGTGGACTGGTTTGCCTCCTGTGGTACATTCTGAATAGTGCGCAAGTGTGAACTGAACGAACTAGCAATCATCATCAGCCAATTACTTTTTACTAGCATAGTAGTCTATCGCCATATACGAAACAAATAAATAATACTTCAATATCAATTCCATCCTGCCAAGATTCATCTTTTATTGTGGTATCCTTGATTATCTCTGAGCTTGGTTGTTTTCTTGTAGATGTTTAATTACCAAATTAGGTGATATTATCAGTGCTAGAAGAGAGTGGAGTTTTCTCTTTGATTATACTTGCCTGGTCAGTGTTTGTGAAAATGTTCTTGGTGGTTCCTTGATTAGTCTGTTGTTTACTGGGTTGGTAGTTCCTTGGTAGGAGTATTGCTCCCTGATAGGAGTATAAGCAGTGTTAATTTCTGCTTATTTGAGTGTTGATTGATGGACCAGAGGTGTTGTAATCTTTTAACTTTTTGAATGTGTTTTTTGAATGATATGTAGATTTTGTTTATCACTCTGTGCCTGTTGATGGCTGATTTGTGTAAGTGCTTCTAGGAATTCTCTACCATTTTTGGATTTAGTCTGGTCTTAGATTATCACTATCTCCCCATTGAAACTATGGGGAAATCTATTTATATGTTGTACAATTAAGGAGTTTTCATCTTCTGACTGCTAGTCGATATTCATGGGTGAGGTCTTCTACCTGTTTATCCTACATATTGACTGTTATAGTCTTTACATTTAAATTTTCAGTGAGTCCTGGCTTTTTTTCTCCTGGGGCTTCTGGGTATTTTGGTTTACTTCAGAACTTTTGGGAGCTCTAGTTGGTTTTTAAAAATAAAACAATACAAGAAATATTACAGGTTATTACCCATTATCTTCTCTAGTTCTGCAAATATTTTGTCCAACTCCAGGTGAATGGGATTAATCTCCCTAATAAAATCATGCAAATTCATCTGAAAGATCTATCAACTCACTCTAGACCAGGGATGAAGGTAACCTTAAACAATCTGCAGAATAGCATTCTGCTGGTGAAATAAGGATAAAGAATCTCTCTTTTTTTTGCTGGATGTCTTTAGGGAGAAATCAAGAAACAAGATAAATATCTAATTCTTCATATTGCCGCTGCTGCTAGAATTGTATAGTACAGAATTGGAAAACCGACTATGTTGACTGTTTTTAGAAAAACCCTAGAATGCTCTGAAAGGAGTAAATTGTCAATGGAACTTCATGATAAAGATGAATCAGCCTTCTATGAAGCATGGGATAAATGATATAATTGGCTACCCTAACTGCACTATACTAACTCTATTTGGAACTGTGTGGCAATCTTCAGTTCAAGCACATTTTGACATGTGAATATATACCTAATTATGAAATAAGTTTTCTCTGGAAACATCGTCAAGAATTTCTTGGAAAGTCCAGGAATTGGTGTCTTTTTGTAGGGTTCATATTGTGCTAATTATGTCCAGTGATTTGGAAATTAGTGGAAAAGCCAAAATGTATATTGGTTTTATGATTGCACTAATAAATAAATTATAAAATAGCATTACAAGGACCCATTCTCCATCAATTTACCAATGATCTGAATAATTACTGTAATTAAAGTATTTAACTTTATTATTTTTCTTATTAAGTACACTACCAAATTTAACATAACACAGACATATATATGTTTTTCTGTCAAGTCACCTGTTCAAGATCTATTTTGAGCTTTTTAGCTCTCATCAGCTAGTCATACCCTTATAGGATTTGAACCTGGGTTTGAGATTTTAACTTCTAAGCTCTTTTATCAGTTGAGCCAGGAGAAATTTAAATGTTTTTCTGTCAAGTCACCCGGTAGATCCAAATATGGGAATTCAAATAATTCAACAACAGGTTATGTGAGTGTGGTTAGGTGGATGTTGCTAGGTGGGCATATGACTGGGTGGGCATGACTGGGTGGGCATGTGCCGCCTCTATGTTGGTTGAGGCAGGCAAAATTCCCTTGACTACCATTTGTTGTGGGTCAAGGGATAGGGAGGGTTTTGCCTTCTCTTTTTGCTCAGGATCCCCATGTACAATTGGTGGGCCACTGTGTGACACAGAATGTTGGGCTTCGACCTGACTCAGCTCTCCTTATGTTCTTATGTTCTAAGTGGTCATATGACTGGATGGAAATAGCCAACTGGACAACACTCATCATGCCTGGTGAGCCAACTGGACAGCACTCACCATTCCTAGCCCCACCTCCTGGCCTCAACCGGATACAATCTCTGTTTATACAGAATGTCACTTAACGGTGGCAAGGAAAAATCACAAAACGGAGTAAAAATCACTTAAATCTTGCTTAGAAATGGAAATTTTGGTTGAGTTGTGAACATAACTTGAGAAATACCCCTAATGAGAATGTTGGACAAGGAATCTTTTTTGTTCACCCCTTTGGGGTGACTTTCAATAAACATTTCAAGATGAAAGATTTTGGGCACAGGTGATAGTGTTGCCGAAGCTGGTGTCAGTTGGTGTGGCAGCTACAAGGATTGCCAGGGGGAGGCAGGGAATCTGAACAAGGACAGTGCTCCTGGCAAGAAGGCCCTTCAGTTGCTTCTCAGGCAAGGAGATGGGTGCTACCCGGCTGCCTTGGTAGCCCGGGGAAATAAAGAGGCCATCTGGCAGTCCAAATGTTCACCCACTTGCTTGCTTTGCTGTCCTACCTCCACTCTTGCAAGCTGCCTTTTCTCTTCCTGGTCCTTTTTGTTCCAAAAGCATTTATTTATTCAATTTTTATGCCGCCCTTCTCCTTAGATTACAGGCGGCTTACAACATTTAGCAATAGCACTTCTTAACAGAGCCAGCATATTGCCCCCACAATCCGGGTCCTCATTTTACCCACCTCGGAAGGATGGAAGGCTGAGTCAACCTTGAGCCAGTGATGAGATTTGAACCACTGACCTACCGATCTACAGTCAGCTTCAGTGACCTGCAGTACAGCACTCTACCTGCTGTGCCACCCCGGCTCATTCTCCTCTCTGCCAGCAGCCACCCTCTTCTCCCTCTCCTTCCTTGCTGCCAGGGAATCCCATGTGAAAAAGGACTCCATAGCCATACTTTTTAAAAAGGACTTTTAATCCCCTGGAGATTAGAACTGCTCTCACCCTCCTTGTCTTCCGTAAACTACTTAAGACCCACCTATACCGCCAAGCATGGGGGATTTGAGACACCTTTTCCCCAGGCTTATTATAATTTATGTTTGGTATGTATGTGCTGTTTGGTTTTTAATTATGATAGGGTTTTTAGTTTTTTTTAATACTATATTAGATTTGTGCCAGTATAATATTGTTTTTATCGTTGTTGTGAGCCGCCCCAAGTCTTCGGAGAGGGGCGGCATACAAATCTAATAAATTATTATTATTAAATTATTATTAATGAAACCTCCAATGCTGAGCCAAGATCCAAGTCCGGTACTCTAGCACACTCATCTCTATGACCGGACGTGGAAAAGCTTGCCTTCACAATCACATGCCTGCAGCTGAAGCTGGGCTTGCAGCAGTAGCAACAGTTTGGAGCTTGTTAAGAAGGACCACTCCTCCATCCCAGCCCTGCGTTTTCCAGCCCAGGCTGCTTGGAGTGAAAAGCATGCTGCTCCCAGAATACCCTGCATGAGTGCTGGAAGAAAATTGGCCGATGGTTGGCTGCCACCAGAGCTGGGCTTGGAGGATGGACTTCAGGGCAAACAATCTATTCCTCAAGCTCCCAATGCATGAACTGGCGATCTGTAAGATAGATTCGCCATTTTGATGGCAAGTACGTATGGACCAAGTAGCCTTTTTGCTCCCACTCCTGATCTAATGCGGTGCAGACAGCCCAATGGAGATGGAAAACAGGGCATTTCCATTGCTCTTCCCTTGTATGTATGTATGTATGTATGTATGTATGTATGTATGTATGTATCTATCTATCTATCTATCTATCTATCTATCTATCTATCTATCTATCATCTATCTATCTATCTATCTATCTATCTATCTATCTATGTATCTATGTATCTATGTATTTATCTATCTATCTATCTATCTATCTATCTATCTATCTATCTATCCATCCATCCATCCATCCATCCATCCATCCATCCATCCATCCATCCATTTATTTATTTATTTATTTATTTATTTATTTATTTATTTATTTATTTATTTATTTATTTATTTATTTATTTATTTATTAGATTGTATGCCGCCCCTCTCCGTAGACTCGGGGCGGCTCACAGCAATAATAAATAATATATAACAAATCTAATAATTTAAGAGAAACACTAAAAACCCCATTATTAAAAGCAGACATACACACAAACATACTATACATAAACTGTATAGGCCCGGGGGAGATGTTTCAATTCCCCCATGCCTGACGGCAGAGGTGGATTTTAAGGGGATTACGAAAGGCAAGTAAGGTGGGGAGCAGTCCTAATCTCTGGGGGGAGCTGGTTCCAAAGGGTCAGGGCCACCACAGAGAAGGCTCGTAGATATTCTGGCCCCGTAGATATTCTGGCCCGATACCATGAAGGGCTTTATAGGTCATAACAAACACTTTGAATTGTGACCGGAAACAGATCAGCAACCAATGCAGACTGCGGAGTGTTGGTGTAATATGGGCATACCTTGGGAAGCCCATGATTGCTCTCGCAGCTGTATTTTCCCGCTATCCTCCCTTATGCCAGCATTAAGTAAGCAGGCTCAGCAGGCTGTCACAATCTTTGGATAGGGTTTTATTGAAGGGGCTCGGATGGCATGTAGGAAATTGTCTCTGCAGCATCCACTGCCTGCCAGTGGACAAGCAAAGAGGTGGGCAGCAACAGGCAAGTGCTCTGGGCCTCAGAGACTGCAGGGAAGGCAGGAAAGCTGCCTGGGCCATGTGGGAGGCAGCTAGGCCAGGATTCAGACCTTGCTGCTTGCAGTCACTCACCCAGGCAGATCAGGGCAGTTCGTCTGGGCCACACAGAGAGTGCCGCATGGGATGCAATTGAAGGCAGGCCAAGCTGGTTGGCCCTCAGAGACTGTGTGGTCAAGGCAAGTGAGGGGAGCCCGACAGAGACCAGCAGCAGTTATGACAGGTGAGTGGGAAAGATGAGGAGCGACTGGGCAGAGTGGGGCAGGGAGGGCAGGGTGGGGCCAGCACACAATTTTAACAACCAGTTTGCCTGAACTGGCCCTTACTGGCCCGAATCAGCTGAATCCCACCACTGCTTCTAGTGACTTGGATGACAATATACGTTGGCTCTTAAGAAACAACATAATCACTGTAATGGATAAATAGCATTAAGCTTTATTTATTATCACCAAATTATAAGTAACCATTAATACTAGTAGTTATTGATTAATCTCCTTTTAAAAACACCTCCACTAGTGGCTTTGATATTCTGCTGCACTTAATTTCAGGCTTCTCGATTAGGACGTGGCAGTAAATTATAGAATTTTTCACACTTTATAAATTAGTTTGACTCCTCAGCAAAAGGCTAGTAGAGATTGCCTGGCTAGAATATAATTGTTATTGAAACAGGAAAGTATCTATACAAAGCATTGATTGCCCATTTTGAGATATAGGACACTAATGATTACTACACCTACATCCGTTTAAACCCATGCCCTTTTTACGCTGTCTTCCATGAATTGAGGTAGATGTTTTCAAGCTGAGCAGTTGATGCATGTTTACGTAACCAGGGAGCCAGTTTGGTATAGAAGCTAAGATATTGGCTAAAAAGTTGGAGATAATGAGTTCTACTTCCATCTGAGGCATGAAGTCAGTCAGCCAGTGCCAGATCAAGAGTATCCTATGTTGCCCTAGGCCATGGTAATTGGTGGTGCCACCAGAAAAACCACACCTTTCTTACTTACTTGAAAAATCATAGCAGTTAACTGATATATAATATTTAATTACTGGGTTACAGATTTGTTTATTTATTTGTTTGTTTGTTTGTTTGTCTGTCTGTCTGTCTGTCTGTCTTTCTGTCTATCTGTCTATCTCTATCTATCTATCTATCTATCTATCTATCTATCTATCTATCTATCTCTCTGAGGACTCATGGCAGCTTACAACATATTAAAAACAACAACAATGCAACATCATAATCCAATTAATTTAAAACAGTTAATGTAAAACCTCTGTACTATTAAAATCAGTCATTGCCATTCACACAACAAGCATACACTACATTTGTTTGGCCATGGGGCTAGGGTCTAATGTCCCCAAGCCTGGCAGAATGAATGAGTGAGACTCTTGCGGAAGGCGAGGAGGGTGAGGGCAGTGCAGATGACTGGGGGGAGCTGTTTGCGGAGGTCTGGGGGCCCCATAGAGAAGGCGGGACCTGTAGAAGGGACCTGTAGAAGGCCAACTCTGTGGGAGCTAACTGGTCACTGGGACTCAGATTTCTGGGCATGCTGGCTATTTATAAATAACATTTCAATATACAATTATAGTTTCTTCTTCTTCCCTAAGTTACACAATTTATACACAAAAAAGATGGTTAAAGGTTCTGCTTGTGGGGTTTAATTTCCCTTTCCATCTTTCTTACTGAACTACTGGACTACAGCTTCATTTTAGGAGATTTCTCTGACAACTTCTACTCTCCTCATAAAGTATCACACCTTTCAGAAGATTTTTTTTCTCCATTGTATATTTTACTCTATTCCATTTCTTTCCAAGAAAGTTGCCACTGAAAGCTATATAAATTATTTTGCTGTTTTTGTAATGCCAAATAAACAAACATCACACATAACATTACCTTTTAATATTTTCTTTTAATACATACAGTTTATAAAGCCAGTTTATACAGAATAACCTGAACCAGGATTGCTTATCATAGTAGCAAAGTACAGTGTTACCTCTACCTACAAATGCCTCTACTTATGAACTTTTCTAGATAAGAACCAGGTGTTCAAGATTTTTTTGCCTCTTCTCAAGAACCATTTTCCACTTACAAACTCCAAAACTGTAACCGGAAAAGGCAGGGAGAAGCCTCCATGAGGCCTCTCTAGGAATTTCCTCGGAGGAAGCAGGGCTGAAAAAGCAGCCTCTATGGGGTCTTTCTAGGAATCTCCTAGGAGGAAAAAGGGCCCCCACCCTCCCTGTGGTTTTCCCAATTGCATGCATTATTTGCTTTTACATTGATTCCCATGGGAAAAATAGCTTCTTCTTACAAACTTTTTAAATTAAGAACCTGGTTACAGAACAAATTAAGTTCGTAAGTAGAGGTACCACTGTAATCACAGGCAGCAGTTTTTTAACAGTATTGTTTGTGTTCCATTCATTAGAGGTGCCTAGTACCAGTTATAAATCATTTGGTACAATTAAAGCAAATATTCTACCCCTGGATAATGACTCAAACACATTTAATAGAGTTTGGCAACCCTTTGGTGGCCAGGAATTACATTTGTGCATCTTTTCTAACCTGGACTAGGTGGTCAATGACAGATCTTCATTCTTTCACAATAAGGCTATCTACAATGGTATAGTAAGGAAATGAACAAACTGTACATTGAAATGAAATTTCCCAAGCTTAGGAATGTGTATGTGAGATGGGTCCACTTGCTCAATTGTTGTTGAAATAGTTTCAGGAAACTGTAGAGGAACATACATGATTTCTGCTTCTTGAAAAATATTATTGAAATGTAGCAATATTTCCATCTAGATAATAGAGTAGAATTCTTTATTGGCCAAGTGTGATTGGACACACAAGGAATTTGTCTTGGTGCACATGCTGTCAGTGTACATAAAAGAAAAATATACATTTGTCAAGAATCATGTAGTACAACACTTAATGATTGTCATAGGGTCAAGTAAGCAATCAGGAAACAATCAATATTAATAAAAGTTAAGGATACAAGCAACAGGTTACAGTCATACAATGAGAGGAAAAGGATGATAGGAACGATGAGAAAAAAACTAGTAGAAATAGAAGTGCAGACTTAGTAAAAGGTTTGACAGTATTGAGGGAATTATTTGTTTAGTAGAGTGATGGCGTTCAGGAAGAAACTGTTTTGTGTCTAGTTGTCTTGGTGTGCAGTGCTCTATAGTGACGTTTTGAGGGTAGGAGTTGAAACAGTTCATGTCCAGGATACGAGGGCTCAGTAAATATTTTCACAACCCTCTTTTTGACTTCTGCAGTATATAGGTCCTCAATAGAAGGCAGGTTGGCAGTAATTGTTTTTTCTGCAATTCTGATTATCCTCTGAAGTCTGTGTCGGTCTTGTTGGGTTGCAGCACCAAACCAGGCAGTTATAGAGGTGCAGATGACAGACTCAATGATTCCTCTGTAGAACTGTATCAGCAGCTCCTTGGGCAGTTTGAGCTTCCTGAACTGGCATAGAAAGAAAATTATTTGTTGTGCTTTTTTGATGATGTTTTTGATGACATTCCAAATTTTCATGGTGTTGCTTCCTGGGCCATACCCCCTTTCTCAGTGTACAACAGCTATTCCACATACTGCCTATCATTAGTGACCTGTAAATTTTTTAGTAAATATATGCAGTGGCAATCACAGTGCTCACTAGACCTTTTGGACAGGTGTCAGAGATTGAGTCCTAGGAAACTAGAAAGAAAACAGTGTCAAGTTTCTGTCCTGAAATGCCTACAGGTGAGTATAGAATTTATCTCAATATTAAAAAACAAAAACCTGCCTCTCCTCCTGAATCCCCCAAAATTCCAATTATCTGTTTTTATAGGGAGCCCAATCTTTGCTTACATTTGAACAATAAAAAGAAATTACGTTTCCTTGCTTTTCCATTTAAGACAGATGCCTCTAACACCTGATAGAAGCCAATCGTCAAAAGAACGTGGGTACAGAATAATAATGATGAGATGATGATAGTGGTGTTATATTATTATTTTCAAAATCCTGTCTGAGACCTTGGATCAACCACTTTCTAACTGTGGCTAGCAAGCAGCACATGACCCCCGATAGAGCACTTTAATAATGTTATTATTCAATCCCATTGCAGGCACTTTGCATTTTTATGTACGTTAAAGCACTCAGTAAGTGATGCGGCTGGCATGGCTGTCAGGAGACTTTCTCTCAGAGCACAGCCTTATAAGCAAACAAATCTTTGCCATGTCTGGAAATGGCTGTCAGAGTGACACTGAACAATATAAAATAGAATCTCTACTAGTGTGCGTTGATGAGGAGATGGAAGGTGGTAAGGGACTATCACCTGGATTGTAAAGACAGGCATGAGGAGAATACCTGGAAATCATTTATCCTTGCCAATTTATGTAAACAAACATGCTACAATCAGGTTTCTCATGCGGATTTGTGAAAGCCAAGAAATCTATCACATCTCCAGAGAGACAGATGCATGCAAATGTTTGCACGTGTGCAGACATAGAATTAGCTACAGTATTCATTCTGTGTAGCTCATTTAAATCCTGGCATCTCATATTCAGCAGTTAAGCAAGTAAGGCAAGTTGCTTGTGAATGGGAAAATCACTTCTTTGGATAGAATAGGCAATGCACAAGGAACTGAAAGAAGCATCAGGCCTCTCTTGAATTGATCTTAAGACAAGCATTTCAAAACTGCAGACAGCACCTAACTTTTATCAAAAGATGAGACAACAGGGGCTAAAACAAAGTCCATTTCTGAACAGAAGCAGAGTGGGTGGGAGCCAACATGTCACATATTCTTCTTTCTCACTGCATTGCTGCAAGAGCTGTGAAATGATGAAAATTCCATAATCAGATATGAATTTATTGTCTGGCTTCAAAAAGAATTCCTATTTATTTTTATTTTTTCCCCCTAAACTGTCAAAACATAAAGTAATTTTGAGTACCTGCAAAATAGGCCTTCATAATAGCATAATTCGATTTAAAATAGATGAGATTCTTTAGCACAATACTGATTCTGCTATTATTATTGTCGTGTTTCTCTGCAGTTTTAACAGCCTTGCTCACACACACACACACAAAAAGTGAACAGTTTGAAGGATCAATCATGTTGAACCCATAATGGTTTTTTTTTATCCTGAGAGAGCTATAAAAATGAAACTGGATGCAATCCAGCTATTGTACTTTCTTCACAAATATTAAAATTATGCAATGAGAAACTAAACGGAAAAAAAATTCCTTGAACTAATGCACGCTTTGAAACATCACGTACGCTGTCTTTCTTATATACTTTATATTCTTACTAAATGAAAAACATGTCACTCATCTTCCAGCCGGCTCCAACTATCATTAGCTATTGAAATCTGTTCAAACTTTAATCAATATTCCATTTTAAACAACAATAATAATGCTTATATGGAAATAACCACTAAAGCAGAATTTGAACAAGAATTCCGGCATTCCTGCATTTCTTTAGATTTACTATGAAACCAAATCAAATTTATAGTGATAATAGATGCCATTTTATCTTTTGTTATGCTGCTTTACAAGGCAGTCATTTCCATGCAAACTTTTCATTCTGTGGAACAGAAAGAATAAAGACCAAACCCATCCACAATGTATCCTAAATCCACTACCACCCTCTCCAAAATATTCTTATCAATCGCATATTTTTCCTCACAAAGAATCTTTCTTTCTTTCTTTCTTTCTTTCTTTCTTTCTTTCTTTCTTTCTTTCTTTCTTTTTCTTTTTTTTTAAGATAGAAGATGGAAGCAAATGTTTTAAAGCCAACATCTGCTAAACATCATTTGGCAGTTGCAAATCAAATTGGATTTCTTTATAGCCTTTTTGTGTCAAAATAAGGGGGGGGGGAAATGGCCCGCATTTGAGAAAGAAAGTCGGGTTTTATTATTTTCGCCTGTGTGTTGAGAATCCTGTGCTCTGCTCTCTCCCCCCCCCCCCCCCAATAATAAGGAAAGTTACTCTGGGAAGATAATGCGTATGATTGCAGCTCTGCCTTGTTAAAATCCTGGCCTTTTTATGCAGTCATGTTATCACTCATGAATTATGCATGAAAGAGGATCTCATTACATTCCATTTTCTTTACAGCCGCATTCCCTGCTCTTCGACATGCTCAGATTCCCATCAGTCTGGCCCACTCCCCTGAAGCCTGGCTCCATCATAGCATTTTCCCCATTCCCCCCCGACAAAATGGGCGTGTTTAACTTGTCACCTCCAGCTAGATATAAATTATTCACCAGAGCTTTGCGTAGATTTGTGAGATAACCAGCCTCAAGTCAAACAAACTTCATAGGTTTGGGTCTGTTTGACAGGGACCATTGATGGCTATTTCCTCTTGAGTAGCCCTCCCCACCCCCCACCAATATCCTTTTGATCATAAAGCATTTTTCACATTCAGATATAGTGCATGTGTATTTCTTTTGAAATTTAAGCAAGACTATTACATCCTTCCTTGTGGCTGCAATGTCCCTTTCATTTTATTTGATTTAACAAACAGGGTCAATGTCTTCCTGAGAAGCCTGCTCAAGAGTAAAGCACATTGAGACCATCCTTCATTGAATCTCAAGTGTTCTTTCTTTTTAATTATTTTGATAATAATTGAAGGTACATTAAAATAAATAAGAGGTGTGGCATATGGGGAGCTGTTTCTGCAACAGCAACTCACCTGCTTAGTATCACCACCAAGGTGCTGAAAGGTGTTCTTTTTAAGTTACAAACTCAAGTATCCAATATCTTTTTTAGTTTTTTATAATAAATTAATTATATTGCAATAATTCTTTCTAACTTACCTGTAATTTTACATACAGCGTATTGCTGTCTAGATTTAGATTTTTTTACCAGAATTTTTTAGATCCTTGAAATAAGAGAGAACCAAAATTAAGTAATATAAGCACTTAACATTTTTCTTTCTATCTTTCTAGGTAACCGGTATACTCCTGTTTATGCACTTCCTATTAGGGAGATGCGTGAACCATGTTTTGAGCATACTTTGGTAGAAAAGTGCAAACTGTATTTAATGGCCCATGGCATAGTTCCCTCTAAGCTGAGCAGTGAGAAATGGCTCACTTAAAAATCATCATCAACTCAGAGTTTTTCAAACCTGCCCAGAAGCCGAGAGGGAAAGAGTGAGAGGGAAAGAGTGCCGCCCAGTCCTAAAGGGACTGCCGCTCAGACACTATACTTTTCCGCCCACCCCCAAAAAAAATTAGAGATAACACTGGCCCATGTTATCTTCCAAAACCCACCTGGAAGATTTCCAGGCTTGGTTAAAATGTTGTTGACAATCTTTAAAGCTTCAAATGGCTTAGAACTAGCTGAGGACTACCCGTTACAAACCTGGCAAAATATTAAATATGGACACTTTGAAAGAATCCTTTAGGTGCTAATAAAGAAAATATTTATATGTGCTTTGCTCTCAAGCATCAGATGTACTTGAAGATCCATGCTGCAGACAGCCATCTCATTTGTGACATCTCCAACTTGATTTCAAGGAAAGAAGAGTTGCTTACTGTCCCTTCTTTGTTGAACTGCATTGTTAAAGTAGACACTCTATCATTCCAGCTATACGTTTTTCTATTTGGAGTCTGTATATGGGGCCGCATAGAGTGTGCTGAATTATTGCCTTTAAATACCACCAATATCACGAGCTGTTGATAAAAGGATCACTTCAGAACCAATGTTGGACTAAGGTGCAGAACCAAGTCTCTTCCAGTCATTATTTTGTAAGTTCTCCCAACCTATCTCAGACAGTTGTTATGGAAGATAGTGAAGGAGTTAGAACCATACAGTATTTTGAGTTCCTGATGGAAAAATGAGATATGAAGCTACCCTATCCTTATTATTGAATTTGCTCCTCCAGGTTACCAATACAGAATATATAAATTTGATCCATAAGGCGCAAATCTTTGTAAACCTATGCATAGCTTTGTACTTTTTCATGGGAAACATAGTGGCTCATGTGCTCAGTTGACAAACAGCAAGCCTGTGTTTGAGACCTGAGTGCTGCCATGGAATTGAGTGAGCTCCTGTCATTTGCTCCAGCTTATGCCAGGGACATGAAAGGAGTCCCCGCCTGGGCATGCTCCAAACAATGGTGATGTCACTGTGTAATGTTTTCAACATAGAAACACCTCAGTGCTTCTGACATGAATGCAATGTGATGCATCTTTTCATAACACACTAATTTTCCCATAGTTACCCTTGTCTTTCTGTTATATTAAGGATGTGAGTCTATTAAGGATGTGAAGTATGAAATGGCTACTTTAAGGGTGAATTTATAGTCCTCTGAACAAATATTTCTCTGAAAATTAAATTGAAAGGAATTGAGTAAAGCAAATTTTTAAAAATCACAAATCTTTATGTTTGCTTGTTTAGAATTCAGCCTGGTCCTCCCAGTAATTCCCATTACATCCTTTACAACTAATCTATGCAAATACTGTTGAAATATTTGGGTTATAATATCTGGATAGATGCTAGGTCAAGGGTGGAAACTTAAAGACTACTGGGACGCCGCTGATGCAATTAGAATTCATAGCTTATTTTGTATATAAATGCATCCCTGCTTTCTTTATGTGTGGGCTGGGAGTCTCTTTCTAATTTCACTCACAGCATTAATATCATTAGCAGAGACTTGTTTGTATACTGCAGATAAGTAATAATTTAAATCCTCTGTGTAGTTAAGAAATAATATTTACTTAATTACTCTTTTTCATAATGGTTTCCTTCTTCATTACTGTATGCAAAGATGAGGCAGCAGACTTGAATGCCACTAAACAGTTGCTTCTGTGCTGGTGGGAGATACTGGTGGGGAGGGAGTACCTTTTTAAATAGAGTATCATTCAATTGGGGTGGGGGCAGTGAAGGGCTACCAAAATTTTTACTACCACACTGTGGGTGTGGCTTATGCATTTTCTTTCAACATCTTTCAGTGCAGATTGGGTGCTCTAGGGTGGAGCTTCATTTTCCCTACCCCACTGCATCCCCCCCCCCGTTCGGGTAAAAACCCACCCCTGCATGGGGTGGGGGGAATGTAGCTGGAGATTCTAATCTTAAGGATACATAAAAATAAGCCCCATTGTAAGATACATAAAATAGAAATACTAGAAAAGATATTATTTCAGTCATGTTAAATCGGCATTTACCAAGGCAATGTTAATGATGATACCACATTCTTTAAGTATTCAACTGAAGTCATAAAGAGTTACAAATGGGACAGAGAAATTGTCCAAATATCCCCACTAGCTACCATCCCATCAAATGATCTTCTAGATATATAAATCATCGTAGCTAGTATTTACCTTCTCTATTCTGCCACAGAGCTGCATTTGTTTGTTTGTTTGTTTGTTTGTTTGTTTGTTTGTTTGTTTGTTTGTTTGTTTGTTTGTTTGTTTGTTTGTTTGTTTGTTTATTTATTTATTTATTTATTTATTTATTTATTTATTTATTTATTTATTTATTTATTTATTTATTTATTTATTTATTTATTTATTTATTTATTTATTTATTTATTTATTTATTTATTTATTTATTTATTTATTTATTTATTTATTTATTTATTTATTTATTTATTTATTTATTGGATTTGTATGCCGCCCCTCTCCGTAGACTCGGGGCAGCTAACAACAATGATAAAAAACAACATGTAACAATCGTAGGTATTCGTGGGATTCGTAGCAGGCGGTTCTGAAGGTAATCTGGTCCAATGCCATGTAGGGCTTTAAAGGTCATGACCAACACTTTTTTCAATTGTGACCAGAAACTGATCGGCAGCCAATGCAAGCCACGGAGTGTTGAAGAAACGTGGGCGAATCTTGAAAGCCCCACGACGGCTCTATTTTTTTTGCCTCTCTCATGAACTGCCAATGTGAGAGGCAGTTTGGTTAGTGATTAAGACCAAGGTTCTTAATCTTAACAGCATACTAAAAAAGAGACATCACCCTGCCAACAAAGGTGCGTATAGTCAAGGTTTTCATAGTTGCAATGTATGGCTGTGAAAATTGGACCATAAGGATGGCTGAGTGCCAAAGAATTGAGACCTTTGAACTATGGTTCTGGAGAAGACTCCTTCAAGTCCATTGGATTGCAAGGCGATCAAATCAGTCAGTCCTAGATGAGATCAATCCTGACTGCTCTTTAGAAGAGCAGATCCTGAAGATAAAACTCAAATACTTTGGCCACCTAATGAGAAGGAAGGATTCACTGGAGAAGAGCTTAATGTTGGGGGAAATTGAGGGCAAAAGAAAAGGGGAGAACAGAGAATGAGGTGACTGGATGGAGTCACTGAAGCAGTAGGTGTGAGCTTAAATGGATTCCAGAGGATGATAGAGGACAGAAAGGCCGGTAGGAATCTTGTCCATGGGGTCATGATGAGTAGGACATGACTTTGCAACTAACAACAAAAAAGAAGCAATTCTAGTCCTGTCTTAGGCATACAGCCATTTGGGTGACCTTGAGCCAATGACTCATTCTCGGCCCTAGGAATAAGGCAATGGCAAACCACTCGTGAAAAAACTTGCAAAGAAAACTGAAGAAACTTGTTCGGGCAATTTCTTACAATTGAATATGACTGAACAAAAGTTTAAAAAAAAACATTGCATGTCTACTTATTTTTCCCAACTTTTTTGTGTGCTGTTCGTTATTGATTTATCACTTCCCAACTAGATTCTTCTTAGTTTCAATCTTGGTTTCAAACATTCTTTAAAAACAACAACAACCCTATCTTTCTCCCTGTTTTAATGAACCTGTGGAATTTCTCCGTCTTGTCAGATATTTTTTAACCAAATTACTTTCACTCAACAGTATTTTAAATCTGAGCCATGTTCTATAGCAAATCCATTTCTTTGCTGTGTCATCTAATATATTATTCAATGATATTATAATTTTTAAAGGCTTTATAATTTATGCATATTGCTTTAGGCTATTTTAAAGAATTGGTATAGATTAAATATATGCTCTTACACTTTTGAAAAGATCTCAGAAAAATATGCTTGAAATCACATATCATGTCTCATTTGTCCATAAAGGTAGACAGCAACCCACTTTCGGTGTGGTATATTAGAAACAGTTTGCAATGCCTTACAGACTAAGGGGCAAAGCTCTTTATTGGAGCTACTTCAGCCCTGCAACAGGTCTGTTTCTGAAATAGATTCTTTACAGATGTAACTTGATTTTTAAATGGTCAAAAGATGCAAAAAATTAATCATACACTAGGGCATTGTTTGGTAAAAAAAATTCCCACTTTTCTAAAATCTCTATGAAATATATATGAAGTTGTTTTAATGATTGTTCCATACAACCATACAAACTGAATTAATTAATTAATTAGTTTGTCCATTCACATTTACTGTATGCATCTGAAATGGTATATTTGCAGCCAAGGACTGCCCTCTTCAGCACTACTGGTTTGTCCTCTGAGGCCATCGCAGGTGCATGTAAAGCCCATATACACAAGTATTGACTACAAAAGGAAAATAGTTGTTTCTGATATTTTTGAAATCATTTTTATAAAAGAGATGGGATTGTTGGTGAAGTAGACCCAGAGACAGGGTTTGGAGCAATCGGTACTTTTATTCAGCTCAGAGAACAAGTGACAGCTCAGCAAGATAAAGTGACAATTCAGCGAGTACCGACTGGCTCTGCCTGGAGAAACCGCTCCTTTTATATATTTGCGGTTCCCGCCAAAGCTAGAGCCGGCCGCGTCTGAGCCAATCAGGAGCGACTTCCTGCTTGGGCTCAGACAGCGCTGAAAGAGGAACAAACTATTTACAGAGTTACAAGGTAGCCATTACAGGATACAACACCCCTCCCCTCATAGTTGGACACATCCATCAAGAGAGCCATGTGACAAAGTCGTCCAATCGGTGGGGCCTCTGAGGAGCTCGCGCTGACCTGCGCAGTTCAATTTCTCCTTCGCCACCGACTGTGGAGGATGGCTCGCCGCTGTTCTCCCGGTGTGGCGGACTTGGCCTGGCGGGCCCAACGAAGGCTTCGGAGGACGAGGATGGTTCGGCGTCGCTGGATGGTTCCCCCTGGCCCGATAAGTCTCTTTGCGTGTCTCTTATTTCGGGCAATGTACTAAAGTCTGTTGAAGGGGGAGAGTCCATGTCAGCGGTTTGTGGCAATTGATTTTCTGTTCGCTTCCGAATGTGGTCTATGTGTCGTTTCCACAAACGACCATCCTCTAGTTTAACAACATAGGTCTTAGGTGCATTTTGCTTAACAATAATTCCCTTCATCCAGTTTACATTTCCATCAAAACTTTTTACATATACATTTTGTCCCAAATACATTTCTCTTTCAGGTTTTGTACACATCTGGTTATTATTAACACAGAACCTTGGGTTTAACCTGTCTAGTGGTGACCTCAACTTCCTTCCCATCAATAACTCTGCAGGGCTTACATGTGTGTGCGAGTTAGGGGTAATGTGTTGGGTGAGTAAGAATTGGTCCAAATTCTGTTGCACATCCCCAGGGCCTGACCTGCGCAATGCCTCCTTTGCCACCCGTACGTAACGTTCTGCCAATCCGTTAGCCCAGGGCGAATAAGGCGAGATGAGGGCATGCCTGACCCCTAGGCCATCTAGGAACAATTCGAATTGCCTGGCTGTTAGCTGTGGCCCATTGTCAGACACTAAGAGATCTGGGCAACCATGGGATGCAAACAGTCTGCTCAATACCTTGATAGTGGCACTTGTGGTTATGTTGTTCATTGCTATTATTTCCAACCATTTGGAGAAGGCATCAACCACTATTAAAAAATACTGAGACCCCACTGGGCCAGCAAAATCAATGTGGATTCTAGACCAAGGACCAGCAGGCTGTTCCCACTCAGCCGGAGTTGTTTTGGGGGGACTGGGCCGTGACTCTTGGCACGGATCACACTTTGAAACCCAACTTTCAATATCAGCATCCAGCCCTGGCCACCATAAATGCCCCCTTGCCAGGCTCTTCATCCTGACAATCCCGGGATGACCCACATGTAACATTTTGAGTACCTTTCCCCTTAGGCTTTTGGGGATGATCACTCTATCCCCCCACAGCAAACAACCTTTTACATACGATAACTCAAGTCTTTTGTTTTTAAAATCACACAATTCAGGTTTCACAACATCATTTTGCCATCCCTTTAGAACACAGTTCACCACTTGTTTAAGGATTTGATCTTGCTGCGTGTGTGCAGCTACCTCTTTTGCTGTGGTTAGTGGGTTTTCCTCGAGTTCTATCATTAACACATCTGTGGAAGGAACAGGGTCTTCCACTAAGTCTGCTATGGGGCATCTGCTGAGGCCGTCTGCATGATTGATTTCCTTCCCCCCCTTGTGGGTGAGCTCATACTGATACCCTGAGAGGAAAAGAGCCCATCTGATTAGTCTTGGAGACATAAAAGGTGGAGTGGGCTTGTTGGGGGCTAGCAGGCCTAGTAGGGGTTTGTGGTCAGTGACTAGCTCAAAGCTTCTTCCAAAAATGTAATTGTGAAACTTCTTTACCCCTGCCACTAATGCTAGAGCCTCCTTGTCTAACTGGCTATAATTCCTCTCTGTGCTGGTCATGGTTCTTGAAAAAAATGCTATTGGGGCCTCTGTCTTATTAGGTAGAACGTGAGCTAGGACTCCTCCTATGCCGTACGGCGAAGCGTCGCACGTGAGTCTAATGGGTAGTGAAGCACTATATTGGACTACTACACTTTTAGAAGTTAATAAATTTTTTATTTGAGAAAAAGCTTCACGTTCAGTTTTCCCCCATGTCCAGCGGGCTTCCTTCTGGAGTAAACGATGGAGAGGCTCTGCTACTGTTGCCTTCTGCTTTAAAAAAACGGAATAAAAATTAAGGAGGCCCAAAAATGCCTGCAACTCATTCTTATCTCGTGGCTCTGGGGCTTCTCTAATTGCTCTCAGCTTCTCTGTTGTGGGGTGGATACCTTCCTTATCTATTTTATATCCTAGGAATTCTATACTGTTGGTTCCCCAGACACATTTATCAGGCTTGATTCTTAAACCTTTGTTCTGTAACCTCTTAAGTACTTCCCTTATTCTTTTGTTTACTTGTTCCTGGTTTTCCCCTGCAATTAAGATGTCATCAAAGTATGGAATGGCCCCATTTACCCCTGACAATAGGCGTTCCATAATGCTCTGGAATATTCCTGGGGCTATGCTTACCCCAAACTGTAACCTCGTGCATTTGAAAGCCCCCCTGTGCGTTACAATTGTTTGGGCGTTTGCTGTTTGTTCATCGACCGGAAGTTGCTGGTAAGCTTGCGCCAGGTCGATCTTTGCGAACCTTTTCCCCTCCCCCAGGGAGTGTAGCAGTTGTTGCACAACCGGGATGGGGTAGGGGTGGTGTTGGAGTGCCTTGTTCAGGGTCGATTTGTAATCAGCGCAAACTCTTAAAGAGCCATCTGGCTTCAGAGGGGTAACTATGGGAGTTTCCCATGGCCCCTGTTCTACAGGGACCAAAATACCTTGGCTAATGAGTTTGTCCAGCTGTATGTCTAGTTTGGGGAGGAGCGGCAGGGGGACCCTGCGAGGTTTTAGTCTGATCGGTGGGACCTTGGGGTCAATAGAGAAAGATATAGGGGGGCCCTTATACAATCCCAATGTGGGGCTGAACACTTCGGGGAACTCTTTCACAAAGTTAGGCATATCATAACAGTTTACATTACACACACCCGAAATCTCGATCCCCAGTGGTTCCATCCATGCTAAACCCAGAAGAGAGTGCTTGGCCCCTGTTACAATAAGCATGGGAAGGGTACATTTAACATTCTTGAATGCGATAGGTACATTTGCTGTTCCCAAGACCGAGATTACTCCCCCCTGAAAGTCTCTAATCACCAAAGAGGTTTGATTTAGGTCAGCCTTAGATACATTAGGCATATACAGTTTAAATTTTTCCCAGGGCATGATGGTATATCTAGAGCCCGTATCCAGCTCCATTGAGCAAGGTTGGTTATTGAGTAACAGTGATATAACAATTTTAGCCCCTTTTTTGGTTGCCGTGTTATTCACGGAAAATTGAGAGTTACCTCTATAGTAGTCACGGTTAGCGGTTGAGTAGTTCCTTTGACCCGCGTTGCGGAATGGTCTCCTTTCTCGCGATTGGGGGGTCTGGTTTGGAGGTCGCTGGTATTGTGGTGTGGCAAATGTTTCCTCTGGCGCTGTTGCTCTGCATGCGATGGCGATGTGGCCTCTCCGGTTGCAACGGCGGCATGTAGCGTCTCGGAAGGGGCATCGATGGCGCTGGTGATTTCCCCGGCAGCCCGCGCAGGGTGCTGGGTGAGTAGCTCTCAGGTATCTCGGCTGGTCTTGCACCAGGAGGCAGTTGTCTCCGCTGGGAATTTGTTGGCTGAGGTTGTCTGTTTCCACGGCGCTGGGAGACACGGAGTCGATTTTTGCAATGATTTCTCGCCTTCCGTGCTCTTTCAATTCTCTCGCCGCTGCGTCGGCTGCTTCTGCGGTTTGCGCCAGTTTAATCACGGTTTGTAGAGTCGGCTCTTCTTCGATGAGGAGTTTATTTCTCACCGTGTTGCTTTTCATGCCGAAAACCAAGGCGTCGGTGAGGCGAGCTTCCGGGTCTTTAAACTTGCATTGAGCAAGTACTGTTCGCAGCCGCGTTGTAAACTGGCTGATCGACTCGGTTTCCCTCTGAGCCATCATGTGGAATTGATGCCGAAAAACCATGGCTGGTTTGGTCGGCTTGAAGTGGCTCGCCAGTTTTTGTTGTAGGACGTCCCACGCTGTGGCTCTTGCTTGTTCCGGTTCGGTGAGAGTTTGGGCAAGTCTGCGGATTTCTGCGCCGCAGTAGTTAAGGAAAATAGCCCGTCTGCGATCGGCTTCGGCGTCCTGCATTCCCGCCGCCTCGAGGAAGATCTCGAAGGTGGCCATGTACTCGTCCCATGTCGATTTCTCGGGATCGAAGAGTTCCGGAGCCTGGCCGATCTGGATTTTGTCCATGTTGCACGCGAAGTTTCTTCCGTCCGTTCGTCGCCAGTGAAGTAGACCCAGAGACAGGGTTTGGAGCAATCGGTACTTTTATTCAGCTCAGAGAACAAGTGACAGCTCAGCAAGATAAAGTGACAATTCAGCGAGTACCGACTGGCTCTGCCTGGAGAAACCGCTCCTTTTATATATTTGCGGTTCCCGCCAAAGCTAGAGCCGGCCGCGTCTGAGCCAATCAGGAGCGACTTCCTGCTTGGGCTCAGACAGCGCTGAAAGAGGAACAAACTATTTACAGAGTTACAAGGTAGCCATTACAGGATACAACAGTTGGGAACCTAATAATGTTTAAATACGTGAGATAATGAAACAGATTCATCCATGTAAAATAAGGCGAGGGCTCCTTCTGTTTTTAGTAATTCCTCCTTTGAACTGTGCTTCTAAAGTATAGTACGTTCTCCAAATGTAAAACCAGGACGTCAACCTCTATGCTATTCCAGCCATTACTTACTTTAGTTTTGTTAGAATAATACCCCTGGCCTCTAAAACACTACCTGCCCATTCTTGGGAAAATATCTGCATGCTTATTTCTGCCAGTTGTGCTACTGCAAGCTTGTAAGAAACAATAGTTCAAACTTTACCTTCCAAACTTTACCTTTAATAGGGTTGTATGATGCTTGTGGAAAACCAGTTGTCTTCAAGTGCCCTTCCTCTTTTCATTAAAATAATCAATTATTCTAATTTACACTTGGAAAATAGTGGTGGGGTTTTGTTATTTATACCATCATTTTAAGATAGATGTTGTTATGTTTGCTTCTGTAATACACTGAAGGCTCCATCAATTTTGCTGTGATAGATTACATTAGAGAAAATGTACTACATGGAATGTTCTGTGACATTAGAAAATTTGAGATATAATTGGGTCACTAAACTAGAAGGAACATATTGTAAAATGACGAAAACACATTGCAGAGCTTGCATAAGACAAATGAACATAAAAAGGATCATTCTCTAAGGGGTTCTTTTAATTGAATACATTTAATATTTTCAGAAGCAGTTAAAGCTGACACCTGCTGTTTTATAGAGTGACGTGGTCTGGAGCTATCTAGCTCTTTCCAGCAAGCTGAAGAGGCAAAATAGCTAATTAAAATGTACCAAGAAAGACATTTAGTGAAATTGGATAAAAGTGTTGTTTCCAATAAGTAAAAAAGTGATTTCTTGGGCCTTTATAGTTTGTCAAATCTAACAATTATAGCATAAATAAAATACCCAGGAAAACATAACTGTTTGAATAAAATCATTGCAGAATTACAGTACTTGTTTTCTGCATTTCAAAAAGTTTAACTACAGTTGAAATTGATCATAAGGGCAAGAATGCAGTTTTATCAAAATAATTACAGGATTATAAACATATATCAAGATGAATGAATTCTGGCTATAACTGGCATAGTGAATGCAGCACAGTGGTTACCAGAAAGCAAACCAATTCACGCTATGTAGCTCCCCATTATTTTTCGGACAGTCAGTAAAACTCACCTAAATCAGTATTGTAGTATTTGCTTGTGCTTTTATTTATTTATTTATTTATTTTATTTATTAATCAAATTTGTATGCCGCCCCTCTCCGTAGACCCTGGGCGGCTAACAACAGTAATAAAGCAATATAAACAAATCTAATATTTAAGTTAATTTAAAAAGAAACCCCAATTTTGCTTTTGCTTAGCAAGACAACTTCTTCTTAATTTTTGCTACCTAAAACATAATTTGTAAAAGTCGTGTCAGACGGGGAACCTAAGGAAACATCCAAACATGTGATTCAGCAAAAGAAGAGAAGAATATAGATTATAAGAATGTTCATATGATATAATTATGTCATGTAGAAGTGAGAAATCCACTAATAAACAACTTGCTATTAAAACAAGCAGCAACAGAACTGTCTCAATAAAATCTATAGCAATAGCACTATCATACTTAGATTTAAATACTGCTTCACAGCCCTTTCTAAGTGGTTTACAGAGTCAGCTCCCAACATTTTGGCTCCTCATTTTACTCACATCGGAAATCTGGAAATCTGAGTCAACCTTGAGCCTGGTGAGATTTGAACTGGTGAAATTCAGCCAGCAGTCAACAGAAGCTGTACTACACTCTAATCACTGCGCCACCAAGGCTCATAAATCTGTGGTTGTGTAATACATAAAAGGAGGAAAAACATTTATCTAGCTATTAAGGAAGCATCCCAAGTTTATTCCTTCTTTTTCAATTTTTTCGCATGAGAATATATTGATCAGAACATCTTGATCAGGTTACACATTATAGATAGATATTCTATTGTCCACTGTTGGATACAATCGACAAAAAAATAGGGATGACACTTTATCCCTGTCTCTCCCACATATAACACAATCCTACTTTGTAAGGCCTTAATCCTAGGTAAAAGATCTACAGCAGAAAGATCTTCAGATACTAAGCATCTGAACAATGCATGAGTGAGAACCAGCAGTGGGTTGTTCCCAGTTCAGCCAGGTTCTTAGAACTGGTAAAGCCACATGGAAAGAGGTAGGCAGCGGGATACCGCAGGGATCAGTCCTAGGCCCAGTACTCTTCAACATATTTATCAATGACCTAGACGAGGGAATAGAAGGGGAATTAATTAAATTCGCAGATGACACCAAGCTGGCAGGAGTGGCTAACACCTCAGAGGATAGACACAGAATTCAGAAAGATCTAGACAGACTTGTACAGTGGGCTGAAATGAATAAAATGAAGTTCAATGTAGAGAAGAGTAAAATCCTGCACCTAGGCAAAAAACCCCAAAACATGCATACAAATTAGGTGAAACCACACTCACCATGAGTGACTGTGAAAGGGATCTTGGAGTCATAGTGAATAACCAGCTAAACATGGGCCAGCAATGTGCAGCAGCGGCTAAAAAATCCAACACAATCCTAAGCTGCATGAACAGGGGGATACACTCCAAGACCAGAGAGGTAATAATACCACTCTATAAGGCCCTGGTCAGACCGCACCTGGAGTATTACATCCAGTTCTGGTCACTACACTTAAAAAAAGATATAGAGACTCTGGAGAGGGTGCAGAAAAGAGCAACTAAAATGATAAGGGGACTAGAGACCAGGTCATAGAAGGAAAGGTTTCTGGAACTGTGCATGGATAGTCTAGTAAAAAGAAGGGCTAGGGAGGACATGATAGCTGTATACAGGTACTTAAGGGGTTGCCACAGAGAGGAGGGGGACACACTGTTTTCCAGGGCACCAGAGGGCCGGACGAGGAACAACGGTTGGAAACTGACCAAGGAAAGATTCAACCTGGACATAAGAAAGAATTTCCTGACAGTGAGAGCGATCAACCAGTGGAACGGCCTGCCAGCGGGGGTTGTGGACTCCCCAACTTTGGACATTTTCAAGAGGAGATTGGACTGCCATTTGGCTGGGGTGCTGTAGGATTTCCTGCTCAGGCAGGGGGTTGAACTTGATGACCTGTAAGGTCCCTTTCAACTCTAATAATGAATAAATAAAATAAATAAATAAAAAAGCCAACAGTAAAAGGTTCTGCCTACCCACCCAGAATGCTCCACCCACCCGCCAGAACCCTTCTGTGCATGCGCAGAAACATCAAGTGAGCGTAGTAAAGGGTTTTAGACAGTGATGGGCTACCAAAATTTTTACTACCACACTGTGGGCGTGGCTTATGCATTTCGTTTCAACATCTTTCAGTGCAAATTGGGTGCTCTGGGGTGGAGCTCCAAATTTTGCTACCGGAACTGCCTTCCTGACCGTACCCGTAGGAGTCCATCACTGATTTTAGAACCCACTACAGTAAGAACCCTATTTGTCCGAATATCTTCTGTTATCTGGCATTTGAGAAAATAGAAACAAAAGCTGGTACAAGGCTTCTCACAATCCAGGAAGACCAAAAAGACCAGAGAGATGGCCTGTCCAGCCCCTTTTCTTTTAAACAAATTATTCTACGAACAGTTTTTCTCTGCAGGCTGATTGCTGAACCACCGGAATTAGTCCAGGAATAACCACATAGATATGCAACTCATTTAAAAACAGGGTAGGACACTTTCTGTCTAATTCTAATCATGTCACAGAGGCTCCAAATAATGAAATGCAAAAGCGAGGAAAAAAGCTGCAGCCAAAAAAGGAAATCCAGTAAACGCAAAATGCCAAGATCACTTCTCCCCCCCCCCCCCCCCCCATTTTTCCTTTGCAAGGGTTCTCACATGAACTGTTTCAGGAATGTTCATGGCTGGCCTCATGTTGCTATAGCAGCCCTGCAGTGTCATATTATCTCCAGAACAAGTGTGTGAAAATTTAAAAAGGAGGAGGGAAGTAGTACGTTGATTGTTCCTCTTGCTGTAGATGTACATAGGCTGGTGGATCAGTTTTTGTTCTAATTTTTGAGTTATGTACTATACATTCCTACTGCGGATGTTGAAGTAAGGGCTTTGGGGGGGGCTCTATTATGCCTGCCATGCAGTGCATCAGTTACAAGACTGAAACCTGCTACTGTGACTGAGAGTGAGGGGAGGGATGTGAGAAGATTGCTCTTGTATTCCCATATGAAAGCTTTTTCTTTCTTTTTTTTCAATTTTTTTATTAATTTTCATAAAATAAACATACACACATACAAACACCAAACATAAAGTGGGGGTGTATTTCCCCCGCTTCTTTTGAAAGTATACATTCAAGTACAGAAAAGGAATACATAATTAAGTATATGTTAAATGTTAAAAGGTCTAGTAATTTTGGGTTAAGGTTTTACAATGTAAATATTAGGTAAAGTTCTTAATATGTAATATAGCATAGTCATCCAAAAATACCTTTAATGTAATCTTAACTACTATACTAAGATACCATATTCATCAAACAAAACGTTTAAACTAATTCCAACTACTATACATATATAGACCAAAATTCTTAATATGTTACTTATACATAAACTACTATGTCATAATCATCAAAAAATGCATTTAAACTAGTATTAATATTGTTATCACCTAGGTAAAAACAAATACAAAAAGTTAACTAAAAATAAATGTATGTATCTTATTTTTTCTTATCTATCCATTTATAAACATTGTTCCATGTTTCATAAAATTTAGTATCTTCTTGATCATTTAATCTCCTTGTCATCATGTCCATTTCAGCGCAATCTAATATTTTAGCTATAACTTCTTCTTCCTTGGGGATTTCCTCCCCCTTCCAATTTTGTGCATATATTATTCTAGCTGCAGTTAATATGTGTATAATTAAGTAAAGAATTTCTTTCTTGTAAGTCTGATTGGTAACTCCTAATAAGTAAAATTCCGGGGTATTATCTATATCTTGCTTTACTATTTCTTTTAATATTTTCTCGATCATCTTCCAATATATTTTAGCTTTACCACATGTCCACCATTGATGGTAATAGGTTCCTATATCCTTCTTACATTTCCAGCATAATGGGGATGTTTTGGGAAACATTTTTGCTATCTATTTGGTGGGAGATGCCATCTGTAGAACATTTTAATTTGATTTTCTTTTAATGAAACTGATTTGGTCATTTTCCAGTTATTAATCCAAACTTTCTCCCATGTGTCTATGTCTATTTCCTTGCCGATATTTCTACACCATCTTATCATAGTATCTTTTAAAGTCAACTCTATATTTTTATGAGCGATGAGAAATTTATATATTTTCCCTATCATTTTTATTGGATTGGTAGTAATTAGATTGCTTAAAAGATTCTTACTTTTATTAAAAATATAAAGAGTTTTATCCTTCTGGTATCTAGATCGAATCTGGGCATAATGCCACCAGTCTATTATTATCCCTTCTTCTTGTAATTTAATCATAGATTTTAGCTTCATCTGGTCGTTTAGTAGTTCTTTATATCTATAAGTTATTTTCTTGTCTTTTATGGACTTCGGATGCGTTATTGCTTCTAGGGGAGCTAGCCATTCTGGGATATTTAAGAAATGATTTTTCTTTATGTCTTTCCAGACTTCTAGTAGTACGTTGATTGTTCCTCTTGCTGTATATGTACATAGGCTGGTGGATCAGTTTTTGTTCTAATTTTTGAGCTATGTACTATACATTCCTACTGCGGATGTTGAAGTAAGGGCTTTGGGGGGGCTCTATTATGCCTGCCATGCAGTGCATCAGTTACAAGACTGAAACCTGCTACTGTGACTGAGAGTGAGGGGAGGGATGTGAGAAGATTGCTCTTGTATTCCCATATGAAAGCTTTTTCTTATACGAGCACTGCACATGCTGTACTATGATCTTGTGTTGCAAAATTAATGCTCACAATATTATAATCTGGAAAACAGATATTGCAGAAGAGACGGAGTAACGACACGGACACCAGAGCTGGATTTAAACTTGGGTCATTTTTATTAAAATGAAATTTGCATAATTTATTATTTAAATTAGCATAAATTAGCATAAATTTGCATAAATCAACATATTCAACTATGACCCGGAAACAATGGACCTGCAGGGTCAAACAAAAACTTCCGGGGCGGAAATGACGTAAAAAGGTCAACATTCCTGGGCAACTAAGGGTGTAGTCGATGCTGGTCCAGGTGAGGGACCTCTCCCTCACCTGAGACCCTGCCATGCACTCGCATGAGGGGGGTCCCGCCGGCTCACCCCTACCCTGGGACTTCAATAGCGGGACCCAAAGACAGGTTCCCCCCAAGTGCGCAGGTAGCACCCACCATGGGCTTGGGGAGAACCTGTCAATCATCCCCAAAGATGCCCAAGGGAGAACGCGCAGTTGCTGAAACCACCACCCAGATTTCCGCCCCTAACCTGCCACGGAGCGGGGGTCAGATCTCTATCTTGGCCCCCCGACTCCCCCCTCTATCTGCGCCAGCTCACGCAGAGACCGCTGCAGGTCCTGTAAGAAAATGGCGTTCCCCTGTTCTGACAGGTGAACGCCATCGGCCCGGTAAAGCCACGGCCGATCCACGGTGATGAGGGGATGGGCCACTACAATCCCACCTAATTCCTTGACTGTTTTTCCCACGGCCTTATTCACCCTACGCCTGACCCGGTGTATGGCCCTAAGGGAAATGGCGTCCCTCCAAATGATCCTTGGGAGGATCTCTGACCACACCACTTGCGTGGTGGGCCATACCGTGCGAAGCCACCGCAGGTCTTCGCGCGCCTGGATGATCAGTGGTAGACCACCAAGCAGGCACAGGTCATTGCCACCGAGGTGCAAGACCAGCCATCTGGGTGCGGCTATGGGTTGCCAACCACCCAGTCCCATCTGGGCGCGACCCTGGGTAGCCGCCCGCCCAGCAGCGCCGGGTACCGCCCTGAGATGCTGAGTACCCAGCAAAGTCGGTAGGAGCCCCTCCCACCGCATACCCCTCCGGCCCATCCAAACAACATTGACCCACCGTCCCAATGACAGCTGGGTCCCAATGGCGCTTCTGGCTGCTGAGCGGCCAGCCCAGAAGACCATGCTGTGGCCACACAGCAGCACCGTCGGTTTCTGCCTGGACTGGGAACCTGGAAGAGGACACACACAGAGAGGTTACCTAGCCTAAACCCTGCCCAGAATCCTCAGCGGGCCTAACATAACCCAAATATGCCGCTGACCGCCAGCGGCCGATCTCCCGAATCCGTTGGGCCGGGAAACCAGAAAGTGCCGCGCTAGTGGCGGCGCCGATACGGAACGAATGCGTTCCGTAGCCGGCGGGATCCATGCCTACCTGAGACATTGCCTTTGACACTAACGCCCAGAATTGATACCGGGTCAGGGGAGTGCCATCCTGGTGTTGAAAAAGGTACCCACGCCCTGACCCCCGCAAGCCACAAAATTGCTGCAAAGCAGCCACCGGGCACACAGACTGATCGGTGGCAGCACTGAGCTCAATTCTAACCCCTCTGTGTAACTGATCTGTCTTGGAATGTCTCACCAAAAGGGAGACACCCCCCTGCCTAAAGGTCAGATCAGTAAGCTGGAAAGCCCGGAGCGACAAGTCAGACTGCGAGGAGGCCACTGCCTCGCTGACCCTAAGGGCCCCAAAAAACATAACACAAGTCGCTGCCCTAAAAAGACGGGCCTCGTACAGAGAGGCACACAGACTGTCAAATTCCTGATTAATCAAAGACAGCTGCTGAACCGTCAGGGCCTGACGAGTGTCAGAAGGGAACCCCTGTCGCTCCCTCACCCAGCCTTCCAGCATCCTCCGGATGCGAAAATCACCCGAAAAATCACTAAACCCCCCCGCCTTGGACAGAAAGGCGAGGCCGGCTAACCTAGACCTGATAGTCCTAACTGAAAGGCCACGCCCCTTCAGCAGGACACAAAATTCAGCTAGGTGCTCAACCGGGGCAGGCCAGCTATGGGGGTAACCCTTACCCTGCCTGAAATCCCCAAACTCCTTACCTGCACGCTGGTAAGCTCGCAGGGTGCCCGGTGCTACAGATAAGGCGATCGCCCTGGAGGCCTCGTCCCTCCAGCTCTCGGGAGCCTGCCCAGGCTCCACAGGTGGGCTGGAAACACCTCTGGCGACTCTCGGGCCCACGGGGCCAGGGTCCGAAACCTGGACAACTGACCACGGGACAAGGCGTCAGCCACCCTGTTATCTAGCCCCGGGACGTGCCTAGCCAAAAACAAGGCGTTCAGAGACAAGGACCTGTGCACAAAATGGCGGACAAGCCGCATTACCCTGTCACTCTTAGAGGACAGGCGTTCACAACATGGACAACCGCTAGATTGTCACACCAAAAATGCAGTCTTGTCCCTAAACTGCTCTCCCCAGAGCTCTAAGGCCACTATCAAGGGGAAAAGCTCCAAAAAGGTCAAGTCCTTAACCCTGCTGTTCTGTTTAAGAAAAGTAACAAATCTTATGTTCCCGGGTCACCCTGACCCAGACCGAAAACTCTTCATTTGCAGTGCTTATGTTTGGTCTTTTTGAAAGCTTTTTTCACTTGGAAAGTAGTCTGAACATTTCTGCACACAATGATATGAAAATTGAAATGAAAAAAGTAAATCTTATTGGTTTATTTTGCGGATATAATGCACGCCCCCCCCCTGTTTTTGTGAACTTTTTTTCAATTTATGGATAGTTTTGCTTGCAAAATGCATTCTATTTTACTAAAGTTGGTATGGGATTGGTAGCTTGAACATTTCTGAACATAATGATATGAAAATTGAACTGGAAAAATTGATGCATATTGGTTTATTTTGCACATAAAGTATGCCTCAATTATTTCAATTTATATAAACATTATGCTGTTAATTTCAAACTTACATACTTTTTTTTAGTAAAATGGATTTGTTTCATAAAATTAGTTCTCTGGCTACAATGTGGTTGATTTTCAAAAGGATATTCCAAATATTTCTAGACAAATATGTATAAACAGTGACAATAATGGCACACAGCAAGGCCGAGGGGGGGTGGCCCTTTTGTGGCAAAAATAAACCAATAAGAACCATTTTTTTCAGTTCATTTATATTTTTCTTATATTCAGAAATGTTCAATTTAGTATATCAAACCTTTTGGGGGAAAATTCCTTAGGGATTTGTAGCCTTAAAAAATAGAAATTGACACGAAATTAAAAAAGGATGGGGGGAGGGGCTTTTTGATCAAAATAAAAATATAAGTCTCAATTTTTCCAGTTCAATTTTCATATCATTATGTTCATAAATGTTCAAACTAGTTTTCCAGTTGAAAAAGTTTTCAAAAAGATCAAATTCAAGTACCTAAAAAAAATATTTTTGGTCCGGTCACATACGAACAGAAACAGATTCAAAGTTATGATTTTTTTTTTGCCCAGAAAACAATTAGCCACCACCCCAAAAATATTTTTTGATGATCAGCATTGTTAAATTGAGTAAATGAATGCCTAAGATTTTAAAGAATATTTCGGATTTGGAGCATAAAAAAATAAAAAGTGAAAATGGTTGCAAGCAGCCAAGGGGGGGGGGAGGCCTTATTTCTGATGTTAAAAAACCAATAAGAATCATTTTTTTCAGTTCATTTATATTTTTCTTATATTCAGAAATGTTCAAGCTACCAATCCCACACCAACTTTAGTAAAATAGAATGCATTTTGCAAGCAAAACTATCCATAAATTGAAAATTTTTTCACAAAAACGGGGGGGGGCGTGCATTATATCCGCAAAATAAACCAATACGATTTACTTTTTTCATTTCAATTTTCATATCATTGTGTGCAGAAATGTTCAGACTACTTTCCAAGTGAAAAAAGCTTTCAAAAAGACCAAACATAAGCACTGCAAATGAAGAGTTTTCGGTCCGGGTCAGGGTGACCCAGGAACATAAGATTTGTAACTTTTTTTGCCCAGCAAAAACTAAGCCCCCCACCCCCCAAAAAAAATTCTCATAGAGAGAACCCCTGAAATGATGAACCTACATGAAATTTCAAGTTTCAGATATGCAGGGAAAATTTTTTACAGGGACTCAAACTTGGCTTCGGGTCACATACGACCCGAACAGAACATTCCGGAGGCCATGCCGACCAACACCACTGGTCACCTAACACTACCCCAAAACCGCAAGTCCCTGCGGCATCGGAGCAAAGCTGCAGCTCCGCTTCCAAAAGAAGCTCGTGCCGCCAGAAAGACAACCCGTTAAAATGTTCCCAAAACTCCCGCCACACGCAGGGGTCAGCCCTGACCCCAGCGCATAAGCGGGTACGATGATGGGGCAAACGTAGCCCTTTCATCGCATCATACAACCGGCGAGAAAAAGCCCTGCCTGGCACCACTACCCGACAGGCAAAATTAAGGATCCCGGCCAATTCCTGGAGCTGCCGAAGAGTAACCTTCCTGCAGCCCAAGACCGCCTCGAGCTTGCTCCTAATTTTAATCAACTTATCCAGGGGCAATCTGGAAGATTGCTCCTCTGAATCCAATTCAATACCGAGGAAGGTAATCCTGGTGGCAGGGCCTTCGGTCTTCTCAGGGGCTAGAGGCACCCCCAATTGAGCACAAAGGGCTTCGAAGTCCCGCATCAAAGCAAAGCATTGCTCCGAGTGCGCCGGCCCGGCCATCAAGAAATCATCAAGGTAATGAACGACCGACCCCAGGCCACTACGCCTCCTGAGCACCCACTCAAGGAAGGTACTAAAGCTCTCAAAAAGGGAGCAGGAAACAGAGCAGCCCATTGGCAATGCCCTGTCCACATAAAACCCACCTTCAAAATGGAAGCCCAGGAGCTCGAAGTCGCCTGGGTGAATGGGGAGGAGCCGGAATGCCGACTTAATGTCGCATTTCCCCATAAAGGCTCCTACCCCACACTCCCTAACCATGGCCACAGCCGCATCAAAGGATGCGTACCGGACTGAACAAAGTTCGTCAGGAATGAAGTCATTCACTGACTCCCCTTTTGGAAAAGACAAGTGGTGAATCAACCGAAATTCACCGCTCGCCTTTTTGGGGACCACCCCCAGGGGGGACACTCTAAGATTCGAAAAGGGCGGCTCCGGGAAAGGCCCGAGGACCCTGCCCTCAGCAACCTCCTTTCGAATCTTAGCCCGAACAATGTCCTCATGTCCGACAACCGACCTGAGGTTATCCGACATGAAAGCCTTCCTAACACCCACGTAAGGGATCCTAAATCCCTCGGAGAAACCCCTCAAGAGCAACTCGGCTCTCGGGCGAGGGTGGTAGTCAACCAACCAACCCTCAAGCACAGAAACATCAATTGGGCTGGGCCCCTTTTCCCCCAGCTGATGGGGGAGGTTTCCCTGGCCCCCCGCCCTTCTTATCCGCCCCTTTCTTGGGGCGGGGACAGACTGAAGCCGCATGGGACCCCCCACAAGTCCCGCAGGCATGCTTGTACTTGCAAAAGGGATGAAAACACGCCCCCTTTGCAGCAAACTCATGACAAGCGGGCGAGGCCCCCTTGCCAGCCACCCCAGGAGTCGCCTTGGCCGGCGAAGCCGTGCCAGGCTCCTCCTCCATGAAGTGCCCACTATCCGTACGCTCACACCCTTCCTTTCCAGACATATGCGTGGCCCGGAACCAAAGGTCCGGAACCACCATATCCCACGGCAAGTTAGGCTCTACCGCCATCCTCATACGAAAGCCTTTATCATAATGGCGCCATATGGTGCCCTTATACTCGAAGTGGGCCCTGGCAATCAAATCAATATACTTAAACATGGCAGAGGCCATAGCCGGCTGCCTCTGAATCACCACAGACCCATAAGTAAGAAAAGCATACAGCCAGGAACTGAAGCATTTCGTTACTTTGGTTTTCTTTGTCTTCTCCCCCGGGACAATCTCTTTCTCCTGCTTAGGAACCTCTCGGTTCAAAAGCGAAAAAAGATCCACATATTCACCCCGCCATATAGCTTCCTTCACAGAAGGGTGAAGGTGGCATCCGAGAGGGGTGGACGGCAACCCGCACGGGATGGCCCCTGCTTTAATGCAAGCGAACGGGTCCCATACCGTGTTGGCTGCAACACCAAAAACTCCTGCACCATGGGGGTAGGGCAAGACAGGGAGCGGGGGCATAATAGCAGGGGCTGGAGGGACCCACCCCCCTGCCCCGGGGACCGCAGGTACACCCGTAGGACCTGGCCCGGGCAGCGGAGCAGGGCCGGCCGCCAGCGGCCCCGAAGGAGGAACCGGCTGCGCCCAGACCTGCCCGCAGGTGCCCGTGGAAGACCCCGGAAAACTGGACCCACTCCCAACCCCCGACAGGGGGAAACCCGAGGTGGGTGAAGAAAGAAAGGACAGCGGTGTCGTGTGTGGTGCAGCCTCACCTGCCCCGTACGGGGTCGATGACATCCACGGGGGGCCCATCGTTGCGGGGCCCGGGAAAGCCGCCATCGCCCCAGCCGGGGCCGGTCGTCCAGCAGGAGCCATCTGCCCAGCCTGGGCCGCAACCGGGTCTCTTCCCAACGCCGCAGGAACTTGCTCGAGGGACCCTCCGGGGCCCGAACCGCTTCTCCACTGCTCGAGCTCGTCGAGCCTCTCCAACACCCTGGCCCAAGACATGGCAGGAGAAAGATCAGGTTGAGGGGCAGGAGGCAACGAAACCACCCCCCCTTGCACGGGAACCACCCCCGTAGGCCCCTCCCTACTGGCCCGAGCCCGGGCAGAAGGCCTAAGGGCCCTCCTGGGCCGCGCAGCCGGCGGAGCCATAGGGGCAGTGGCAGGCCTCTTCTTTGGAGCCATCCCTAAATCCAATTAATGTAAAGGGAGAAGCCCTTGCAAAACACCCTAGGCCCCCTTTTCAAGGCCCAAAAAGAATAAGCTCCCCCTCACGTGTAGGCCGATTAAGGCCTTAAAGCCGGCCTCCAATCCACCCACAAGACCGGGGACCCCCAGAGGCCAAGCAGCCCCCACCCCCAGTCCAGGCGGGGCCCCAACCACGCCCTCCTCCCGGCCGGGAGGAGGTTACCAGTCCCCCTCGGGCCCGAGGGGGATCTCCTTGAAGAAAATGAGCTCCAGTCGAGTCCTCCGCCGTTACTGAGCACCTTCCGACAGCTTTTCGCTCCCTCTGCCAGCCACAAAATGGCGGCCGCGACACGAGGGCACCCAAAATGGCGACCGGAGCAGCTCTCAGCCGAGTGTCTGCTCCAGTGCTGGGTCCGGGCGAAAAGGCTTGCCTCGAGGCCTGCCGCCCTTAAATAGGGCCGGCAAGCCCCGCCCGGTCCCCACGTCATGCCCGGCCACGTGGGCCAGGCATTCCCGGCCGAAATCTCGTCTCGCGAGATTTCGGCCGAAAACAAGATGCCGGCCGCCATTGAAGGGTCCGAGTCTGCCCGGCCCTTCCGCAAAACCGCCGTGGGCCGGTAAGTCGAGCCGGCGATAATCCCTTAAATCCAGCAAGTTTAGCATTTCAAAGTCCTCAAAATAGATGCAGAGTTCAAGGTAGTGGAGTATTTTTCTTTTCATTTACTTGAATAACACTTATCCCACAGCTAATTAGGCTCTTTATATCCATGTTCTTGAGATCTATCATTTTTCTTTTTAAAAAAATGGCCTCTAAATTAATCACCTAAATCCATTAAATGGAGCAAAATAGGGAGGGAGGAATCAGAAGCTTTGTTATCTGATATGTTACTGCCATAAACCTTTTTCTGACCTTGTGTATTCAGCAGATAATCTTGGCTTGGTTTAAGAATTATTGTACCAGATATCAAAATACATTCCATTTGGTTTTAAATTTAATAAATTTAAATTCCATTTGGTTTGACAATTCACCAGACTATGGTTGCCAGATAAAATAAACAAGCAAACAAACAAGACATTATCTACATTCTACTTGAGACCTCAAAGAACCTAGTACAGTATGTATTATTAGTGTGTTGATAGGTGAACAAATAGCTATTAGAAGAAACCAAGCATTTCCTGTTCATTTATAATGCCATGAAACATGATACTGAAATAGGCCTATGGATCATGTCAAGAGGTCCGACACTATAGTGCAAAGACATCATTTTAAAAAAAACAAAGGTGACAATGGTGGCAGGGGAAGATATTTATTTACTTTATTTTGGTTGAATGATTGCAGTTAAATATGAACTTGTCATTAGGGTATCATTGCCTGTAACCATCTCTGAAAATAAATTGAGAGCTGTGTAAGAGTACCATATACCAGTGTTCATTTGAGTGGCATTTTGGCAAGTATAGGAAAAAGCTGCCAATATGAAGACAGGGATTCATTTAATTTATTGATCAGTAAGCCAAATGCCAACATAAATTCTTCATGCAAGCATTTTGCCAACAATTTTCTCATGTTGCAATCCAGTTTTGGATACTGTATACTACTGGTGGATCTTGAGGATTTGTATATTCTCAATGCAACTAATTGACTACGGAACGGATCTTCAGTTGGTTACACTTAGTTTGGAATAATGCAAGTCCTTATTTCTCAATCTGTGTTTTGCAAACAAATCTAATTTATATAATAGTACCGGGGAATATGTCCTTTCTTCCACTGGCTGCATAAATAGTATTGCAAACCAAAGAAAATTAGTTTGTCGTCCCACTTGTGAGATGGCTCCCTATGTCTTGCCACAAAAAGCGATGAGTATTTTTGCATAACCACAAAATAATTATCACTCTTTGCAATAGCTAGCTGATTCCTGAGGGAGACTGGAAAGAAACCTCACTGAACAAACTTTCTGCTGTTCCCAACAATGTGATGACTAAATATATCTGACCCATAATTAAAATGGTGAACTTTGAAGAAATTGTTGGCTTCGTTTTACAAAAAGTAGGAGGGGGGGAAATCTAACTCTTCAGTAGTTTTATAAATAACTGTCAAAAGATGGAACAATGCTCTAAAAATATTGCTGCTGCCCATGGGGAATGGTTTCCCATGTGGGAATAAAGGTGAAAAGAATCACATTCATTTTGGGAGCACTAATTGGAGGTGATCAAGACTTCTTCTAAAGGCAATTTTGTCATGTTTGAAAAGCTGTTGATGGAATACAAGACTACAAACATGCATTTCGGTTGATACTGTGTTGATCCTTTCCATGCCCTTTTAATTCATTCAAAGCATAATGGAGATGGGTAAATAAATGTTGTGAGGGGTGAGAATTCCTTTCAGACTTTGTGTGTGTGGGTGGACAGAAGTCCTGGAAGATGGAGAGGCTTTCAATTATTTAAAAAAAAAAAACAGTTAAAAATGGGGGGGGGGGAATAGCCCATAGCCAAACCAGTGCTATGCTATGTAGAAATTTATAGTGATAGCACCTTGATTTCTACCTAAAAGCCAATTGGGAGCCAGTGCAGCTTATAACATCACAAAGGATGCAGCACTCCCGTTTCAAGGTCACCACAACTCATTGATAAGGGCAACCAAAGCTCTCAGTACTTTTTTTAAAAAAAATTAAAAATATTTTTATTGAATATAAACATTAAAAAAGAACATTTAAGATGTTCTTATAAGATATAAAATTCAAACTTTATAAGATATTAAATAAGATATTAAAATACAAACTTTAACAATACAAAAAAAATTAAAACACACAAAGAGAAAAAAGAAAGAAAAAAAGAAAAAATACATTAAACCTTTATAACCTTTTTACGATAAATTGCATGATGTCGTATTTCCGTGTATATACAAGTAGGTTAAACTGTATTTCTTCTACAGTTCTCAATTATCAATCTGTTTAACTTTATCTATCTCTCTATCTCTCTATCTCTCTGTCTCTCTGTCTCTCTGTCTCTCTGTCTCTCTGTCTCTCTGTCTCTCTGTCTCTCTGTCTCTGTCTCTCTGTCTCTCTGTCTCTCTGTCTCTCTGTCTCTCTGTCTCTCTGTCTCTCTATCTCTCTATCTCTCTATCTCTCTATCTCTCTATCTCTCTATCTCTCTATCTCTCTATCTCTCTATCTCTCTATCTCTCTATCTCTCTATCTCTCTATCTCTCTATCTCTCTATCTCTCTATCTAAGTTGAAAGGGACCTTGCAAGTCCTCAAGTCTGACTCCCTGCTCAGGCAGGAAACCCTACAGCACTCCAGCCATATGGCAATCCAATTTCCTGTTTTACTAATAACCATTAATTAACATAGCCTTTTATCATATACATTACTTCTATTCCTTATGTATCTTTACCTATATATTCATTTTTCATTTTAAGAAAGCTCTCAGTACTATACCTCAACCTGAATCCTTATTGGAAAGGATCCAGATCAACCTTATAAGAGAAGCTTCTGCTTTGGTCTGTTGCAAATACAGCTTGAATCGCCAAGTTAGTGGTTGCTGTTCTTAATTATTAATGGATTCTCTAATATTTGCCATAAAACTCTCTTTTCAAGGGCTGTATTCTTGAATCATTGACTATGTGCCTTCTAGTTCATATCTCTGTCTGGTTGAAACCTGAGAAATGGGCTGAGGTAAAGATAATATTTCATTGAAAATTGATTCAAATATATTTACATAGATGCTATAACATTTAATGAAGGATACATGACAATAAGACATGTAATAGTTTTATATTTTGAGTCCTAAAAATGGCTAAAATACCTCAGGAAATGTGACAAAAATATAATAATTGATAAGCCATTGTTTAAAATGAAACAATAAAAACAAACAAACTAAAACCACCAAAACCATTAATAGCTAAACTTGACATTGTTCAATTGCTTTAATGCCTTAAATAGCAAGCAGTTACTGGCATAATGATGTATTTGTTGAGTGTTTCATATTTTTTGACACAAATTACTTGGTTTTATTTGATTTTTTAATGCATCTAGTAATAGCAGACATATTATGTATGATAAAAATGCCATTAACGGGGGTAAGTTGAAAGAATTTGTACATAAATCCAAGAAAAAATAACAGCATTTGGTAAAAAATTTATCAGCACTCCTCATGTCATCAGTGACAGGTAAAAAGTTAATGTGACCTGATTCAATTATTATTTAAAGGAAAGAAATGACCATTGAATATACAAATCATTTTATACTTCTGGACACATGGCATAGACATACAGATACAAAAACACAAGTAATAACATTTGCTTGCTAGTTTTTAAGGATTTCAGACACTTTGCTATGTTTAAAAAAAAGTCATTGATTATTAATAAACAAAATGAAGGCAGATGCATATATTAACAAATATGCATATGATGCATCTCCTTGATCTATCAACAGGTTATGAAGCCATTGACCATGACACCTTCTAGAGTGGCTCAATGGTTGGGAGTGATTGGTGTTAGTAATTGTGCTCTATACAGTTCTCTTCTTTCTTCTAAGAATTCATCCAGTCAGTATTGGTGCAGAGCAAAGGTCTTTTACTTTGAGGAGTGTGTCAGGGTTCTACCTTCTCCTGTTCAATATCTCCATGAAGTTACTGTGTTTCCCTGAAAGTAAGACAGTGTCTTACTTTCTTTTTATACCCAAAAGCCCCACTATGTCTTACTTTCGGGGTATGTCTTATATTGGAAAAAAATTGTCGGATTTTTTGTTTTAACCATAAAATTAACATTTAGACGCGGTGACGTATGGAGGGGGGGCGGCGCGGAAGTGGGCAGGAGGCGGTGCTCATTAAGATCAGAGGGAGGTGGCAGACGCAGCGACGTATGGAGAGGGGGACGGCGCAGGCGTGGGCAGGAGGCGGCGCTCATTTGGATCAGACGGAGGCGGCAGACGCGGTGACGATGGAGGGGGGCGGCACGGAAGTGGGCAGGAGGCGGCACTCATTTGGATCAGACAGAGGCGGCAGACGCGGTGACGTATGGAGGGGGGGCGGCGCGGAAGTGGGCAGGAGGCGGCGCTCATTAAGATCAGAGGGAGGTGGCAGACGCGGCGACGTATGGAGAGGGGGACGGTGCAGACGTGGGCAGGAGGCGGCGCGCAGCTAGATGAGAGGGAGGCGGCAATACCCCCGTGTTTCCCCGAAAGTAAGACATATGTCTTACTTTCGGGGTACGGCTTATATTAGCCGACCCCCCTGAAACCCCCGATACGTCTTACAATCGGGGGTGTCTTACTATCAGGGAAACAGGGTACTAGGGAGGTAGCTTCTCTAACAGTAAATGAGATATCATAAATAAGTTCATGATATCCAATTGTAAATCTATGTCCTAGAGCTAGGCTGATCAAATGATGCCTTCAAATTTTTTTTCCCTAGTCTGGAGAATGTAGAAAGGGTGAATACGCTTTGAATTAATCCTGGCAAGATCAAGTAATGGTGGATTTTGAGGGCTTCTAGATCTGGATATTTTCTATTTTTAAGTGTGAATGGGGGAATCACTTACACAAAGTTGATGAGCAATTTGTTTATTTATTTATTGGACTTATATGCCACCCCTCTCCATGGACTCGGGTCGGCTTACAACATTTAGATAAAAAAATATACAATATATAAAACATTTCTAAGCCAATTAATAAAATAGTTAATTTTACAATTATCTTAAAAATTAATCATTAAAATCAAAAAGTCACATGCATACTATCACATCGAATACATTCATTGGGCAGAAGCTGGGGTCTAATGACTCCAAGCCTGATGACATAAGTGTGTTTTCAAATTCTTACAGAAGGCAAGGAGGGTGGGGGCAGTGCAAATCTCTGGGGGGAGTTGATTCCAGAGGGCCGGGCCCCCCACAGAGAAGGCACTTCCCCTAGGCCTCCTCAAACGACATTGTCTAGTTAATGGGACTTGGAGAAGGCTGACTCTGTGGGACTAACTGGATACTGGGATTTGTGCTGCAAAAGGCCGTCCCGCAGGTAATCTGGTCCTATGCTATATAGGGCGTTATAGGTCATAACCAACACTTTGAATTGGGTTCAGAAACCAATTGGCAGCCAGTGCAGTCCGCAGAGTGCTGGAGAAACATGGGAATATCTTTAGAAGTCCTCTTGGACTAAAGGTCCTACTTAAACAGAAGATGTAATTGGGAAGATATTTTCACAAAATTATTTTATGTACAAACTTAGGTATATTTAAACCAGGTGATACTATTCACTTCATGTTTTGACTATTGGAATGTGATCTACATGGCGCTGTCTTTGAAGAGTATTTGGAAGCTTCAACTGGTACAGAAAGAAATGGCACAAAAGTTTTGGGTATGCTGAAATAAGTCCAAGTGACTATTGCTTTTCAAATTGCATTGAGTACTGTGAGCTTCAAGGTGCTAGGCATTACCTCATTACCCTTTATGCACAGAGCCAGGTTTTCTGTAGGACCATCTATCTCTTATTTTCCACATTCCATAAGATCAGATAGAATGAGCAACATAAAGAGCTCTTCTATCTTGTCCTATACTTGTTTTAGACTCAGTCCTGATTGGCTAGTGACAGTGTCTAACCCATCCTTGGAGGCTAGCTCCACCTACTATGGAGAACATTATTTTCACAGATGTCCTGATGCTCCTGTCCTGTTGACTTTCTGTAAGGCTTTAAAGACTTTATCTGTGTTCCTGGGCCTTGGGCAGGAATGATGTCAAACATATTTCCTATGAAGGAGAAACAGTTGTGATAGACTACAGAGTAACCACCATTTTTAGGGAAGGACATATATTGCACAAAGGGGTTGAATGAGTGGAGGAGAGAAATAATAATAATAATAAATTTATTGTCATTGTCAAAACAACGAATTGTCATTGGCAACGAAAGTCGTGTGACACCCAGAGACCAGTCCCACCATACATAAAATGTAAAAATAGAATAAAAAATAGAATAAAATGTCCCACCCACTACAAATTCCCCACCCTGAACCACTCAACCATCTACATGACAAACCGAGTGATATTGTCCAACAGTTCACTGATGGTGACCCTTTAGTTCGTTGTTAAGTGTGAGTATAGCTCTGGGATAAAAACTATTCAGGTAACGTGTGGTCCGAGTTCTAATTGTTCTGTATCTTCTGCCAGAAGGCAACAGTTCAAAAAGATTGTAAGCAGGATGAGAAGAGTCTTTGAGAATGGTATGCACCTTCCTAGAACAGCGAGATGTGAAAATGTCATCCAGGATGAGTAGCTCCAAGGATGCGTTAGACACTGTCACTAGCCAATCAGGACTGAGTCTGAAACAATGATGTTCTGGGCAGTTTTAATAATTCTCTGTAGAGCTTTTTTGTTCACTACAGAGCTGCTCCCATACCAAGCTAGAATGCCGTATGTCAGGACACTCTCAATGGTGCTGCGATAGTAGGACAACAGTAGATGCTGAGATAAATTTATCTTCCTGAGCATTTTCAAGAACTACAGATATGAAACAGCATGTCAGAATAGGACACAAAAGAAGAGAATAAAGATAGCAACTCCTTAGAATTTCCCAAGGCATATCTGTTAGGGTTAGAATAGCAAGAATTTAGCCTGGCAATATTCTGTCTGTTGTGTGTAAACAAATAAAGAAGAGAATCCTGGCTAAATTTTCTATGTCGATCTTGGGCTTAGACTAGACAATCTGGGTTTAGACAAATATTAAATGAATATGGTTACATTATTTATTCATTGGCATGTTTTGGGGTTATATTCAGTATTTTTATACTGGGTTTGTAGTTGTTGTATGAGTTTATTTTGGTAGTGTTAGTGTTTTAAATTATTAACTGTCCAAGATTATATCCTGAAATTTTCAGCCACATAATTGGTTTACATAAAATAAATATATAAATTTAGATAATGAATTAGCTCCAAAGTTAGAATTCTGCAGTGTTTTTCCAGTGTTTTTGAGGCCAAATAGTTACTTACAATCACCTGTTCTCCATTTCTGTGAATTCCACTTTGAGTAGCTTTTATATGTAAATTATATACCTGTGAGCCTCTCCATGTAATTTGAAAGTGTCAACCCTATGAGATATACCAAATGAAGGAACTGACTCCACAGGAAAACCAGAAACTATATTTTACTAAGATGGCTATAGTAACAGAATCATGCAAGCCTGACTGTTTTCCTTCCCTGCTCTTCCTTTTGTACCCCAGGAAATCAGGGGGAGGGGAAACAATCTTTTTCTAATACTTGGTCTGCCTCCCTGAGCCTAATGTATGCTTTTACATATTGCTGCCCTAATAGCTTCTGGATGTCTTATCCAAGGTCACCTGTGTGACTCACTACACAAAGCCTAAAAGAGAGAGAGAGAGGAGAGGGGGTGGGGGAGGAAGGGGGGGGAGAGAGAGAGATAGAGAGATTTTCATAATTTTGCTGAAGCACCACAATAGTAATGTAAAAATGGCAATAACTCCAACAAATCAGAATAAATTCGTTATTTTCTTTGCAACAATTCAGAAACAATTTGTGATTGGCTTCTAGTACAGGGGTAGGCAAAGTTAGCATGATCGGCTCAGGAATTCTGGGAGTTGAAGTCCACATGTCATAGAAGAGTCAACTTTGCCTATTCCTGTTCTAGTACATACCGATATGTATGCATAAATAAGCACTCCTTCACACACTTCCCAGTTTAGTGCATACCCCAAGGATTTTCTGGTGGTCTTCCAGCTGGTTTCAATCAAGACCCTGAACAATAGTTTTAGGATCATCCAGTTTAATTAGAAATTGCCAAGCAATCATGTTCATTTTTATCTGAATAAACATACATTGGATGTAACAATACCAAATACAATTCTGAGTGATAGCATCGTGCAATCTTTCAGTTACATACATAGTCTAGATCAGTGATGGTGAACCTTTTTTCCCTCAGGTGCCAAAATAGCATGTTTGCGCACTATTGCTCATGCGCGAGTGCCCATGCCCTTAATTCAATGCCTGGGGAGGGCAAAAACAGCTTCCCCTACCCCCTGAAGGCCCTATGAAGGTCGGAAATTGACTGTTTTCCAACTTTTGGTGGGCCTAGTAGACTCATGTTTCACCCTTCCCAGGCTCCAAAGGCTTTCCTGGGGCCAGAGGAGGGTAAAAGCACCCTCTCCCACCTCTCTGGAGGCTCTCTGGAAGCCAAAACCGCCCTGCCAGAGCCTCTGTGTGAGCCAAAAATCAGCTGTCCAGCACAGACATGCATGTTGGAGCTGAGCTGGGGCAACAGCTCACGTGCCAGCAGAGACGGCTCTGCGTGCCACTTGTGGCACCTGTGCCATAGGTTTGCCATCACTGGTCTAGATGATGCACCAGGACATATGCATCAGTGGTGGGTTCCTACCAGTTTGGTCTGGTTTGGGTAAACCAATAGCAACAGTGATGGAAGAGATCACTCACCTGTTAGAACATCATCATGGAGCTTCTGCACATGGACAGAAGCATCATGCGTGCTTCCCAAACCAGTAGCAAAGGTAAGTGAAACCCAGCCCCTGATACACATCCTTGGTTCTTCTGATGAAAAGATGGAACATATCTTCATGTAATGGCATTTCTTCAAAAATGTCCTCTCACATATGCAAGCTTTGAAATCATACCACACATATTCACACAAATGGCATCATGTGTATCTAAATTACCAACATGAAGACATTCCTTTTAAAAAAGAGCTTCTGAAACTATCTGTGTAAAGATGTCCAAAGATTTAGGAAAAGACAAGTTTGGCTGAATATTGTGATTCTTTCCCTTCCTGTAGGAAGATTACTAGAATGGATTCAGGCATTAGAAATTCATATGACATGGAACTTAGTCTTCTGAGTGAGCAGAAATGAAGGCTTAAATGATCTGTGTTTCTCTAAATCCACAATGGTCTTTTCGGGGATTTCTTGGAATATATTCCTACGTTGACTATCAAGATGCAAAATTGATTTCCCGAGGATTCAAATAAGGCTAATGTTGTGCCATTATTTTATGAGTGATGACTGGACTGACTTGGGCCACTATAGATTAGGTGGTTCGACTTTGATCCCGTATGAAATCATAGGCAAAGATAAAATATAAGGTGCAATCATTGAAGAATTAAAGGATAATTAATCTGAAGCATCAGCCTTTAATGAAAAATAGATCTTGTCAAACAAATCTGATATCATTTTTGATGAGAATATGCTGCTCTTCTTTCCTTTACACTATGAGATCTACATTCCATTGTTGATTTATTTGACTAGACAAACTGAATAGGTGAAATAAATATTATCCAAAGTGCTAAAGATGAGTTGGACTGAAGAATTATATCTGGCTGTATTTTCAAAAGCAAACCCTTGAATAATATAGCTTTGTTTACAGGGTTTTAGATGAAACTGAGGAACAAGCAATATGTAGTTATTGCAAATAAAAATGAGTATCTTCAGTACATGGCACATAAGCTAATGCATTATTAGAAATATAGAATATCAAAGACAAGTCTCATTTTACATATATAGTAATTCAAGAAGTCCAGAAGGTTTTGATGGATAGGACATAGATTGCCATTGTTATTGGCAGTCTGAATTTACATATACAGCCAATGATCTGAATGTACATATGGAGAATGATCTGAATGTACATAGTCAAATGTGTTTTGCACAAAAGCTGAATGTATGGAGGACTCCAAAGTTGGCAGAACATAGAAGTTATATATGCTGCTTTGTTCCATTCTTTTCTCAACTTCTACATTTCAGCTGGTATCCAGAAATCTAATCTGGACAAAGTTCTTTCTATATTACAACCCACTATATTGTAATAATTGTAAGATCCTGACCAGATGAAGAAGAAACAGTATTTTTAATAGAAAAATTGGTGAGAACATTTTTAAAAAATACTTTACGATTCCGAAAACAATTCCAACACACAAATTGGTTTTGTTCTTTTCTAAACCTAAAAATATTAACAATGGGTCACTACCATTTAGACAATAAGTGCGTTTACAATCTATGAGTCAATATATGGACTAACACATAAGATTTGCGGTTTCCTAGACAATCATTGAAAAGAAAACACATCACACTATCAGTTCAGAATCATACTGTGATCATCAGAAAGAAATGCGGGCGCTGTCTCACTGGCTCGACTTGTTACTGGATTATTCATATACTGACACGATGCTGGAGACAATCTCTCAGCAGGAGCCTTCATGTTTACTCCCAGCTACTTCCTAGTTGCTCTGTAAGGGAATTAATCTAGAATTGAAACAGTCATGCTTATCCTGTCTTATTTTGAAACCTGAGGAATAAAGGATAGAAATAAGAAAAAAATATAATAGAGTAGGGGAAAAAATCATTCATACAAAACTAATCAGATAATCATCTCCAAAAAGTCTGTAGGCTGATGATTAATTGATTTCAAATGTTACAATTTACCCATTCCTACTCTTTTAGTACATATATATAAGTATGTATGTACAAACAAACCCACATATAAAAAAGGTCTAGATTTTAAAAACATATACCCATATCTTCCGCTATTACTTATTTTCACATTCATTTTTAAAAAAAAATAATTATATTGCTTTAAAGCCTGTTCTATATGTTTCCTTGGATGTGGCCAATAGACTTTATGCTAGGTGAGTGTTCACAAAACTATGGCTTTAGTGGTTAAGCTTCTACAAACCTCTTTAGAACACTGCACTGATAGCAATGCACTATTCAAAACTATTTCTTAAACTGTATGAAGTTGATTTCCCACCGTCAACTATTAACTTTTTTTTCTTTTTTCCTCCTTTTTTAGTATTTAGATCACAACTCTTGAAGACTTAGCTATATTTTGACAGGAACTGACAAAGGGTGCCATGGAATTGTGACTCAATTGTCACCTTCAGCATGTTCAAGCTGAAAAACTCTGGATGAATGCTAGGTACTAATTAGAACTGTTATATTAGGAAAGCAAATACAATGGTGTCTAACATTAAACAAAGCATAGTTCACATCACAAATGGTTTCTTTTGTGTTCAGGTTAGTCTACAAAACCATTTTACATGTTAATGAAGCACAAACAATTATGGTTAAGGTAACCAGCTTTGTGCAATTACAAAAACTACATAAAAAGCCCTATTGTTTGTTGTCTTTTGATTTTTAATGCTAATTTTGCATAATTTGAGGATTTCATTTTGTATTGCAGCATGAAATTAGATTGTTGGACCTGTGAAGGCTTTAATGGATAGAGTAGCAAACTTATATGATAGAACCAAAACTAATTCATTACTTTTTAATGGAAAAGATAATAATTCTTCAGGACGAAGTGGACAAACAAGGTAGAAAAATGAAGATCTTCTAGGAAACTTTTATCCCGTGAAAAGAATTATGTAGACAGGAAAAGAAAAATGAATGACACATAAACCAAAAAAGGCAGGCTGTACATCCAAAGCATCTTCTAAATGTTAGTGACTATAAGTAAAATGATATCATAATTAGTAATGATTCATATCCCACCTTTAGAGCACAAGCCTGTTTTCTTAGAAACAAATCCCATTGTGATTCTTGCTTTCAAGAAAAGCAAATGGCAACAAAATACCAGCCTTAATTTTCTTTAAGTGCTACAGATGGTCTTAAAATGGAACTGTTGCTGCAGTCATCAACAATTGTCCCTCAGATTCAACACAGTAAGAGTGATGCTTCTTCCTGTGGAGGTATCACCAGTGACTTAAATGTCTCTTGAATAATATCATAGTACTATACAAATTGCCATCTCCTCGTTGCCACAGCTTTAGGAACTGTGTTAATGGTTGGAACAGCTTCTCATTCATTGCAACCATGCAGTCTCAGTGAGGTTCATGATAGAACTACAAATCACAAAAAAACATGGAGCTATCATTGAAAATGATAGGAAATGTCAGCCTTTCACTCCATAACACCTAGTTTTAGTTTTCTGATATGATTTTTATAGGAGCTCCCTCAGCTTCATAAATGTCATACAGTGAAAGTAAAAAGTCACACCATGTACTGGCATTAGGATATTGAAGGCAGCAGAAACTTAATATATGGGCAACATTTTTACTTGTAATCTCTTTTCCTTGTCATATGTTTTGTATTTGAGTTTATTTGTAACAATAATATGAAATTTCCTAAATTACAGTCAATAAAATGTTTTATGTACTGTAACATTAATATAGATATGTACCAATGATAGTGTGGAAATATTTTTGGAATTGGAATAGTCATTTCCACCAAAATAGTTGGATTCCATCTAGTGGTGGGCTCCTACAGGTATGCTCAGGTATGCAGTACTAGTAGCAAAAGTTTGGTCAGGTACACAGTACCAGTAGCAAAAGTTTGATTTTTTTTCTTTTTTTTCCCTTCTGGGCTCTGGGTATATTTTTCCTATCACAGTAAATGAGGTTGAATGTGTATAATTTTAGAAGAGCTGTGCATGTGTTTGTGTGTTCATACACTTTATATAGTAGATCAGGCGTGGAAACGCAGTGGGGTAGCAAAAATGGAGCTCAAGCCCAGAACACCCAATTTGCACTGAAAGATGTTGAAACAAAATGCAAAATGTGTGGTAGTAAAAATTTTGGTAGCCCATCATTGATTCCATTTATAAATCCTTCTTTCTTCCAGATAGTCTTTAAGATTGTCTTTTAATATTGGGAATCCCCAGTACCAATTAATGCCAGAAATTGAAAAACTGAGAAATCTTATGATGCAGACAATGACAGAAACTACCTTGAAGATATTTGACAGCAAATTATCAAAAATTGATTTAAGCTCAGAACAGAAACAGAACATTAGAAAGAAACTTCCTCTTTGTTTAAAAAAACCTTATTGCTATAAGGGAAAGGAGGAAGGACTTGCCAGGATTTCAAAGTTCTGTCACTATAATCTTTATCAATAAAGAGAGGTCCAATAATCTTTTGAGTCTATTTCTTGATCAATCATATGTTGAAGTCATGACACATGGTACTGCAAAAGGGCCATTGTATTGTAACCTAAATAAGGATTAATACCTGTTACATTGTTATTTTAGGATTGCTGTATAGAAAGTTCTTTGGTTATGACCAGTAATGGGCAGTCAACATTCTTACTGCCACACTGTGGGTGTGGCTTATTTTGTGGGTGCAGCTTAATGGCCATGTGACTGGGTAGGAGTGGTTTGCCGGCCATGTGATCAGGTGGGAATGGCTTGAACGATCTTCATCGTTCAAGTGAAGTGTTAAGTCCTTGCCTTACAACCTTAGCAGTGTTGCTCACTGGGGTGACAATTTGCTTCGCGTTTCTCGCGCCTTCCATCCTGGGTCGCCCTCCCGCCTCAGGCTGGGTAGCTAGGGGAATGGGTGCTGCCAGAAGCATAAGTGCGGCCAGCGCCTCTTTCAGCCACACCTTCTGCTTGTAGCTCAGGCGGAAGGTGTCCCCCTGAGGCTGGAGGGGAGTCAGGCAGGAGAGAGGGAAGCTCGTCCGAGGCCAGGAAGGAGGAAAGAGGAAAAAAGCAAGGAGCACAGATGCAGCAGCAGCAGCAGCAGGGAAAAAAAGGAGAGCCAAGCTGAGACCAGTAATCCAGGAAGTGACAGCCGCCGATCAGCTGGAGCTGTGCACACATCTTCATTTCCGCTGGTGGAACTGTGTTCCATCCTGTCCTGCCTGCTGCCCACCCCTGGTTATGACCCTTATTGGGACTAGAATTTTCCTCACTAGGCAAAATGGATCCTAAGCAAACATCCTATCACATCACTATGTCATTTTGCACTTGCAGTTGAAGTCATTAAACCAGGACCATGTGGTTATCATGGCCAAGATGAAGAAGTTGGTATATCTAGTGAAGGGCTCCCAAAATTTTTACTACCACACTGTGGCCGTGGCTTATGCATTTTCTTTCAACATCTTTCAGTGCAAATTGGGTGCTCTGGGGAAGAGCTCCATTTTTGCTACCCTCACTGTGTTCCCCCCCATCTGGGCAGTAACCCACCCCTGGCTGTATCCCACTGCCATTTCTTCTGTTGCCATCCCCAGATGACCATTGTGGCCATCTTCACCTTTCTTCCTTTTCTTCTCTCTCTGCATTCCTTAGCACTTAGCTCAAATCCAGACCAGTCTAAAGGATATGGACTTTCATATGGGCGATGCTCTGCAAAATTTCTACCTAAACCTTCTGCCTTTGCCTGCAGAGTTTCGTGTGTCCTGGTCTGCCCTGGGGAACCTTCTCAGGGTGAGGTTCAGCTAAGCTACCTAGGACAGCTTGGCAGGACTTGGCAGGAGACTTGGCAGGAGAAGCTTTGCATGATTTTGGTCATAGGAGAGGCTACATCTCCGAGCCTGGGTTTGGGCTGAGCGGAAGGAAGGAAGAAAGGAAGGAAGGAAGGAAGGAAGGAAGGAAGGAAGGAAGGAAGGAAATACCAATAAGGCCAGAGAGCTTCATTTTTAAGATACCTGACCAAGAAATCATACTTCTGAAACATTGCATGGAAAGATGCTGCACAATAAAAAGTACAACATTTCATTTTTTTCAGGACTGAAATTTTCACAGTATGCATTCTAAAAATCTGTATAACTGAATCTCTGAGATGCTACTTTATACTTTCAGAGACATTTTAATTTATGTGTTTCCTTAATGTAAGCAAATTCACCATTACATATTTAGATCATAATATTACACTATTTCCAGAACTTCTGGATCAACTCTAAGGATACACGCAAAAAATAAGAGCTTAAACATTCTTAGCATGTTTGCATTGTAGCATTTCTTTTTTGAAATATTCACCATCATTTCCTGCAACCCTTAATGTGAATAAAGGGCACACAATGGGATATTTTGACATGTTTTACATCTTTCCTCTTTTTTTTTATCCTTTTATTATCTACTGTACTATAAAATTTGAAATTAAAAAATGTCTAAAATCTAGTTTTGTTAATATTTATCTATTGATTTATACTTTTAACAAAAACCCTCTATACTTTTTTCTGATACAGTCACCATCTTCCTCTGTGTATTTACCAAAATTCTGTGCTTCTATTTTAATTTCTCTATAGTTTTTTTTATTTCACTTTTAGTTTATATTCAAGGTTTAAAAGGAAGTGGGCTATTAAAGTCTTCAGCAAAGCATTTCCACTGTTATCATCTGGTAATTATTTTCTTTTTCTTTTTTTAATTACCAATTGGTATGTGAATAATTGATTCATGGCTGTCACAGCATGGAGATGACATTGTATTTTCTTATTCCATTTTTGCTACCTCCCACTGTCTGCTTACTCTTTTCTTCTTTTTGCAGTCTTTGTTGACAAAAAGCCACACACATTTGGTGAACTGTAGCTTCCACTTCCACCAAGAAGCGAAAGGAGGCGAAAGCTCACTATTTAACAAATTGAATAACATTGTCACTTAATTTTGTATCAATATTGCAATAATTTAAAACTGCATAATCAAAACATCATTTCACCAATTTGTAAATTGCTGCATACACATCTGTTTAAGGTCTTCCACAGTTAATTAAGCTGCTTATGCGCAAACAAGTTTAAAACAAACAAGACTGAACTTCATTTAATAGGCTAGAAAATAGAACATATTTCTAAATTTATAAGACTGAAAAATAGTTATAAAGAAACAACTCCAGCTTAGTTTATTGGAGCTTAAACAAGAAAATCAGTCGGGGTTTCCTATTGGTAGGACAGACCTATAATAATATGTACAGTTTTTACAGGAAGTACATTTGTGGGTAAAAATGAAAGAGTGTGGCATTCCATAATGATCATAATGAACTAAGATGGAAACAGTAGGACCACACCCACCTTCTATGCATTTATACAAACGTGATCTGCAAATAACACATCTATGGGACTTGAAATATCACAGGATTTATTCCAAGTTGTATTCTAATGTAATCTTTTCTATGAGCTCTTCAAGCAAGTCTGAATACATTATGCTCCTTTGGAATGGCCAGATAAAGAACCATTTATAACTTTAATCACATGTGTAATGGACTGTAAGAAGAGGAGGAACATTCACAACCAAAACAACATAGATTTTAAAAAAATGTGAGTCTGAGGAATAAATGTAATTTGAGAAACTGTCTCAGACTTTATGCTTCCTAGTTGTACTAAAAATAAAGGAAGGGGGTAAAAGGCATTCACATTTGCAAAATTCTTTCACTATAACCTTATAATAGAATTTTATACATACATACATACATACATACATACATACATACATACATACATACATGTGTGTATGTGTGTGTTTGTGTGGGTGTGTGTATGCAGATGGTTTTTTTAGTATTGTGCATGTAAAGAGAATCTCCCACGAACTTCAAGCAGCTCTCAAAAAATGTCAAGACCAAGGACAAATCGATCTGTACATGGACTACTGTGTTGGCTGCATCAAAATTAAGAACCACAATCTACCATCCAGCCTTCAAACCACCATCACCCCAAATCATCAAAACTTCCAATTCACCTTCAACCAAAACCAACCTCCCATAAACCAAAACTAGGTATGCACTTAATAACCTAAGACTTTAATCAAACTGAATATGGATTAACAGTTGGCTGACCAACCGCACCCAATGAGTAGTCCTAAATGGATCCAAATCCACATGGAAGGAGGTAGGCAGCGCCTTCTGCCACATGAATCCCAGTGACCAGTTAGGTCCCACAGAGTTGGCCTTCTCCAGGTCCCGTCGACTAAACAATGTCATCTGGCGGGACCCAGGGGAAGAGCCTTCTCTGTGGTGGCCTCGACCCTCTGGAACTAGCTCCCCCCAGAGATTAGGATTGCACCCACCCTCCTTGCCTTTCATAAACTCCTTAAAACCCACCTCTGCCATCAGGCATGGGGGAACTGAGACATCTCCCCCAGGCCTATATAGTTTATGTATAGTATGTTTGTGTGTATGTCTTGCTTTTTAAATAAGGAGTTTTTAGATATTTTTAAATATTAGATTTGTTGTACTTATTTATTTATTTATTTATTCATTCATTCATTCATTTATATATTTATTTATTAGATTTGTATGCCGTCCCTCTCCGTGATGATAAGGGGACTGAAAACCAAGACATATGAAAAGAGGAACTGGGCTTGGATATTCTAACAAAAAGGAGGGCCAGAGGGGACATGATAGCATAAGATATTTGAGGGATTGCCACAGAGAGGAGATGGTCACACTATTTTCCATAGCACCAGAGGGCCAGATCAGAGCAATGGATGGAAACTGTCCAAAGAGAGATTCAACCTGGAAATTAGGAAAAACTTTCTGATGGTGAGAGCGACCAACCAGTGGAATGGACTGCCAGCGGAGGTTGTGAACACCCCATCACTCGACACATTCAAAATGAAATTGGACTGACATCTGGTTGGGATGGTGTAGAGTTCCCTGCTTGAGCAAGGGGTTGGACTTGATGAGCTGCCAGATCCTTTTCAACTCTAATAATAAATAAAATAAATAAATAAATAAATATTGTTAGTTAAATGATATGCAGGTTATAAACACCACTTATATTATCAGGATGAGTGTATGACTGTGAGAGTGTGATGTTTGTGTTCATTTCTATGTGTGTGTGATAGGATCTCTGCCTCTCCCCCACCACTGTGTACTGTATATCTCTGTGTGTGTAAGAATAACTAATATCATGGTATCTTGTGGCACTTTCTCACAAGATATCATTTTAAAATATAGACTTGTACTTTAATATGTTTTAATGTAACGATTCTTTTAAAAATGAATAGTTGCAAAGTCATACACATCACTGAAATTTTTGCTGTCTATATATTGTTTTGATGTCCTTATATTATAAAGGACAACTTTGTGTTTCAGCCATCAATGTATTTGTGCATTTGTAGGTGGGTGCTAATAATGCAGTATTACCTCATCCCTAAAAGGAAAGTAGTCCCAGACTATTTAAATTGCCTCAGATAATTTAAATTCTAAATAGTATGAACTAAGAACTTATTAGAAAATGTGGTAAAAATAATGTTATATTAGAACAGGACTGGAGTCACTTATCTATAGTTTACAAGGCAGAAAGGGTTCACAAGTTGTGGAAACCAGTAACAATTTGAAGAAGGATACTCCAGAAGGAAGTGGAAAGAGTAGTAATACCAAGAAGCAATCTTTCTTTCTTTCTTTCTTTCTTTCTTTCTTTCTTTCTTTCTTTCTTTCTTCCTTCCTTTCTTCCTTCCTTCCTTCTGTCCTTCCTTCCTTCCTTTCTTTCTCTTTCTTTTTCTGCCTATATTTATTTTAAAAAATTCAAGGCAGGGAACATGCATCATACTCATTCCTTCACCTCCCCTTCCCCCCACAAAGGATGGGTATCCAAGATCACCCAAGCATATTTCATGTCTAACATGGCAGAAATGGGATTCAGCATGTTCTGACCAGTTCTGGAGAACTAGTAGCAGAAATTTTGAGTAATCGGATACTACCTCTGACTGGCCCCATCCCCATCTATTCTCTGCCTTCTGAATCCCAGCTGATTGGGAGAAAATGCAGATTTTTCAGTAACCTTTCCCTGGAATGGGGTGGGAATTGAGATTTTACAGTATCCATCCCCTGCCACGCTCACCAAGCCACACCCACCAAGTAAAGCCACGCCCACTAAGCCATGTCCACATTACCGGTAGTGAAAAAAATTAATCCCACCACTGCTACATGGGTTTAGAAGTCACAGTCTTCTGGTTTCTAGCCTGGTGCCTTAGCCACTACATAAAACTAGCACAAAAGGGGAAATAAAAGACAACAGTATTACCAGTATCACTATTAGTTACAAGTGGAGAATCAGGAAAGGAAAAACGTGTAGGAGAAAGGTCTTTTCTCAAAGCTCCTTCAAAGTCTACAATTTTCATTCTTGGAACTTTTTAGCAGGTGGGAGGGAGAAACTATATCTCTTGTCCATTTTTTTAAAGTTCTCAGATCCACTAGCTCTCCATATTTATCAGATTAATATTTAGTCATCAAACCTGTTCCAAATTGTCAGACTGTTAACCAGTTTGAAGATTTCAGAGTCCTATTACCTCTCTGAAATCTTCAAACTGATTAACAGTCTGACAATTTGTTTTCCCCAAATCTATACTGGCCATATTTGGTCAAATATGAAGTTACTGGTTTACATCTATGCAATGGCTAGAATATTGAAAAGAGATAAAAAAAAGAGCTTGGAGAGCAACTTGAATTTTCTTTGGAAGGAAATGAAAGGGGCAACTGCAGATCTACTCATCCATTGTTGGAACACTTGAGGTTGCAGGAAATTGGCTTGAGGCCTGACCATCTCATTTACTTAAAATTGTATGACTAGAGAGGTTCCAGTTAAGGCAATACTGCCTTAGAGCAGCAAACCAATGGATAAGCTGTGTGGTCAATGGAGAGGAAACAATATGGTCAGATCCCCTGATGATCTAGTGTTGCAGATCATTATGCATTTCTGCTTGGGGATGTAATATAATAGATAGCATTTGAATTCACTACAAATCTTTTGCAGTTTGCCACAATTTGTTATTCTCCGAATGCATTGGGATTACAGCTTCCAGAATTCCCAGGCACTATAGCAAATTGCTGAATTCACTGGAGGAATTTGCAAGTAGTTTTAGCCCTACTGATTACTTTGAGTGGTAGTACTATAAAAGCAGTTATGACTTTTTTTTAAAAAGGAGATGTTCATGATTTGCAAATATATTTTTAAAAAAGTAATTATATTTCAGTGTTAATCATATTTACCCTACAACAAATGATTTTGCATTTAATGCAAATGATTTGCTATGCATTTTTAATTACATCCCCAATTTAATTTGAATAGATTTAATTTCCTCTGTAAATTATTCATATGTATATTTTAATTGCAAGTTAATTTTGAATGATTTTTTTCAGTTATATTTGTTCTTCAAAGGGAGACCTGTAATGATACTGAATGTTTCTCATTTTCCCAAAGTAATGAGAAGACAGTGCTGCAGTTTTAGGACACCAATATAGAATTTAGCTTAAGTAGAAAAGGAAAAAAGAAGGAAGGAACATGTGATGGAATGTGCATTTGGAGAAGCAGTGAGATAGAGTTTTGGCAACATAGACCTTTCCCAGAAAGAGATATTGATTAAGAACATAAGAAGAGCCATGCTGAATCAGACCAAAACCCATCGAGTCCAACATTCTATGTCACACAGTAGCCCACCAATTGTCCATGGAGATCTTGAGCAGAAAGAGAAGGCAATGAAGCGACTGTACAGTCCAAAACTAATGAGGGAGGTGGTAAGAGATTCAGCGAAAGCACATCTTTCAGTCTGTCAAGATATATTTAGTTGGTTAGAAGGTTATAGTTTTAGTTTGGCAAGATTCTGTCTATTAAATGCAAGCATATAAAGGAATTCAATTGAATTTCTCTAGGCTCAGACTTGACAGAACATTAGAAAATCACTGTTTTGGAAACATAGAAACATAGAAGACTGACAGCAGAAAAAGACCTCATGATCCATCTAGTCTGTCCTTATACTATTTTCTGTATTTATCTTAGGATGGATATATGTTTATCCCAGGCATGTTTAAATTCAGTTACTGTGGATTTATCAACCATGTCTGCTGGAAGTTTGTTCCAAGGATCTACTACTCTTTCAGTAAAATAATATTTTCTCATGTTGCTTTTGATCTTTCCCCCAACTAACTTCAGATTGTGTCCCCTTGTTCTTGTGTTCAATTTCCTATTAAAAACACTTCCCTCCTGGACCTTATTTAACCCTTTAACATATTTAAATGTTTCGATCATGTCCCCCCTTTTCCTTCTGTCCTCCAGACTATACAGATTGAGTTCATTAAGTCTTTCCTGATATGTTTTATGCTTAAGACCTTCCACCATTCTTGTAGCCCGTCTTTGGACCCGTTCAATTTTGTCAATATCTTTTTGTAGGTGAGGTCTCCAGAACTGAACACAGTATTCCAAATGTTGTCTCACCAGCGCTTTATATAGCGGGATCATAATCTGCCTCTTCCTGCTTGTTATACCTCTAGCTATGCAGCCAAGCATCCTACTTGCTTTCCCTACCGCCTGACTGCACTGTTCACCCATTTTGAGACTGTCAGAAATCACAACCCCTAAATCCTTCTCTTCTGAAGTTTTTGCTAACACAGAACTGCCAATACAATACTCAGATTGAGGATTCCTTTTCCCCAAGTGCATTATTTTACATTTGGAAACATTAAACTGCAGTTTCCATTGCTTTGACCATTTATCTAGTAAAGCTAAATCATTTACCATTACAGATGCCTCCAGGAATATCAACCCTATTGCACACTTTAGAGTCATCGGCAAATAGGCAAACCTTCCCTACCAAACCTTCCCCTATGTCACTCCCAAACATATTTTAAACGTAAACCAGGAGTGAAATCCTCCCAGTTCAGTCATACCTGTTGGTCATAGGAGGGCGAGCACGAAGGGAATCTGAAGCTCCGCCCACCCACACAGATGCTGCCATTTGGGTTCTTTTACTTTCTGTACATGAACAGAAGACTTTGTGCATGCGCAGAGGGTAAAAGAACCCAACTGGGTGTGTCTGGGCAGGTGGGCGGAGCCTTGTGCTCCTTTTGCAACTGACAGGCACAAGTAAACTGGGAGCATTTCACTTGTGACATAAACAGTCATGGATGACTCTAGGAGCTAATGCTCATCTTTGTTTCTTAGCTGAGAGAGCCAGCATTATCCAAAACCAACCTACTTATCTACTCACATTTGCATGGTTTTGAACTGCTAGATAAGCAGTATCTGGTGCAAGTAACAAGAGCTCACCCCATCGCGCAGTGCTCAAGTCTTGAACCTGGACTGTCAGCTTTGTGGCTGACAAGGGGCGTACATAAGCGCACTAGAGTGCCTTCCGTCCCCTGTCCTATAGTCTCTCCTATATCTTGTATTTCTTCTCTACTGTATCCTCTATAACATTCATTGTGTATTATTGTGTATTGGACCAAATAAAAAATAAAAATAAATAAAAGTTCAGCATCTTTAACTACTGAACACCATACAGCTCTAGGGAAGCCTTTCTAGCCTGGAGAGGGTGAAACACAAGCCTACTGGGCCCACCAGAAGTTGGAAAACAGGCCATTTCGGCCTCCAGAGGACCTCTAGGGCATGGGGAACTGTGTATTAGGAACATCTTATTTACAAATGGAGCATTGTGGAAACATCTATCTGCAAACAAGAGTCACACATAGTAAAATATTTTATCATTGTTTTACAGACTGCTTAAGTCACGGCAAACTTTTTTGTAAAAAAGGTATTTGTAATATTTCTTCTTATTTTGTTCTAACTTAAAAAAAACAGTTCTGTGTAGATTACTGACCAAGAAATGCTGATAGAAATCCCCCTGAAATCTACATAGTCATAAAAACCACCGTTCGAGTTGAAGCTATGCATATTGAGACTAGCCTTTGTCCTTACTTTTTATCTTTCAATTTGTTTCTTTCTTGTTGTTTCTTCAGTTGAACATATTGGTTGATTTGCCACATGAGCAGAGTGTTGTTCTGCAATGGACATAAAATGCACTGAACAGAAGATGCTATAAAAATTTCTCACTTCTTCTCTGCCCCCCACCACACCCCCTGCTTTCTGCAGTGATTGAACATATCACTTGGTTCTGTGTCCAAGCTTCACTGGTCTAGGGGCCTGAGATCATAATTTTAAGTCCTTCAGTGGCCTTCCAGCCAGGTTTCTTACACATCGTATGTCTAGCATGACTTGGGCTATTGTTTTATTTATGATGCAATCAGATGCTCTGAGGACGTGAGCTGTAACTTTTCCATTGCATAAAACACTTTTTTTAGTTTGTGACATTCATCTCTTGTATGTAGTTTTAGTATTTTATTTTTACTCAACCTAACTACAATAAGAAATAAAAAGGGATTCACCTTTTCAAAGTTATGAGATAATTATGAAAATTCAAATAACATTAAGTTTCATTGGTAGACACAACCAGCTCATGCTTTTTTTAGAACATACCTTAGCCCAGTGATGGCAAACCTATGGCACGGGTGCCACAGGTGGCATGCGGAACCCTATCTGCTGGCATGCAAGCTGTTGCCTAGCTCAGCTCCAATGTTCACGTGTGTGCTGTCCAGCTGATTTTTGGCTCACACAGAGGCTCTGGGAGGGCATTTTTGGTTTCCAGAGAGCCTCTGGGGGGATGGGGTGGGTATTTTTACTCTCCGGCAGCTCCAGGGAAGCCTTTGGAGCCTGGAGAGGGTGAAACACAAGCCTACTGGGCCCACCAGAAGTTGGAAAACAGGTCATTTCCGGCCTCCAGAGGACCTCTGCAGCAGGGGAAACTGTTTTCTCCCTCCCCAGGCATTGAATTATGGGTGTGGGCACTTGCGCATGTGCGATAGCATGCATACACGTTCTTTTGGCACCCAATGGAAAAAAGGTTCACCATCACTGCCTTAGCCTATATGTATAGACAGACAGATAGATAGACAGACAGACAGACAGACACACAGACACACAAACTAATAACTGAAATTTAAAATATTTGAGGTTCATAATTTTGATGTCTTGTATCGAATAAAAGTACTAAAAAGTACTAAAATGTTTTTCAATGCAGTGTTTTAATCAGTTAGTAGCCATTAATTTTCTCCAGATTTGTTAATGTTTACTAATGTTGTTGCTGTTAAGCTATTAAGCGATGTGTCAAGGCATCCATATTCATTCCTACTTCTAGTGCCTCACTTTTAGATATATTTATTTACATTAAAATATAATTGTTATGCTCTCTAAGGAATTGAACTCGGTCTCCACTTTTTCCACTTTCAGGAAAAAAGTCAAAATTATTATCTTTAGCAAAGATTTTTTAAATTTGATTTTTATTAGTAATGATTGTTATATATTGTTATATATTATATATAACACATATTGTTACATGTTCTCCCTATTCTGCCTAAGCCTTGGAGCTATTAGTGATGGGCAGAATGACTCTGAAATTCTAAAATAAATGTATGAGAGGATTTAAGAAAGAAATTTATTTAAGAGGGGTGGCATACAAATCTAATAAATTATTATTATTATTATTATTATTATTATTATTATTATTATTAAGCGAAGAAGAATTTTTTCAACATTTCTCTTTCATGTAAACCATATAAATACCTTATCGCTTTGAGATTTAACTGAAGCATGGAAAGCTAAAAAAAACCTGAAGATAGTGAAATGAGACATAAAAGATAACATACTCAGGTACATTCCTCTTCCCTAAAAATAAATATATGCAAGAATATGTCATCATGCCCATATTAGATAGACAGATAGATAGACAGACAGACATATAGATATAGATGCATAATTTTTATTGTGTTTTTATCATTAAACAAATACTCACAATTTAAGCATAGTTCATTTACATATCATTTACATAATAATAATAATAATAATAATAATAATAATAATAATAATAATAATAATAATAATTTATTAGATTTGTATGCCGTCCCTCTGCAAAGACTCGGAGCGGCTCACAACAATAATACCATATCGTTACATTCAAATTCAAATATGTTCCATATATTTTTAGCATTTTAATTCTACTTCTATGTTATCTCTTACTTTTCTGTTTTTTATTCTCAATCCAGTTGTACTACTTCTTCCATATTGCATAACATGCTGAATCTATTTGTCCTTTCAATTCAATTGTTAATTTGTCCATTTCATCACAATTTTTTTTATCGCTAAACTTTCAGACGCTGTATTCATTTCTCTTTAACACTGCACAAATGCTATTCTTGCTGCTGTTATTACATGTAAAATGACATATGTTGTTCTTTTGTTATATTCCCCTTTAACAATCACTAGCAAAAATAACTCTGGGGTGTATTCTATTTGAAATCCTGGTATTTCTTGTATCAACCCATGAATTTTTTCCCCACATTTTTTTTTGTTTCTGAGCATAATCACCAGGTACCTTCTGTTTAACTACATTTCCAACCATTTGGTTTCATGTTTGGGCAAATCTTCGCTAATCTAGAGGGTGCCAGGTACCAGCAATAGAACTGTTCCCTTTGTACTTTGCTGATTTGGTTATTTTATAACTTCTGTTCCTAATGTTCTCCCAATCTTCCAACTGAATACTATGCCCAACATTTTTTGCCCATGCTATCATAATTCCCCTTGCTATATTTTTGGCTCTATCAAATTCTAATAAGTAATTATACATTTTTGTTATCAAGTTTTCATTCAGGCCAGTTAGTATTTTATCTAATTATTGTTGCATCATCTCAAATCCATATACATCTTTGTCTTTTTGGTACCATGATGGAAGTTACAAATAGGGCCACCACTCTATAATTATGTCCTGTTCTTTCAATTGCTATCTCTTTTTCAGATTCCCTTGTCTATCTCAAATTTCATTGTATTTGAACCTTTTACTTATATCCAAAGTATTCAGGTGGATCATCACCTCCATTATCCATACCTGTTCAGCCGGGCTCTATGGTATGAGCCTCCCGAAAATTCAAGGGTAAAAAATTCAGACACACACTTGAAAATTCAAAAACATTGTTTTTTATCACAAAATTCAAAAGAAACAAAGCACCCTTTTTGTATTGCAAAGAGTGCTTTTCCCAAAACAAACTTGTAGGCTGTAAAAACCCCTTAAACAGTCCTTAAGTATTTAGCTAGCAGCTGTGAAGAAACGTCACATCCCTCCTTCTTCCACGAGTTGAAACACACACGCTTTGCTCTGCCTTGGTTTCAAAGTCTTGAAAAATCAACAGAGTACTGAAACAGCAAGTCACAGTCCAAACCAGTACGATCAGATAATCTCCACACTGCAAGGCCAGCATGCTGCCTATTTAACAGCAGCCCTAATTACTTGAACCCCACCCAACCACAAGTGGACTCAATTATCTCCTATAATACTTTTGAAGCTGTTCACTCCTATGGATAGCTCTACGCATGCGTGGGGATGATTGACTTCTTCCTGGGCTGTCTTCCAAGCCCCCCTCCTCCATCTCAGCGTCACTTCCTTCTGCAGAGGACAATTCACTGTCTGACTCTGTCGGCAGCAAAACAGACCTATGACATGTTGGTGTTTCCCCCGCATCCACCTCCTCAGTCCTTGGGGCAGGAGCTGGGCCAGAGCTAACCACAACAGATACCATCTGGGGATTTCCCTGTAATGCCTTCTCTTAGTCTTTTGCCATACTTTTATCAATTAGTTTCATGCATAAATTAGTTCAGTCTTTCAACTTTAAAAAGAAAAGGGTTTTTGAAAATATAGGTGTTGTTATAAATGTTTTCATGAAAAGTCATTTGCGTTTATAATTATAATATTGCCTAGCACACATTTTTTTGTAAATAGAATGTACATCTTCCTGTAACCTATTTCTCCTAATGTGTTAATTTTTATATGCAGGTTTTATTATTTATATTTTAGCATGTTTTCTTTGATCAGAGAATCGCATTATAAAATTCAAACATTTGAATTTAGTGTGCCTTTTACAGTCAAATAATATGTATAAGACAAGTATGAATTATATGATGGGAGAAAAAAATGAGTTGCTTCTTATAATATGCACCAAATAATGTTACATCTAAGAGAAATGTAATTATGTTCAGTTTTCACACATATGCAGTTCTGTTTTTTAAAAAATGCATTAACTTATGTACTTTAAGACCACTGTATTCCAAAAAGATAAGAAGTTGTTTACTAAAAAGGCATTTATTAGAAAAATGTGCTTACAGAAATGAAAATATTAGAGAAAATGGTTAACAGAAGTACATATGAATCTTCATGAAGTATGTAAGTGTAGACATTTGCAAACAGGTGAGAAGAAGCTTATCCTTGAAAAATAGGACATTATAGACAGTGAAACATATTTATCAATCTATCCATCCATATAACTTTCAACATCATACTGTTTTAGCACTGATCTGAATTATAAGCAACAATGATATCACCAGTTAGAGTGAACGACTAGAAGATGTCTTTAGTCTTCATATTTGAAGCTTGTAGAGGCATATTGAAATTATTCATAAATTAATTTTTATTTTAAAAATGTTAAACCATAACCTATATTTAAATCCAAAAATTGGTTCTGCTTCTATGTTCAACATATATTGTCATTTATAAACAAATTGATTTCATTGTCTTTCAAGTTGCACGAACCAAACACTTTATTTATGTGCATATTTTTTTTATTATTCCATATCTGCATAACTGTCTCATTGTAAAACCTCCAGCAATTTGCAACACTAGTTTAAGACTAAAATAATGTTTGTGGGCTAGAATTTTGTTAGAATGATTGTAAATAGGGGAAATAAATCTTACATTTTATAGTATAACAAGCAACACAGCTGATGCAAATTTGGGGCCGTGTTTGCATTTCTAATTCAGAAATGCCTTTATTTTCCGCCATTTCTTTCATTTACTATACATGAACTGATTGTATTTTGTTATTACAAAGAAATCTCTTCTTTGGACCCTCTCTTCCCCGGACATTGCCATCTCGTGTGAACTAAATACATCATCAGTGAAGCTCATTCTCCTGTATTACACCAATATATCACTGGAATGACATCTGGTTCTGATGATGTATTACATTAATACATGATCAGAGTATGAGGGGCTCCTATGGGGTATTAAAAATGTGTGCTAACAAAGGAATAACAGTCCTGGAATCCAGTAAGCTTTAATTACCAAATGAGGACTGCTTTGTAGCCAGGTAATACGTAATGTGGAAGCTCCTACATCATCCTGAACAGAGAAGAGCAATCTTTATCCCTATTATATTACCCATGCAGCTTTGCACAGCATTTCTGCAGGCTGAAATTGCCTGCTCTTTTCAATGTTTCAAAAACCATAGCTACCCCAATATTTTACACTGCCATATGAATTATTCAGATGCTTTTATTTATTCTGTTCACCTCACCTTCTCCATGATAACTAAGCAGGCCATCAAATATGTAGTGATAAATGTAGCCTTTTTAAAATAAATCTACTATTTTCCTCTGATAAAATTTTGCACTTACTCATAATGCAAAAAGAAAACAAAATTAGCTTCTGTTTGTGCAAACCATGTCCTATTTGTTACGCAATTCAGTTTTAAAGAAAACATGTGTTTGTCAATTTGGACAAATTATAAACTAGACATTCTGCATTATATTGCAATTATCTGATTATTAGCATTTTGATTTAGTTTATGAGCTGCACTTCAAAATGCTGCTATACAAAGTCAATTTTCTATAACATATCCATTTCTCATTTCTCTGAATCTACTCTTCTTTATTTATCTGGCATTAGCTAAATTCTCCTATAGCCTTCGAATAAAATCGTAAAAAGGTCACATAGTATTCAACATTGTACCTTTTGTATTTCAGGCTTATTTAATTATAAAGTAAAATCACATTACAAACACATACACATCTATCCAAGAGACAAAATTTAAAGTCTGTCTGTAAGACATCAACTGTGCTTAATTCCAATAGTACTCAAACCTTGGAAGAGACTGTTTTGTTTAATAAGTATTTATCTATTGTTAATGTCTTTGGAGAATTCATCTTGGGGTATACACTGAAGATAAATGCAGATGTACGAGGGTTTATGAAAAATGTCACAGCAAGTGACAGGAAGCCAGAGATGTGTTACCACAGTCCACTTCACATGAAGGACAATCCACTACCTCTCTTGCATGTATTATATTTTTCTGCTATGTATTTTTTCTTTTTGATTTCTGAGACTCTTTGATATTAAATACTTCTAATACCAAACACTGGCAGTCAATTTGAAAAGAATGTATGATGTGGAGAAAGAGACAAAAGTATTGATGTAAAAATGTAGCCATAATAGAAGAGGAAATAGTAAAGAGATGTTTGAAATGTTGTGTTCATGAAGAAAAGGATGTAATATAATAAGAATTAATTGAAGGTCTAGTGCTCTAGAGCAATGAATTGTGCCATTTCAATTCAGTCGCACAGTGCACATAATATTTGTAAATCTTCCAAAGCATTATTTATCTGATATATAGGTACTGTCCAAATAACACTGTAATGTTAAGAGCATTTTTCTTTAAAGCAAAAGTATTTAAAAGTAAAGTAGCACAATTGTTTATTATTCCATTATAAACATTTTCTATGTTCTTAGAATTTTAAAGTAATATAGTAATAGACAATAGACACTAAAGTAGTAGACAATATGTGTGTGGGGGGGGGGAAGTATGAAATAATTGTAAATTAACAATAAAACCCTACCCAAGGTATCAGCTAATTTTCCAATTACTACCAGCTTATTTTTCTTTGTTTAACAACTTTCTCTGACAGCATAGGTTGAAAGATATAAATGATGCTTTTAAACAGCAGAAGTTAAAATAAAATTAGGATTCAAATCATACAAAATAAACAATAACCTAAAATAGTGCTTTCCATATGACATTAACACAGAGGACAAAGGCCATTGGGTCTATGGATTGTGTCTGAAGTTCTAAAAAAACACAGTCATGCTTGATTTAGAGCTATTTCATCCTAATGTTTCATCCTTCACTTTATTAATTCAATTTATGCCCTTAAAAAAAGATGCATTGTATAGTTTTCTGTGACCAGAATGAACTTGATTTGAGGCTTCATGCAGCATGATCTTTGACAGGTATGCCCTAAAATAAATCCTATTTAATTCAGTGGAATTGATGCCCAAGTAAGCATGTGTCACATAGAGCTACAGTCTCAAAAATAAAATGCTAGCATATTTGCTGAGAAGCAAGTTTTGCTATTGAAAAGATTCAACATCTTGTTTCCTTCAGCTTATAATCAAGTTTCTATTCTATTCTGTAAACTTGTTTGTAAAACTGCATATATATATATATATGAAAAGCAGTTTAAAAATGTTGTAAATAAAACTAGAAGCTAAGATACCAGCAACAGAACAATGAAATGTGCAATGATGTCCAGATGAGCTTTTGATTCCATCCATAAATAAGCCCGTAGCAATCCTCAATATTATAATAATAAAGCAAGCAATTTTCTGAAACTCAGGGAGTTTTACTGCAGTTTATGATGCAGCCTAGGAAGGGCTGTTTTTCAACAATAACAATAAGAAGTCCAATGTCCTGTTTCACACATGCACAATACCAAGGGAAACTGAAAGAGTTCTGTGTTCTGTTTCTTCAGTCTTTTAGGGCTGGCTGAACAGATCTGTTCCAAACTATTCACACATTTTAACTAATTATAGCACAGTTTTAGGAGTCATATTTGTGGCATTCTACCATGGACAAGTATGACTTAATATTATGAGCAAGCTCTAAAGAAGTGTGTTTCACAATGGGATGTAACAGGACAAAATCATTTTTTGAGGATGCTCTTATATGGTGAGCTTACTTATTATTTGTTTGTTTATTGATTTGATTTGATTTGATTTGATTTGATTTGATTTGATTTGATTTGATTTGATTTGATTTGATTTGATTTGATTTGATTTGATTTGATTTGATTTGATTTGATTTGATTTGATTTGATTTGATTTGATTTGATTTGATTTGATTTGATTTGATTTGATTTGATTTGATTTGATTTGATTTGAATGCCACCCCTCTCCGATGACTCGGAACGGCTAACAGCAACAATAAAACAGTGTACATATTAAAAACGATTAAAAACCCATTCATATAAAAACCAAACATACATACAGACATACCATGCATAGAATTGTAAAGGCCTAGAGGGAAAGAGGATCTCAATTCCCCCATGCCTGACGGCAGAGGTGGGTTTTAAGTAGCTTACGAAAGGCAAGGAGGGTGGGGGCAATTCTAATCTCTGGGGGGAATTGGTTCCAGAGGGCCAGGGCCGCCACAGAGAAGGCTCTTCCCCTGGGTCCCGCCAAGCGACATTGTTTAGTTGACGGGACCCGAAGAAGATCCACTCTGTGGGACCTAACTGGTCGCTGGGATTCGTGCAGCAGAAGGCGGTCCCTGAGATAATCTGGTCCTGTGCCATGAAGGGCTTTATAGGTAATAACCAACACTTTGAATTGTGATCGGAAACTGATCGGCAACCAATGGTAGTTCATGGTAGCTAACAATAATTGCTAATATTAGAATAACAAAGTTTTTAACATTTAATAATCTCATTCTAAATGTAAACATGGTTAATGACTATTGTTATGGCATTTGTATTTTAATTATTTAATAATTATCCTGAAAAATCCATTTTGGTTTAGAACAGGTTTCACTTTTGGCAAAGGTATAAAAGAGGGAGATGTTTCAATACAAATGATAATATTCACATATTGACTATACTCAACTATGCACTTAAAAATCCACCCAAGTACTTTAATATATGATGTGTCCATACAGCAAATCATATGGTGAAGAAAGAAGACTAGATTGCGGTCCAATTGCCAACGCTGCATATAAAACACTAAGCGCTACTATAATATTTATATCACAAAGGGACTCAAGTGAATTGAGATATAATACAAATGTAGAAACAATTCTGCTGAATCAGCACCATACTCATCTTAGTTTAACATTTTGTTTCTCAAAATGGGCAACAAGCTACTTGGGAATTCATAAGCAGAAGTGGAGATACATTATTCTCCTACTATTGCTTCCTTTCCGTTGTTGATTGGATAAACATTAGACCATCTAGGTTCTTAAATATTCAAATAAATTCATTCATTTTAATTAATAATCCATCTTTCCTACAGAAATTCAAGATTGCATTCATTCAGTCTTTAGAGTTACCTTACTTTTTCCCCAGGAGTGAACATGCCCTCATATTAGTTTAATAAAGATAATTCTATAATAAAGTTGAGATGAGAGGGGGGGAAACTGGCCCAAGGTCAGTTTACCACTAAATTGAACTATATGTCTGTCTGTCTGTCTGTCTTTCTGTCTGTCTACTGCCTGTCTGCCTGTTTAGGTCCTGTGGGATTCTAAGCAGTATAGAAAGAACAGCAAGTAAATTAGCCAAAGAAAACAATAAAAGATATAGTACAGCTTTATGTAGGATTAGTTTATGTTCAATTTTGGCAATGTACAGTACATTACGGTACATCACATCACACTATGCTATGCTATGCTACCCTACACTATACCTATGCTATGCTATGCTATACTACTATGCTATGCTATGCTATACTACTATGCTATGCTATGCTATGCTAATGCTGTGCTATGATATGATATGATATGATATTGTATTATATTATATTAGTAGCTGGATATCCGTGCTTCACTATGAAACTATGTGATTGGGCTTGATAAATTGACAAAGCTTGAAAATTAATGAGTAGTTATGATTGGGCTTGATACACTTAAAACTTGAAAAGTCATGTAGAATGTGTAACTCCTTAGCATCAGAGCATGTTTAAAAAAGGCAACTGGCAATTGGAACAGAGTACTTTTCAGGTGGGGAGTAGAATATCTAAACTCCCAGCACGCAGGCTGGATGAGTCACACATTGGCCACATCCAAGCCCCAGTTTAGAGAAGGGGTAGCATCAAAGTGTGTTAATATAAAGCAACTGGCAATTGTAACAGAGTTCTTTTCTGAGGAGGGGGAGTAGAATGTCTAACTCCTTAGCACCAGAGCATGTTAATTAATATAATTAATATAATACTGTATACAAAATACTAATAATCTGATGGTCCTTTTTTTAAAAAATCCTTTCTTAGCAAGCACCTAGATGTCAAGGGAAACAGAGCCGAGGTAGCGCAGCAGGTAGAGTGCAGTACTGCAGGCTACTAAAGCTGACTGTAGATCTGCAGGTCAGAGGTTCAAATCTCATCACCAGCTGAACGTTGACTCAGCCTTCCATCCTTCAGAGGTGAGTAAAATGAGAATCCGGATTGCGGGGGAAATATTCTGGCTTTGTTAAAAAAGTGCTATTGCTAACATGTTATAAGCCGCCCTAAGGAGAAGAGCGGCATCAAAAAAAAATTGAATAAATAAATATATGCCAATTTTCAAGTTTGTAGGTTTTACAGTTCTGGAGATGCAAAAGCTTTCCATATGAACCAAATTTGTATAAAGTTTTAGAATATCATTACAATGGTGCTCAGGAATGATAGCCCTTTGGAGGCCTTTCCTGCTATACATCTTAATATATAGTAGTGATTGTTAATCTCTTACAGATGAATGACCATCTACTGTATTTCTAAAAAAAGTAATGGGTTCTCAAGCAGGTATTCTCTGTTCCCTTGGGTTTAGAAGCTATATCTGTGTTGGGCGGAGAGACTCACATACCCAAGTCTTTATTGATTTAACTATACTTTGAAATGTTCTTGGGAGCAGCAATAATGGAACTATTCCTTAAGCATTCAGGCCTTTGCATCTTGCATCAGTTGGGCCTTTTTGGCAGCCTCTATTAAAATATTCAGCCTGGAAAATAAGAAAGACAAAAGTGATCTTCATTTCTCCTTGTTTTCATATGAACCTGCATCTGATATACATTGCTCAAAAAAAAAAAAAGGAAACACTTAAAAAACAGAAGATAACTTCAAGTAAATCAAACTTCTGTGAAATCAAACTGTCCACTTAGGAAGTAACATTGGTCAGTGTTCTCTCTAATTTTTTTTTTTTGGGGGGGGCGGAAAAGTATAGTGTCTGAGCGGCAGTCCCTTCGGGACTGGGCGGCACAGAAATAATGAATGAATAAATAAATAAATAACAAACAAACAAACAAACAAACAAAAAACCCACCCTGTTTTGCCTCAGAGAATTTCAAAATAAAATACTGTACTGTGTGTCTATAACAGTGAGCTCATAATAGGGCAACTCTATCAATATCAAAATGCCACTTAAATAGTTGAGCTAGTTTCAAACTAGATTTTGATTTTCTTTCTCTCTTCCTTACTCCCATTCTTTTTCTTTCTCTTTTCCTTCCTCTCTTTTTTCTATCTGTTTCTCTCTCTTCCTCTCTTCCTCTCTCTCTCCTTCCCTCTCACTCTTTCCCTCTCGGCTTCTGGGCAGGTTTGGAAAACTCTGAGTTGATGATGATTTTTAAGTGAGCGATTGTTCACTGCTCAGCTTAGAAGGAACTATGACACTGGTTGACAGTCAAGCTCACATGCTATTGTACAAATGGAATAGTTGGGAAAATGAAATATTCAATGATAATATTTCATTCATTCAGATCTAGGATGTGTTATTTGAGTGCCCCCTTTATTTTTTGAGCAGTATGTAAGCCAGAGCTAAGTAAAGACTTCTGTTGCATTAGCCTACAACTCGTTCTTTAATAGGAAGTGGCAACCTAAAAAGACATCGAATATGCAAGCTTTTCCCCATAATTGGGATCAATCCTATTAAGAGCCAAATATTTTATAATCCCAGAACCATTAAAACTCTGTATGAATGCTATCTTCCTTCTTTGCTTAATTGTTTGTGTTTGAGCTTTCTCCCCATTCTGATCCTGAAACCAGTAGACAGACTACAACTCAGAAATTTACTGTGGTTAAGGCCATTGAAAGATTGAGCAGAATAAACATGGACATCCATTATAATAACCAATGTAATTTTACTTCTGTGTCCAGAAATAACTTCTGTCAAGGGTCCAGGGTTTTATTTTCTTCCAAGGCTTTTTACTAGTGACACTAAAACTCTACAGAAGGGAACTTGAATACTGGGTATATAGTATCTGTTCTGGATTCTGGTAGAACTGTAGTTACATTGAAAAGAACGCTTACTGAATGCAGGATTTCATAAACAAAAAACCCCCTCCATTTTATTTCTCCTCTCTTCCATATTCAAAATACAATACAGACTGTCACATTCCTCTCTCATTATCTTTAGCAAGTAGAACGCACAAACTTTCCTTCATACCTCCTCCCTTATTTTAAGATTTATGTCTATACAGCTTAGTTCAAAAGCACCAGGAATAGCTGTGAAATAACAAAGAATAAAATAACTTACTCCGGAGCCAAAACGTCACAGGTCTCATGATAGATTTACAACATTGAAAACTCCGCCTTTCTTCCCCGCTGGCTCCCTGACGTGATGAATACATCACTCCAGTAATTAACCTATTCCTCCCCTTAATATCTTTTTCCTAACACTTGCTCTCTGCACTTCTGAATTCTTCTGAAGTGAGGATTTAACCAGCAATTGTCTGTCTCTTCTTCACTCGAGTCTGGACTCATAGCCACATCCTGTGGCTGGCCTCCCACCTGTTCTGATACCTGTAACCCAGGGCCTGCCACTAGTTCATAAACACTATCTGTATCAGAGTCATCAAGCTCTTCATCATCCTCCAACTGACCAGGAGTATGTAGAACACTATCCATATATAGTAGATCAATGACAGGCAGTGAAGGGCTACCAAAATTTTTACTACCACACTGTGGGCATGGCTTATGCAGGACGCCCTGCATTTTCTTTCAACATATTTCAGTGCAAATTGGGTGCTCTAGGGTAGAGCTCCATTTTCGCTACCCTACTGCGTCCCCTCCCCCCAGTCTGGGCATTAGCCCACCCCTGATGACAGACCTCTTGAACAAAGGGGAGATCAGCACATTTCACATTTCAGGACTGCTGCTGAGATCCAGAGAAGCATACTTGAAAATCCATCAGAGCTGTTTTAGATTACAACAGAATAGAAACAAAACAAAACAATTAAGTAACTAAATCAACCCCATCTTGTAGTTTTATGCAGACATACTTAAGCATACACTATTTGTAAGATGCAGAAGTACTTCCTAGAAGTACTAGGAAGAAACTCACAAAATGGACATCATGGGTCTGAACTCAATGATATATATTCATTTACAAATAAGTAATCTGGTAATAAGATTCCACATGACTGCCTCTTACTTGGTAGGATTCCACTACTACCAGCAGCTTAAATGTATTTTTTACTATGAAGATTATTATATTTTTAAATAAAGTACTAGTCATTTTTATTATCTGCAAAACCTATAGTGCTCAAATGGAGCCCAGGGTTACACACAAAAGTAAAGCTAAAGCTGGAGATTGGTATTTAGTAGCATATCAATTTCTTATTCATTTATTTGTTTATTTAAAATAGATAAATTTTGAAAGGACAGCAGGGCTTATGACAGAAAGGTTCATTGCTATATTGCTCAGTGTTGCAGGACAAGGACTTGACGGTAGTGGATGCATGTGTGTATATGTGTGCTTCAACTTCACTTGTAAAACTTTATAAAATACATTTATTGACAGATAGCGCATGAAAGAAGACACAGATGTAGGAGCAATTCAGCACTTTACTAGCTGGATTCCAATGCAAACTTCCTGCTGGCTGCAGGGAAGCCACTTTTAAAGGCTTACCGGCAACCAAACCGGCCGCTGACAGCAGTTTATTTCTCCCACTACTAGGTTAGCCAATCAGCAGCCAATCAGCATGCTATGCACATCTTCACTACGTAGGTCTGTAACAACCCTCCCCTCTTAGTCAATGGATAATCATAATACATATTCATATACTATACATAGTCATGCAGCTAGGTGGGGAACCATACAATCCTACTGGGCCTGCGCACTGCATTAGTCCTTGGGAACTCGCTGACAGTGGACCTGCCTTCTGTTGCATTGCTCTCGTCGAAATATATGGAACATGCTGCTGGGTATGGCAACCTCCTCTCCCAAATCATTGTTCTCCAATCTCAGATGAAGCCTCTGTTCTCAGTAGGTGTCCACTCATCTCATCTGGTGTTGAGCATAGGGCTCCGTGGTCATTGTTAGGTAGGGCTAGTCTGCTGAGTGGAGTTCCACTGTCTGGTGTTTTGGAGGCATATCGGGGTAGAGATTCTGGTTGTTCCTGTGTTATAAGGAGTGACTGCTCATCCAGACGGCGCAACAAGGAGTTTTCCAGCCTTCTTAGCTGATCGATATGTCATCTCCATATTCACCTGTCTTTGAGTTTGACTTGGTATGATTTCGGACCAGTGACTGAGTTGATTTTAGCTCTCAACCATTGGAGTCTCCTGTGTAATTATGTACAAAGACAAGGTCATTTATTGATAAGGCCCAGGCTACTCTGCTTGAGTCAAAGGTTTCTCTGGGTTGTAGTTGTAGTTCAACTGGTCTAGTTGGAACTTCAGTTTTCACCCCATTAATAACTTTGCTGGACAGGGAAGCAAAAAATGCACACCCACATGCATCCCCGTGTGAGATTTTGCTACCTGCACAGGTGTGGAAAGCAAAATTGCATTCAATCCTGCACTCACGCACCAGAGCTGCAGAGCTGCATATAATTAGGCTTTCCAATAGAAGCCCACCACTGCTTAACATCCAGTTGATAACTTTGGCCAATACCTTGTCCCTGGTTGTGTGGGTGGCAATATCCCTTTAGATGACTGGGCTGGACTTGTCCACGTCAAAGAGCAGGATGTTGGCCACAGGTGCTCTGGTGCTGGGCAGAGGCTGAAAGCACTTCCCATAACCAGTGAAACAGTTTGAGGTTGTAGCCCCTTAGGAAGATGGACCAGGGTATCATCCTGGACATGTGTTTGTTGGTCCCCCACGAGGAGACGCAAAAAAGGTTTGTGGTCAGTATCAGTTCCTGCCATAGGAATATTTGTGGAAATGCTTGATGCCTCCTGCAAGCGCTTGCTTGTCAATTTGATTATAATTACATTCTGCTGGGGACAGAGTCTTGAGTAATAGGCTATGGGAGCCTCAGAGGCATTGGGAAGTTTGTGGTCAAGACATCCCAGTCTGAAGGGGGAGATGTTGCACATCAGCACTAGGGGGAGGTGTGCATTATATTGAATGAAGACACTGTCTCATGATAGAAGGTCCTTTATAGCTTGGAATGTGTTGGCCTCTCCTTGTCCCTCAGTCCAGGGAGCCATTTTCCCCAGGAACCAGTGGTGCAGCTCAGTAACGGTAACCTTTTCTTTGAGAAAAATTACATAGAAGTTTAAAAGTCTGAGGAAGACTTGTAACTCACTTTTATTGCTTGTGGAGGGGGCTTGTTTGATGGCTATCACTTTGCTGTCCATGGGGCAAATGTCAGACCCATCTATTAGGAAACCCAATAACTCCACTTGTTTTATTTCAATTTTGCACTTTGCCTTTTTTATTTTGAGTCCCCATTCCTGGAAGCATTGCAGGGTGACCCTAAGTGTCATGATGAGTTGTTCCTTATCATCAAAATAAAGGACCACCCCAGAATACCCTGGAGTAAGCGCTCCATCATGCTTTGTAAAAGCTACAGGGTGATGCTTACTTTGAATTGCAGGTGGTTGCATTTGAATGTGGGTGACTATTGTTTGAGCTTCCACGGTGGCTGCATCCACTAATAACTGCTGGTAACTGCTGATGGGACAAATCTAGCTTTGTAAAGATCTGTCCATTGCCTAGGGAATGCAGCAGATGTTGAGCCACAGGCATGGGGAATGGATTTTGTTGTAGTGCCTTATTGCCTTATTGATGGTGCATTTATAGTTTGCACAGACACATTTATAATCTGTGCAGAAGCCCATCTCCCACATGGTAGGGTCAACAGGTTCTAGGTCTCCTTGGGTAATGAGTTTGTCCAATTGTCCATCCACCTTGGAATGCAGTGCCAAGGAGACTCATTGAGGTTTAAGCCTAATGAGGGTAACATTGGGTCTAGGTTGAATGAGATGGGCCATATATTTACCTACTCCCATCGAAAATGCCCTGGCAGTTCGACAGCAGATTGTCCAATTCATCCCCTTTGATCAGGTTGAGTCTGGTGATACCTATTCCAAGCAGTGATAGCCATTCCACTCTAAGTAACATGGGTTGACCCCCCTCAATGATGGTTGCTGGCAGTTTTCCCTTAAACTTTTTTAAATGAACTTGTAGTATTGCCCAATCAAAAACGCAAATGGTGTTGGCTAGAAAGTCTCTGAACCAGATATGCTGTGGTAGCAGGGAGGCTTCGGTTGCTCTTGGATGGATGCTTTTCATGGTGGCCTAGGACATTATGGTAAATATAGACCAAGTGTCCTGTTTCATCTTACACATTTTGTCCTTGATGGGAATTGTGACATGGAACTTTCCTCCTTCTTCAGTGTCTGCCTGGCCCATGATCGTATGATATAATTCCCTGGTGTCCTGGAATGGCTCATCTCTGTGTCTGCTTCTCAGACCCCCTATTCAATTTGCCCTTGTCTACCAGGCCCCAGGGTAGGTTTGGAAGGGTCCTGGGTTGATTGGTAGGGGATTGGTTGAGTTGATATAGAGGCATTTGTAATGTGCCCTCTCTTTTGGCACCAGTGGTGGGTTGCTTCTAGAAATTGGCAGAATGCCCTGGTATGATTCCCTAAGCAACAGTTTTGCATGGGGTCTACATCTTTACATCTCTCCCTCTTTTCTGGATGGACGTGGTGTACCAGTTCATCCTCCTCTGATTCGTCTTCATATTCTGGGACCTCAGTCATCCAGTCGGGCTCTCTGTAGTTTCAATGGACCTTGCTGGTTTTCTGGATGTTGGCAGAGGAACTTTTTCCACGACATCCTTGAATGTAGCTCCCCTCTGGATCAGCAACTTCTATTGGAGGCTGAGGTCACTCATTCCCAGAATGATGCAATCCTTCATCATTTCCTCTGGATTGATGAACCCACATTTTGATGTGATTTCCTAGAGCTTGGCTACAAAATCATTGATTGTCTCACCTTCTCACTGCTGGTGATGATTGAATTCATTCCAGCTGACCATCGGGGTTGCTTAGGAAGCATAGTGTTCCTTTAGCATCGATTGCAGGATTGTCCTTGAGATGGATTCGATGTCTGTGGGAGCTGCCAATGTTTGAGCCATTTTGTAAATTTTTGATTCACAGTAGGTTAGGAAGAGGGCCCTATTATCAGGAAGATCCTGGAAATTGTTTGCTTCCAGAAACATGTGAAAACAGTTCACATATGTCTGTCATTCTTCCATCTTCTGGTCATAAAAGGTAGGAGAAGGAGAGGTTTGAGTTGCCATCCTTGAGCTAAGTTGGTGCTTGCTTCTCAGATGGCCATGGATGCCACAAGGCTTTGGATGTTTGTCCTTCTTCAACCACCTTCACCACTGTTCTGTCGAGCTCTCTGGTAGAATCCTCCCGAAAATGCACAGATACAATTTCAGACACACACACGTTTGAAAATTCAAAACAATGTTCTTTATACCGAAAATTCAAATAAACTAAGCACTCTTTTTGTATAGCAGAGCACTCGTCTCCAAACAAACTGGTAATTTGTACAAGTCCCTTATCAGTTCTGTGATACTTAGCTTGCAGCTGTGAGGCAATTCACAGTCCTTCTTCTTTCACAAAGTGAAACACACTTTGCTCTGGTTTCCCCACTTTGCGGGGAAAAATCAGCACACAAAGGTCAAAGTCAGCAAGGCAGGCATGAAACACAATGATCAGATAATCCTCCACAATGGCCAAACCCACAGGCTGCTATTTATAGCAGCCTCACTAATTACCACAGCCCCACCCAACCACAGGTGGCCTCATTTTCTTTGATAATAATCTCTCAGTTGTTGCTGCCTATGCATCGCTCTCCTCATGCATGGCTGTATTAACTCTTGTTCCGAATCCAAGGAGGAGCTAGATAATTGATCTCCTTCTGACCTGTCTGCCACACTCTCCTCCTCCCTGTCACTCATGCCTTCTTGGTCAGAGGAGCCTTCACCAGCAGATTCCACCGGGAGCAAAACAGGCCTGCAGCATGTGGATGTCTCCCCCACATCCACGGTCCTTGGGGCAGGAGCTGGGCCAGAGCTAACAACAGCCATCACCAGTGATGGTGTGGGAAAGAAGACATGGGCATAGAAGCAATTCAGCACTTTCTTCAGAACTAGCTGGATTCCAATGCAAATTGCAGGCTGGCTTCAGGAAAGCCACTTTTAAGGACTTGCCAGCAACCAAGCCATCCACTGACAGCAGTTCATTTTTCCCACCGCTAGATTAGTCAATCAGTGATGGCTATGAAAATCCCTGTTACATCTCTCCATACATAACATTTATTCCCTAATAAATATGTTTGGAGTTTATTTATTTATTTATTCAATTTTTATGCCGCCCTTCTCCTTAGACTCAGGGCGGCTTACAACATGTTAGCAATAGCACTTTTTAACAGAGCCAGCATATTTCCCCACAATCCGGGTCCTCATTTTACCCACCTCGGAAGGATGGAAGGCTGAGTCAACCTTGTGCCGGTGATGAGATTTGAACTGCTGACCTTCAGATCTACAGTCAACTTCAGTGGCCTGCAGTACAGCACTCTACCTGCTGTCTTAATTAAGCCAATGAAGGAAGGCAATATCGGTATCACTAATATTAGCAAGCACATTTGTCATAAAGAAGGAAAGGACCAGGATTAAATTGTTGTACATTGGCACAAATTGGTTTGAATCATATCCATATCTGGAATGAGCTTTAAGCAATAATGAAAGGCCTGGAGCTTCCCTGTTCACACATTCCTATTTCTCTACAATTATTAAATACAGTAAACATCTTGTTATTTTGTATTGTATTTTATTCTTACTGTTATAAGCTGCCCTGAGTCTGCAGAGAAGGGCAGCATAGAAATCCAATCAAATCCAACAAACTCAAACTCAACCCAGACAAGACGGAGTGGCTGTGGGTCTTGCCTCCCAAAGACAATTCCATCTGTCTGTCCATTACCCTGGGGGGGGGGAAACTATTGACTCCCTCAGAGAGGGTTCGCAACTTGGCCGTCCTCCTCGATCCACAGCTGACATTGGAACATCGTCTGTCGGCTGTGGTGAGGAGGGCGTTTCCCAGGTCCGCCTGGTGCACCAGTTGCAGCCCTATTTGGGCAGGGAGTCACTGCTCACAGTCACTCATGCCCTCAGCACCTTGAGGTTCAATTACTGCTACCTCTGAAAAGTGTTCGGAAACTTCAGATCGTGCAGAACGCGGCCGTGAGAACCATCGTGGGGCTTCCTAGATTTGCCCACGTTTCTGCAACACTTCATGGCCTGCATTGGCTGCCGATCAGTTTCCGGTCACAATTCAAAGTGTTGGTTATGACCTTTAAAGCCCTGCATGGCATTGGACCAGAGAACCTCCGGAACCGCCTGCTACCGCACGAATCCCCACAGAGTTGGCCTTCTCCTGGTCCCATCGACCAAAAAATGTCATTTGGCAGGCCCCAGGGAAAGAGCCTTCTCTGTGGCAGCCCCGGCCCTCTGGAATCAACTCCCCCTGGAGATTAGAACTGCCCCAACACTCCTTGTCTTTCATAAATTACTCAAGACCCATCTATACCACCAGGCATGGGGGAGTTGAGACACCTTTCGCCCAGGCTTTTTTATATAAATTGAATTGAATTGAATCAATCAATAAAAAAATAATAAAATAAAATAAACATCTGTAAGTAGCAGGTATTTAAGAAATCATACCAGGCTAGTAAGGAGATCACCCATTTCTTTAGTTCTGAGATTCAGAATATTTTCTTAGTCATACCCAGTGCCGGTAGCTCAGTGCCTGCCTTGTTCCCCAGAGCTTCAAATATTGGCAGGTGTGAGACAGCACTTGTCTTTCTCTGAGCACAATTCAGGATGCAAACACAAACATCCAGTATTCAGTCCCATTTGGCAGTTGGAAAGAAGATTCTTGCCAAACCCGTAGAAGAGAGCTAAGGACATTTTGATTCAGCTTTAGGCTAATTTTGAGGCATAAGCGGTGTTATGTTTGTGCAGAGATGTATTCTAGGAAACCCCATCCCTGTCCAACATCATCTTTGTTTCTGAAGTCTGATTAGTTAACATATTCCATCACCTTGGGAAGAAGCTGAGGTAAGCGGCTTAATTTATAGATGGATGAAGCAAACTTATTTAAAAATTCGCACTACATTATCATGAATCATGTAGGCCTATTAAACTAATTGCTAAGTAAATTTAAGCAGTATTACAGTAGAATTCAGAGAATTTATCATCAATCTAAAGAGCTCTTTGGTGGTCTAATGCTGCCCCCCACAGATATGTCTCCGAACATTCATTATGCCATAATTACAAAGTCCCTTTGAAGAGGCTAAAAATCCCGAGACTCTTCTCATCAATTATTTTCACCTGTTAATTCATTTTGTGTGAGGTAATAACCTCCGCATAATAACAAATGTGCAAGTACTCCGATTTTGCAATTAAAAGCAGCAGGGCTCCTATTTTGATCATACAGATTGTGACATCCATCATAGAAAACAATTTGGGCCTAGCAGGATGACAGATGCCACACTGATGGCTCTACTAACTAACTGCCTGTCCTGTGGAAAAAAAAATGGCCCAGCTTCAGCCGGCAGCTGCAAGCTATCTGATAGCTTCTGACCAGACGGGGGAGTTGAGGGGGGGGGGAGCCTGCAGTGAGTAAATTACTGAAAAGTAATTTTAGTTCACAAAATGAGGACTTTTGTGTCTGTGTGTCTCTGTGTGTGCGTCTATAAGATTATATCTGAGTCTCTCTGTGTGAATGACTGTGTGTGAATGATATATATACATATATAGATAATAGATATAAAGATGATAGGCAGATAGGTATGTATGTATGTAGGTAGGTAGGTAGGTAGGCAGGCAGGCAGGCAGGCAGGCAGGCAGGCAGGCAGGCAGAAAGACAGACAGACAGACAGACAGACAGACACAGACAGACAGAACAGAACAGAACAGAAGAGACAGACAGACAGACAGACACAGACAGACAGAACAGAAGAGACAGACAGACAGACAGACAGACATAGACAGACAGAACAGAAGAGACAGACAGACAGACAGCTAGATATAGATTAGATGATAGATACATACACAAATATACTCATGCATTCCAGTGACAATTTTGAAGGAAATAGCTGTGATCCAGCATTCAAAGGATATTGCTTATCTGAGCAAGGTAGGGACTGAATAAATAAAACAAAACAGAAATATAGGATGAAACAGTGAGCCATATACTGCTGGAAAAAAAGTAATTATTTCATTTCTTTCATGACTTATTAGCTGCAGAAAGCAAGGTGGTTAGTCTTCTTCCTTTGGCTAAATCGGCCCAAGTGGGATTTCTTCCAACCTCCAGACAGGTGCCTAAATAATAGACGAGTGCTCATTTTAGCCTTTCGGTTTGTATCAAGGCTGAGTGAGAGCTGTCTTGGGAATGATCCCACCAAGCCTTAAAGCGATATCATCTCCAGCTCTGCAGAAAATATAGAAGCAAGTACAATGCCTGGGACTCATTAGTTCCAGAACACAATTCCTGAGAAAATGATTTTATTTTTGAAAGCCAGCGATAAGGAAGATGCTGTTGTCTTGAATGTGAAGAGACATGATGATGGGTGAATTCTGTCAGAAAGGATCACATGCATTTTAACCCAAACAACAATGAACAATTAAGCCAGATTTCTATATATATTCAGCCTTTTTGAGTATCTGTTTGGATGGTTAAAACTGTAAAATATGAGACTCTGCAGGATCTTTGGAAAATAAAAAGCATAAACAGGACAACAATTAAAGAAGAATTATAACATTATAAAGGTCTACTGTATGTATGGACATTATAATAACAAAAGGATTATTTGAAGACACGATTATAAATATATTGTAGGATTCTTCCCCACTTAGCTGCATGTTAAAATAGTGAAATTAGCCCCATTTATGTCATCTC